>NC_091079.1:41932575-42235606 GCF_032405125.1 Capricornis sumatraensis
CCTGTGGACTATTTTTGTCAGCTCCCTAGAACCCCTGATGGCCCTGAGGTGCCAGTCGACTCTCTCTGAAGGCTTCAAGGAAATCCTTCCTTCCTTGAGGAAGTCTTGGGTGCTGTGTAGCATCTCAGGGCTGACCCACTAAGGGGACCTTACAACTGAGGCAGGTAGGCAGGCAGGCATTACTTCTACCCAGTGAGGATTCACGTTGGCAGTGCCTGAGACCCATCCATCACAATTACCCGATAACCATTTTTGCCTTAGCAGCCCCCGGGCACCAGTCTGCTGTAGGGGGCCATCAGCACACCTCAAAACAGGTGTCCATAATATGGCAGAAACATATGTTTGGAGAAACATGGTGGCTTTCTCCAGGGTTTGTGGACTCGGAGAGTTTTCAGATCACCGGCTTCCCTCTGCACTGACCCCCAGGTTAATTTACACACTTCTCCCTTTCCTACTCTTTCTCTCACAGCCAGGCTTTTCCAACTTTGTGAGAGCTAGACACACCCACTGGAAACCCTAGTGTGATTCATAGCCATGAGGCTTCACCACCTCCCAGGTGTCAGAGTGATAACTCAAATAGTGATGTTGAAAGAAACCAGTGATACTGATGAATGGGGAACGATTATGGCTCACAAACCCCTTCACAAGCTAGCTGGCTTCCAGTTCTTTGTTGTCAGGTGACAGATGATTAAAAACTATATTTCATGACTGATGACCATGTGATTCGGGACATACAACTTGGAAAGAATACAATGAATTCACTAGGTCGCGACAAGGGAACTCCTTAAATTCTCATCCTATTTATGTGGCCCTTGAAAGCACTAGATTCTGAAAAGAACAGCTGCTTTTGTTCTGTTACTCTTTTAATAGGGTGTATCCACACATCTTTGTAGTAAGTAATGTGTGTGTGCTCAGTTACTCAGTCGTGTCCAACTCTTTGTGACGCCATGGACTGTAGCCTGCCAGGCTCCTCTGTCTACGGGATTTTCCAGGCAAAAATACTGGCGTGGATTGCCATTTTGCCATTCCCTACTCCAGGGGATCTTCCTGACCCAGGGATTGAACCAGAGTCTCTTGCATTTCCTGCATTGGCAGGCAGATTCTTTACCACAAACGCAACCTAGGAAGCCCAAGAAATGCATGGCTAGTATATTAATAATATTTAGTGAGAAACAGGCTGAGCCACTGGCTTCCCTGGTATGTCAGATGGTAAAGAATTTGCTGCAAAGCAGGAGAACAGGTTTGTTCCCTGGGTTGGGAAAATCCCCTGGAGAAGGGAATGGCAACCCACTCCAGTATTCTTGCCTGGAGAATCCCATGGACAGATAAGCCTAGTGGACTACAGTCCATGGGGGTCACAAAGAGTCAGACATAACTGAGCAACTTACATTTTCATATTCACTTTCAGGCCTAGCCATAGCAACCATTAATGAGCTTGCAAAAATTGGATTTTTGTTACTTTATGGACAAAAATCATTCACTTTGTGATAATTTTAATGCAATAAAATGGATAGAGACTGTAAGCTCCTTATGAGCTTTATATTTTAAACTTCAAAATGGAATCTGTCCAACACAGAAACATGGGCTTCAGCCAGATTTTTATAAGTGAAATTTTATGACTAAGATCCCTGACTAAAAGTACAGCATGAAATTTCACTCTGCCTAATTTTATGGTGGTCCTAAGAATCCTGAGACTTTCAGAAAAAATAAATGCCAAGCTAAAAGTCTCTGTTGTTGTTTAGTCATTGAGTCATGTCCAACTCTTTTGCAACCCCATGGACTGCAGCCCACCAGGCTTTTCTGTCCATGGGATTTTCCAGGCAAGAATAGTGGAGTGGGTTGCCATTTCCTTCTCCAGGGGATCGTCCCAACCCAGGGATAGAGCCTGTGTCTCTTACACAGGCAAGTGAATTTTTTACCACTGAGCAACCACTTGCCTAATGGACAATATCAGGCCTTGGTTTTCCCTACATGTTTTTCATGAAGTTTTGGTACATCTCTCTCATGGTTGTCATTGATTTTTGAGATAGCACAAAATGAAAAGTAAAAATGCTCTGCCCGGATGTATCAACTAGATTCGATCTCCACGGGCTGAGATATCAGAGCTATCCTGCTGGTGATTTTATCAGAGTAACGACTGATCATGACAGCGAGGTTAACTCTCATCGCCTCTGCTTGGTTAACTTGTAATTAGATGTCAAATCTGAAACACAACTTCTTGACCTTCACTAATCTTTTTTATGGAAAAAGAAGAGCTGATCAAAAATCTATAACAATAGTAAAAGAACGGTTTAAAATTGATAATGAGGATTACATTATTGAGGGTTTGAGTCGAGAATAGTAATGAATATAACTTTATAATATACTTATAGACATTTTATTTTGATTATATATAGATATATGATCTATAAATATATTTATATATATTTATAGAGATACAACCCATAAAGGTGACTTTGTGTAAAAGAAGTGGATTCCACTTTTGAATTCACTTGTCATTAATTAGAAAATTATAATAAAATGCTGCTTTTGTTAGTTGTTGTTTAGTCACTAAGTCATGTCTGACTCATTGTGACCCAGGGAAGCACATCAGGCTTCCCTGTCCTTCACTGTCTCCCAGAGTTTGCCCAAGTTCATGTTCACTGAATCAGTGATGCCATCCAGTCATCTCATCCTCTGTTGTCCCTTTCTCCTCTGGCCCTCAATCCTCAGGATCTTTTCCAGTGAGTTGGCTCTTTGCATCAGGTGACTGAAGTATTGGAGCTTCAACTTCAGCATCAGTCCTTCCCATGGATATTCAGGGTTTATTTCTTTTAGGATTGACTGGTTTAGTCTCTTTGCTGTCCAAGGGACTCTCAAAAGTCTTCTCCAACACAATTCAAAAACATCAATACTCTGGCACTCAGCTTTCTTTATGGTCCAGCTCTCACATCTGTATATGACTACTGGGCAACCATAGCTTTGACTATATGGACCTCTGTCAGCAAAGTAATGTCTCTACTTTTTAATATGCTGCCTAAGTTTTTCATAGCTTTCCTTCCAAGGACTAAGCATCTTTTAATTTCATGGCTGCAGTCACCATCCTCAGTGATTTTGGAGTCCAAGAAAATAAAGAAAATTTTGTTAGAAAAATATACTAATATCTCTCATAATAAATAATCATTACAATGTGAATGGCACTTCTATAGTTGTACAAGATAAAGTTCGTAAATGTAGGTGACAGCCCTTCCAGAACATTAGGACGAATATAACAAATATACCTCAACACTCTCTGTCTTGTGATGAAAGTTATTATGTATTCTGATGTCTACAAAACATATAATTTGACCTTAAATTTAGCAAATTGATAGTCTAACCTTTGAACCAGCTATAAACACCGCAGCTTCCTGTGGCTGGAAAGGGTATGCAAAGTAATTTTAAAAAGCAAAGAGAGTATTCAATTCACGTACAAAGAAGCTGTTAAAAACTTATCTCAATGTAGGCAACAAGATTAAAGCAATAAATGCATTTGTAGTACCACTTGTTACATACTAATGTACATTGTAAAATGGTCCATTATGGAGCTGGAGGTAATAGCATGGTGACAGAAGGTCAGAGGCATTTCCCCAAACTCAGTGGAATGGAGACCTTGATTTAAAACAATAATAATAAGGTAAAAGAAGAGAGATTCAAATAAGCAATTCAGCTATTCATAGACTGTGAAACTGTGAAGTACCCTTTATATATGATCTTAGATTACACTCAGGGTAATGACGATGCAAGTGATGATGCATGTGAGGTCCTTAGCACAGTGTCAGCCTCACTGGAAGCACTAAATAATTAATTATCTTCACCAACTCATCATTTCAATTTATCGAAAGCATTCATTAATAATAACTTGTATCTCTTAGGTGCTGTGAAATTTCCAAAAGACTTCTGCATATGGTTGCTTTATTGCATCTTCATCACAAACTTTCCTATGAATTATGTCCCTTATTGTGCAGGTGAGGGGACAGATTCCCAGGGCTACACAGAATTTGAGTTAATAAGTAATAGCATCAGTTCATAAAGCCTTTGAACTCTATTGATGGCCTCTATAGTATGCCAGTTTTCCTGAGCATAGCTCTGTACCATTAACATTGGAGAAAATAGACAAATCCTCTAATTCAATCAATTAGTGTTGGACTGGACTTCCCAGGTGGTTCAGTTAGTTAAGAATCTGCCTGCAATGCCAGAGACCTGAGTTTGACCCCTGGGTTGGAAGGATCCCCTAGAGAAGAGAATGGCAACCCACTCCAGTACTCTTGCCTGGAGAATTCCATGGACAGAGGAGCCTGGTGGGCTACAGGCCATGGAGTTGCAAAGAGTTGGACATGACTAAGCAACTAACACATACATAAAATAGTTTGCTTTGTATTAACTGCTCATGTTTATCCTAGGCTTACTATTGACAAGCATTGGCCTAAGCATTTTACCTGCACTATCTTTCAACCTTCTCATTATCCTTTTGAAGTAGTGCTATCATTTTCTCCACTTTCTCAATGAAGATGTTGAGACTGAAGGAGGTTAAGTTACTTGCCTGACATCATGTTACTGGCAAGTTTAGGACTTTAAAATCAAACATACTGCAACAGGTTTATCGGTACGATCTGCAGGGCAGGAATAAAGATGTAGATGTGTAGAGACCAGACTTGTGAACATGGGGAGAAGGAAGAGGCGGGGCGAGTCGAGCCAGGAGCATCAACATATATACACTACCTTGTGTGAAATAGATAGCTAGTGGGAAGCCGCTGTATAGCCCAGGGAGCTCAGCTTGGTGCTCTGTGATGACCTAGAGAGATGGGATGGTGGCAGGGGAGCGGGGGAAGAGGATAGTCCCCAAGGGAGGGGACGTATGTATACACATAGCTGATTTGTTTTGATGTACAGCAGAAACTAAGACAACATTATATGCCAACAGAAAAAGAATCCAACATCCTAACTGATTCCAGAACCCTCAGATCCCAACCATCTCACAGCATCAGTTATATGATACTCAGTGGATAAGCCTGTACCCTATTTATCACCCTAAGAAAAGATAGTAAGTATAGAGGTAGCCAGAAAAATTATTACAATTACAGTGAAATATTCAGAACTTCCATTAAGTATTTTTGGCAATCCTAAATGTATGTTTGTTCTATTTGCCAGAAAAGTTAAATGTAAAAATGATATCAGTACAATGATTTTTGAAAGAGAAGTTATCATGATTTTTTTCAAGCATTTTAGGAGTGAGTTAAAAATCACTTTAACAAATCAGATCACTTTCTAATTAGATTTTCTGTAATATGTTGACACAATAGTGTGAGGTGGCACTTTTCTACTATTGGGAAAAAAAGGTTAACCTTTCTTATGAAAGTTATAGTGGCAAGAAGCTCTTTGTAGCATGGCTGAGGGTGAAACCTCAACCAGGGGAGACACCTTCTTGATTTCTGGAGCATTTGCCAGCAGAAATAGTAGTTTTTTATGTGCTGCTGCTGCTGCTGCTAAGTCACTTGAGTCGTGTCCGACTCTGTGCAACCCCATAAACGGCAGCCCCCCAGGCTCCCCCGTCCCTGGGATTCTCCAGGCAAGAACACTGGAGTGGGTTGCCATTTCCTTCTCCAATGCATGAAAAGTGAAAAGTGAAAGTGAAGTCGTTCAGTCGTATCCGACTTCGCGACCCCATGGACTGCAGCCTACCAGGCTCCTCCGTCCATGGGATTTTCCAGGCAAGAGTACTGGAGTGGAGTGACATCGCCTTCTCCGTTTTATGTGTTAGTGATGCCTAAACAGGTTAAACAGAATGTAACAGACTAAGACAGACTAAATATTTGCAAGCAGTTGCTCTAAGCTGTACCAATACTGCTGCTGCTGCTGCTGCTGCTAAGTCGCTTGAGTCGTGTCCGACTCTGTGCAACCCCATAGATGGCAGCCCACCAGGCTCCCCCGTCCCTGGGACTCTCCAGGCAAGAATACTGGAGCGGGTTGCCATTTCCTTCTCCAATGCATGAAAGTGAAAAGTGAAAGTGAAGTCGCTCAGTCCTATCCGACTTCGTGACCCCATGGACTGCTGAACCCTTGTTAATAGCAGACCAGATGAATCTAACTCAAATATGCTTTCAGTTTGTAGTAACTAGTAATGAGATACTACCGATTTAAGTAAAATTTCCTTTCAGCAGAACTTTGCAAGATAATCTTTGGTGATTTTATTTGCTGTTATTGTTGCTCGCTTGCGTTTTTAAGGGTAAATATTGGCTCCAACACAGACAATGAAACAAATAAGACTCTATAAGTGAATCCAGTGAATAAGTTTGGCTTTATATTTACCAGGTGAAAATCAGGAAGAAATAAAAATTAATCAATACTTTTTCTTTTCAGTGTCTATCTGAAGAGCCTAGGGCAGTGCAGGCAAATCAAAGGTGCTCAGAAATATTTGTGGCTTCAGTTGAACTGAGAAGACAACACATCCGAAACATTGTCACGTCACTGGGATGCTTCTGTGCCCACAACCGGTGTGTGACAGAGCTCATGCTGGTATAATGCAAACTTAGCTTAACCTGAACAGTAAGGAGAATGCTATGCTACAGTTATATATCCCTGTCCTCTCTGGACTCCAGGGTAATTTAAAACATATCATTTTTCTCATAGCATTTCTGGGAAAATTGAGACGCGGAGAATTTGTTATAATTCACGGGGAAGGACACAGTGGTTGTGCAGCCGGCAGCCATCTCCTCCCTCCATCTTCCCCTTTCACTCCTTCTGTAAGAGAGCTCCGTGACAGAGAGCCATGAGGGGAGCTTTGTAATCAGGAGAGAGAAGGAGTGAAGCTTCAGATCTGATTCTGGAATTTTCTAGCACTTTGTGAAATGAAGGATGACTGCATGACCAGACCAAATGCCAACATTCCGATGGCTCTGGAGAGGCACTGATGTTGCCCATTGAGTTTGCACGGCCTTTTGTTGTCCACTCAATTGCACATTTATAGGAAGAGACTGTCCAGTCAATATCTCATTCTCCAAATAGGGCCTCTCTTTATGTGATTTGGGAAATGTGGTATTAAATCAGACGTCCTCTTTTTATTTATTTGTTTTTTCCTGCACTGGGTCTTCGTTCTGAGCTCAGGCTTTCTCTAGTTGCAGTGAGGAGGGGCCACTCTGTAGTTGTGGTGCACGGGCTTCTCATTGTGGTGGCTCCTCGTGTTGCAGAGCATGGGCTCCAGGGCCTAGGGGCTTCAGTAGTCGCAGTGTGTGGGCTCAGTAGCTGTGGCTCACAGGCTTAGTTTCTCGGAGGCATATAGAATCTTCTTGGACCAAGGATCAAACTCATGTCCCCTGTATTGGCAGGATTCTTATTCACTGTGCCACCAGGGAAATCCATTAATTAATTTTATTAATAGTATTATTATTTTCAGTCTTTCAGCTGTCTCGCATAGCATGTGGGATCCTACCTCCCTGACCATGGATTGAATCTGAACCCACTTTGGAAGCACAGAGTCTTCACCACTGGATCCTCAGGGAGGTCCCAGATGTCCTCTTGACATTAGAAAGGAGCATCACTCTTTGGAGACCTAATTTCTTTCTTTACCTAATGGAGGCTTTGGTATGGGTTTGCTGCATGTTACCTGCATTAAAGCATAATAACTGCTCAAGGATTTTCTCATTTAGGCAAACAGTGTGGGACACAGCCAACAGCCATTCAAATTCTAATAAGGATGAAACCCTTGCGAGGGAATTGGTCCCAAATTTGAAGAGTACTCAATAGCTTGGACTCGCCTCTTAAAAGCTAGTGAATATATAATCTGCCAGGGGCACAAGGGAAGAAAAGTTCGATATATCATTATGCCAGTTGGCTTGAGGCCTTAGGGGAAGAGAAATGATTTATAGGACCTGTGTGGGGTGGCTGCTGACAGGGGTGGGGAGTTGCCTTAGAAAGTTTATAGGAAAGGGCTACACAATGTACTTTCTAGACTGAGCGGTACCCTGGAAGGATGCCCTCACCAAGGGCCCCTTCACAGACTTGGTGTGCATCTCCAGTGCCATCCAAAGGATTCCAGACAACAAGGAACATTTCAAGGTTTACTGGTCATACAATCCTTATGTCTCCCATGCATGCTGCATTCACTGCCCAGCATTTTCCTCGATGGGAAGCCTCCTTAGTCAGCACTTCCAAAGTGTTGTCATCACAGACATCCTGGAAATGACCAGCATTTATGGTTGGAGATGAGAGTCCTGGGCTTTCCTATGACTCCAAGATCCTATCTGTTACCTAGTCCAAGCTTGTACTGCTTGATGGGCTATTAATCAAGAGACAAGTTGTTAGGACAAGGAATAGTGACTTTATTTGAAAAGCTATCACACTGAGAAGATGGTGGATTATTGTGTCAAAGAACCATTTACCAGAATTAGAATTCAGGCTTCTTTTATACTGAAAAGAGACAGCTATTCGTTGCAAACTTCTCTGTGCTGGAATCCTTTCTTTTTGTTGTTCGGTTACTAAGTCATGTCTGACTCTGCGACCACAAGGATTAGAGTATGCCAGGCTACCCTGTCCTTCACTATCTCCTGGAGTTTGCTCAAATTCATATCTATTGCATCCATGATGCCATCCAACCATCTTATTCTCTGTCATCCTCTTCACTTCTTGCTCTCAATTTTTCCAAGCATCAGTATCTTTTTCAATAAGTGAGCTCTTCCCATCAGGTGGCCAAAGCATTGGAGCTTCAGCATCAGTGCTTCCAAAGAATATTCAGGGTTGATTTCCTTTAGGATTGCCTGGTTTGATCTCCTTGTTGTCCAAGGAGCTCTCAAGAGTCCTCCAGCACCGCAGTTAGGAAGCATCAATTCTTTGGCACTCAGCCTTCTTCATGGTCCAACTCTCATGTCTGTACCTGACTACTAGGAAAACCATAGCTCTGACTGTATGGACCTTTGCTGGCAAAATGATGTCTCTGCTTTTTAGATACATAGCTATCTTAGATAGCTATCTTAGATAGTTAGCTATCTAGGTAGGTCTGGTCACAATGTTCCTGTAAATCTCCAATAAGACCAATGTTTTTCTCTGTTATCTCTCTATGAATGGTTAAGTGTTGTAGTGTTAAAGTCAAATCCTTGAGAATGGGCTGTCCTGTGGATTTCAGGCTACACACAACATTCCTTTACAAAAGGTGCAAAGCCCACATGACTCAGCACAGGTAACTCGAGCACAAGGGTTAGAGCTAAAAGAGTGGATTCAACATGGAGTCAGGTTTGTGCTCCTCTGTTACATGTCCAGTGATCTCAGCATACCTGTAATCCCTTGGAAACATCAATGTCTCCATTTGGGTAAGATTCGATTCTGCTTCTGAGCAAAAGGTAAGATTCGATTCTGCTTCTAAGCAAAGAACAGACTAACATGTATCATCACTGATGAAGATTTCAAGAAAAAAATGAGACCATTTCTAAACACAAATACAAATACTCTTTTCACAAGGCCAAATAGAGCAGCCATTAGAGATGGCAGTTCCCAAAGTCACTGCAGAGTTTGTAGAGCAGCTCTGCCCTCTCCCCCACCTGGACCTTTGGGGAGAGCTTTGGGATCCAGCCATGGCTGGAGGGGAGCCCAAAGGTGCAGGTGGTTGAGATAACTGATGAGACCACATCACTGAGGGCTCATTCCATCTGTGCAGGTTTGTGTGCTAAGTCACTTCAGTCGCGTCCAACTCTTTGCCACCCTGTGGCCCGTAGCCCGCCAGACTCTTCTGTCCATGGGATTTTTCAGGCAAGAATACTGGACTGGGTTGCCATTTCCTCCTCCAGGGTATCTTCCCAACCCAGGGATCGTCTCCTGCATTGGCAGGTGAGTTCTTTACCACTAGTGCCACATGAGAAGCCTGTTCCATGGGTAGCAAAGTTCAAACAGTTGCAAGCTTAGCAAAATGTGGAGCAAGAAGCTTGGCACAGAAGAGGTACCAGGGCGTTTGCTGAAAGGGCAGTCGTGAGAGTGCATGTCAGTTGGCTGACGTCAACTGTGACATAGTCTGTAATAGTAAAGCAAGCGTGAATGCCTGCCAGCCGTTGTCCCTGCTTCCAAAAGCTGTGGCTTGGCTTTGTACTACTAACATGCTGTCTTCCCCTTCCACCCCCCATTCCCTGCCTGGCCTGCTGCCCAAGTGGCATCTTAGCATACCTCATGTCTGATTCACTGGGCACTGATGAGTAAGAGTTGGCAATCTGCACCTCATCACTTTCAAGGGAGCCATGAGTCATCTTCTTTCCTCTTCAGATTCACTGATGATGAAGATTCCTGGAGGGAGGTGGCTAGATTGTATGTGGGGCAACTGTGTCTCAGACCCACAAAATGAAGTTGTTAGGATGGTCTTGGTAATCTGAATGGTTAATAAGCTTCCAGGTTATTCTTTGGGGGGAGTTTGGAGAAGATGGCAGCTGGAGCAATGCTTCTCAACCTTGCCTGGAGATGAAACACCTGGGGGACCAGAAAAGCCCCCGGGTCCAGGCCGGACCCAGACCAGTTAACTCATGGTCTTTGGTTGGGACCTTGGCATGGGTGTCTTTCAAAGTCCCCAGGGAACTTGAATGTGTAGTCAAAGTTAAGAACCCCTGGTCTGAAGGGAACAACTCCAGGAGGAGTTTCCAGCTGTTGGGAAAACCCACATCCCAACAAGCACTCATTTGACATTTGTGTACAGAGAACCTTCCTCTCTGAAGCTGTGTGGCCTTGTTTTAAGTGACAGCAACATCCCTGCCTTTCTGGCGTCTTTGGTTTGGTTTGCTGGAGGAGATTTGACCAGGAAATGAATTCAGTTCTTGAGCAACAAATAGAATATGCAGTGCTGTCAGAAGTGAAGAGAATCCATCTGAGAGCACAGCGGAAGTGAAAGTGTTCGTTGTTCAGTTGTGCCCGACTCTTTGCATCCCCATGGAATGTAGCCCACCAGCCTCTTCTGTCCATGGAATTCTCCAGGCAAGAATATTGGAGTGGCTAGCCATGCCCCCTCCTCCAGGGGATCTTCCTGACTCAGAGATCTAACCCAGGTCTCCTGCATTGCAGGCAGACTCTTTACCATCTGAGCCACCCGGGAGGGCACAGAGGGTCGAGAAAGAATATAATTTAGAGCAAGTAAAGGGGATGATTCCTGGAAAGTATATTTTGACCTGGAATAGTGGATGTACAACTTTTCATCCCGGGGGATACTGGATAAAAATGTGGAAATGCATTTTCTACACTTAGTTTCTCATAGTAACAGAGATGACCAAATGAAAGATAACAGGAATAAACCTGTGATACATTTTTTGTTTCCAAAGGTAAATAAAAAATGCCAAGTCAACTTTTCACAAGGCCACCTGGTTGGAAGTCTGGTTGGGCCTATCCTGCGGGCTTCATTAGAAATTCACTGAAATCAGTTATGCATTCACCGGGACCAACAGCGTCAGGTGTAACCCGTTTTCCTAATTGTTGCCCTGACTAGCTGTGAAGGCAGCTGTCTAGAAGTCTGTCCAGAAGTGTTCTGATGTATGCCAGCATGAATGGAAAAATAAAGAATATTCATTTGATTCTATGTTTTCTTATATTTACTTAAACAGAAACATCTCCCATTCTTATTTTGAGTAAAGGAGATAACTATTAGCCCAGTCTCTTTTCTTATATTTCTTTCTTTTTTTATTAAGGAGAGAAATGCTTTCCTGCCTAATGGGTCATATTTTAAGATTTTCATGTCATACAACATACATATTGCACTTTGAAATGTTTTAGTTTGTTTTGTACCTAGCTTGTTTGACATGCACCTGTTGTGATACAGTTAGATTCAAATTCAGAGGGGGGAATGTTCCTTCAATTCTATTTTCATGCTGTAAGGCTCAATGAAGACTCATGGAATAAGTGAATCAATGTACTTAGGATATCAGCAAATCAGAAATAGCAAATGCAGAAAGAAGAAGAAGCAGCTCAGGATTTTCTCCCAGGGGATGCATGCATGATAAATCAAATCAGTTGTATCCGACTCTTTATGACCCCATGGACTGTAGCTTGCCAGGATCCTCTGTCCATGGGATTCTCTAGGCAAGAATACTGGAGTGGGTAACCATTCCCTTCTCCAGGGGATCTTTTCAAACCTGGGTTCGAACCTGTGTCTCCTGCAGCTTGTGTACTGCAGGCAGAATCTTTACTGCTGAGCTACTGGGGAAGCCCACCTGTCTCTCAGGGGAACTAGACAAAGAATGTGTCCTCTGGCTTCTTTTGAAAAATTAATTCTTAGTGAAAAGTTAGACCATGAGAAGTCAACACTGCTTAATTTCCATTCTTTTGCAAAACAGTTTATTCAATGATTTTATGGCAGAGGTAAATCCTCAATAAAGTTTCTGTGTTTGATAAAACATCAGATGTGTGATTAAGTGATTCGTCTCCAGAACATCTCATGATGAAGACTTTATGTGGTACATCTTCTTATGACATATAAAAGTAGCATAGGAGGGCCAGGAAATTCTCTCTGTCCACAACACACAAAAACATTTGGGGGGGGAGGTTATTCATGTATATTTCCTGAGTGACTCTGAGCCAGGGATGTGAGAAGGGACAAGCCAACCACAGTGATAGAGAAAACCCTAGCCTCTGAGAAAGAGATGCTGCCAAGGTAAACCACAAAGACTGTCATAAAAGAAGCAGGGTCAATCATTTTGGAAGGCATTTGGCTTTTGTTATATTTCTGATTTTGGAAAAAGGTCAATTTCTAATGAAAAATACAATTTTCGAGGTTGGTTTTTCATGGTCAAGGAGTAAAGATTTAGATGGGAAGCAATGAAGAAAATTCCATGTAACACTCACAGAGAGAAGGTAAATGATCCTGCAGAAACGTCTCAGGTAGCACCAGTGGGAAAGAATCCACCTGCCATAGAAGATGCAAGAGATGAGGGTTCGATTCCTGGTTTGGGAAGACCCCCTGGAGGAGGGCATGGCCACTCACTCCAGTATTCTTGCCTGGAGAATCCCTGCGACCATGCACACTCCAGATTTCACAGGCTTGAATCTCTTATTTCCTCATGTGACTGTTTTTTATTTTGAGAAGGTGCAGCGTTTCAAGTCAAAACCTTCTACAAGTTAAAGTTATTTCCAGATAAGCACATGTGTTGAGCTGCACAACTGTAACGCTGAGAGGTTGCACTCTCAGTGGCGTAGACCACAGAATGAGCTACATGGTGCTCTGTATCTGTTTGCTGTGCTGCACTTCCTTCAGCCTAGATGGGCAGCATCATTGGCTCATTGCTGTCATGGACCCCACCACGGTCGTACGAATAATACTCCATGCCAAGAAAGAGACTGTGGGACTATCCCTTTCCTACAGAGACAAATTATGGGTCTGGCAGTAACCTCCAGAGCTAGCTTCTAGACCCCTGCTTTCATTCTAGACATATTCTTCCAGTGCCAAAAGTCGAATGGCACTGGGAAGCGTCACATCTTAGCAAAAGCCCACGTGAACATGAGCCCATCAACTGTTCCAGGGCAATGACTGATCATTTGGAATAAATGACATTGCACAGTGTGGTGCTGACCATCGTCATTGTCTTCCAGAGACTATTAGATACAGACACCAACCAGGAAGTGAAACGAGATGCTCCAGATGCAATGTATTGTTCCGAGTCTCAACTGTCTTAGTTTATTTGTCTCAAGCATTTCAGTTCATTTGTCTCAAGTGTTTTAGTTTATTTGCTTTTTTAAAAATAAGGAAGTTTGCTTTGCTGTGTAAGAGGTGAAGCAATATAGGAGGCATTTAGTGATCAGAGCTGCCAAGAGTGGAGATGGCTGACGTCTTAGGATCCCCTATGTGAACTCATAGAGTTCAGACAACTCAGCCTTCTGCCATAGCTCCCCACTCTGTCCACTGGTGACCGAGGTCCACATGGGCAGCTGGGTCACAACAACCAGTGAAGCAGCATTCTTAAAAGTCCTTCAAAGTCTAACCAAGAACTGCACCACACCTCATGAGGAAGGTCAATATCATCTTTATATACAAAGATTACCAACATATCATTGATAAGGATTCATGAAATAAGACAGAAGCCTGTTTTAAGAAACTTCAAAATTAAGGCAAGAATATAAATCTTTTCTCAGATCTACAGGGATTATGCATTAATTCACAGAAGAGAGAAAATGCACACCCAGTGACTGAGCATATAAATTAAACTGAAGGAGATATTTTCTTAGGTGTGAAATTAAAAGAACAATGAAGGAGGGCTTTCACACATTCTGTGACCTGGGATGCGATTGTCTACTCACAGAATGAAACGTTTTTACACTGATGTCAAGAGAAATGGTGACAGTGTTGGAGGTGGGAGTGGGTGAGAAATATGTCTCCCCAACTCTTGCATCAAAGATTCCTCCTGGAATGTCTCTTCCCCAGCACTCCTGATGTCCAGTCCATCATCCAGTGTGACCTGTCCTGCTTCCTCAGTACCTCCTTGTCTGCCTTCCTCTCCAGCCTCACCGCCCCCATCATTCCTGCCTGGACCACCAAAACCACCGTCTAACAGGTGAAACCTCCCACTTCCCCCCCTCAATGCATTTTAATAGAAGAATCTTTCTGTTGGTCTTCCTGGTGGCTCAGACATTAAAAAATCTGCCTTCAAGGTGGGATACCTGGGCTCGATCCCTGGGTCAGGAAGGTCCCCTGGAGAAGAGAATAGCTGCCCACTCCAGTATTCTTGCCTGGGTAATCCCTGTGGGCAGAAGAGCGTGAGGGGCTACAGTCCATAGTGTCACACAGAGTCAAACATGACTGAAGAGACTTAGCACACATGCATGCAAGCACCCACTCCAGTATTCTTGCCTGGTATTAATTCCACAGACAGAGGAGCCTGGCAGGCTACAGTACATAGGGTCACAAAAAATCAGACAGGACAGTAACTAACACTTTCACTTTCATTGTTGACGGAGTGATCTTTTAAAAATGTGAATCTGATTATGTCATCCTAGAACTCAGAATCCTTTCCTGGCTACCCGTCACCTGCAAGATGTGGGGATCTCTACCACCTTGCCTCTCCTACCCAGCTGCTTCCTAAAAGGCACTTGTATACATGGCCCTCTTTTACTAACCTGTGCACATTTCTGGGCACCAGCTCATTTGAGAAGCCCTCCTAGGACACCCCAATGCCACCAGTGCTTCTGCCAGGGCGCCCTGGGCATAGCTTTCTCATGACCTTTATCACAGGCACTGTGACTCTTTTCTTGTCTGTGACCTTCCCTAGATCATGAGTAATTCTGCCATTTGATGAACCACAGCCAGTTCCTGATATTTCTGATTATCATTATTGTGCATTAGCAATGGAATGGTCCCACTGCAGTGTGTACAAAGACGTGAGAATTTTCACTTATTCAACATCTGCAATTTCCAGACAGTGATTTCATTCAGGAAAGAGCCAGTGAGGGGCCACGGCAGCCCCAGCACTGAGGGTGCAGCTCGATGGGCTGACTTCATCTGCAGGGACACCGTGTGGTCAGACTCACTGTCCCACCCTCAGATGAGGAGGAGAAGGGTCTTCATCTGGCCTGAATCCAAATCCAGCCCTGTCCACTTTTGATCTACTCTCTTCCTTGAAATGTGGGAACTACATTAGTTGCCTGAACCCATCAGCCTTGGAAGGCAGATTGGGGCTGCCTGACTCGTGGTCACAGTGGGACAGTTTGGTGGCAATTCAGCACAAGCAGGCAGAGGACTCTGAGTGCAGAGGGGAGGAGCTGGGGTGGGAGAGGGCAGGGTGACGGCTCACAGATTCTGCTGGTGCAGTTGTGCGCACCTCCATGATCCTCCATGACCTAGAATGGGATGCACAAGCTTGTCTGTGTGTTTGTGGAACACTGCATCCTGCCACTACTGTCATGGGGGAACTGAGGTAGTCAGAGACCAGAGACTGAGATGGTCAGAGAGAGGAGACCGAGACAGGCAGAGAGAGGAGGCCAAGGTGGTCAGAGAGAAGAGACCATAGGCATCCGTATCTTTGAATAGAGCAAAGTTTACAACAAGTCTTTAAGAATAATTTGCTAAAAATATCATGTCAGAAAGAAGAACAAAGAACTGCTGTTTATCAGAAGAGGATGAACCTAAGGAAATGGCAACTTTTAAGGACAAATTTTAATGTAAAGATATCTGAGGATGTGTTTTATTTATTTGACTTATTACCAGTGCTCTCATTTCTCAGAAGCCTGGAGCACATGTGTGAAATGTGAACAGAATAATTAAAGCAATAGTTAGAATCCCTACAAGGGAAAAAGATCAATGTAATGTTATTGTTTACAACTTCATTGAAGAAATCACTTAAAAGATATAACAACAGAAAGAATTTAATAAGGCTTTTACCCTTGCCTCCACAATGAGGGGACTGAATCTAACTTAATATAGACCCCCTCCTGTTACTCCTAATATAGTGGGACCGTGTGTATATTCCTCATAGCTGATTGCAGTTGTAATTATTTGTTCATTTCATGTGTTTCATTAAATATTTGTTGAAATGTACGTATGCATCTGTGCATGCTAAGTCGCTTCAGTCATGTTTGACTCTCTATGAACCCATGACTGTAGCCCACCAAGCTCCATGGAATTCTCCAGGAAAAAATACTGGGGTGGGTTGCCATTCCCATCTCCTGGGGAATCTTCCCAACCCAGGGATCAGACCTGGATCTCCTGGACTGCAGGCAGATACTCTACCATCTGAACCACCAGGGAAGCTCTGTATATGTGTATGTGTGTATGTGTATATATATGTACACACACACACACTGCTATTTCTGTATCTAAACTGTGGTTCTGGATCCAGGAATTTTTGAAAAGGTTGTCTCTAAACAACACTGATCATGGTGCTTTCTTCCATTTGACTGATGCTTAGTTAAAAAGGAGTCCCTTCACTTCAGTCAGAAATTTCTATATCTTGTCTCTAAGACATTTATTTTTTTCTGTCTAAAATAAGTGAAGCCTTTGCAGAGGTGCTGCCCCTGACTGGACACGTGCTGTCAGATGTCTGTGGCCAGGTTCCCGAGTTGAATCCACCTACCTTGGGTAGAGATCCTGATGGTCCTTGTTTAAATCTATTCTGCCTGTAACGTAGGCTGTGATAGAAGCCTGCCCTATGCTCTAAATGGGTTGACAGTTGGTATTGCCATCCACATTTTGTGAATTTCCACTCAGAACTCTGACTGATGCTTCTGCACACAACCAGAGGTTGTGAGCTAAGAAACCCCAGTGAGGCAAAGAGGGAGCTGGGGGACTCTGGACTGATGAACCTTGCACCCCACCCTTTCTTGAAATCTGATCATTTCCTGTGGTTGTCTCAGACTTCTATATAACTAGATTGTTTCTTCCGGTTTATCTAGAGCCAAGTTGAGGGTCTGGAATATATTAAGTGCTCAATAAATAGTTGGACGGATGGATGGTTGATTGGATAGATTAAAAAGAAGAAGAAAGGAGAGAGGGAAGGAGGGAAGTAGAAAAGAACTGAACCCTAGTTCTTCCCTTTTAAAACTTCTTGCTTCCTGGGTCTCCCCTCCCTTGGGTTGATCTCTCCATCTTCAGCACTATCTTCTGTGAAGGACATATTACCTTCTCCAGCCCTTGGTCCTTGGCGCATCTCTGTTCTCTCCATTCTTATGATTGTCATATTTGCGGGTGGGGGCCCCCAGGATTCCCTCGGTCTTCCTACAGCATCTTGGTTTTGTGTTACCAAAACTCCAGTTGTAAGGTCTCTGTCAGGCATCTACCATTTCCCCAAACCAAATACAGCTATCACAAAATTAATCAGGTGTTTCCTTCTTCAAAGTTCTCCAGGTTTTCCCAGTCCCCACATAAATCATTATCATTTGGGTAGCTGAGCTTGAAATCCCATAGTCATCCTTGTCTCTTTGCCTCCCCTCTGCCTGTTTCTGTCTCAGCCCCTACACCTCCTACCCCCACCCCAGTTCATTCTTCTCACTCTGTGCTGACTGTGCTGCAGTTTTCTAAACAGGCTTCCTGACTCCATTTTCTTCCCACTAAAGTTGATACTATGCACTGAAGAACAATTAATTTTCCCAAATTACTTCTCTGTTCATGTTACTCTCTGATTTAAAAATCTCCAGTGACTCGTTCTAGCTGAAGGCAGTGACTTCCTAGAGTTTTAGATATGATAGAGCAGTAAATAAAGCAATTAGAAAAAAAATCAAACCTATAAAAATATCAAAACTAGAAAAAAAACTAGGGAGGGAAGTCACGTATTTCTCCTAGTAAAGACATTTTAAAAATCACTGTCAGTGGAATCCACTGTTACATTTTAACTGTAAGTGGTAGGCAGGACAATCTCAGAAGACAACCTCTCACACTGGAAGCAATGCTTTTGTGAAGACCTTCAACTGCTGGCCCCCGTATGTCCTTGTTCCCTGGACTGGTGACACTGCCCCTGCGGCAGTCACTTCCCTGCCCTGTGGAGCCCCTGGCATCTCTTTGGCCCTCATTTCCCTCCCACCAGCAACTGCCCCCTCTGATCACACCAGAGCATAACCATTTTGCTTAGGAGACAGAGGACAAGTCACTTGACCTCAGTTTTCTCCTTTTTAAAATGAAGGCTTTGCCACTGATGATACTGACAGTGAGATTCTTTCCAGTTCTCAAGACTATATTGTTGATTGATTGACCTAATCAGGGTGATAGCTCTATTCCTATAATCTGGTTTACCACTGCATAAGATCAAATTAAAATATCTAGGATTAAAGGCAAGGATTTTTCCCAACAGAAGATGAGGTATAAATCGAAGTATGAAATGGAAACTGTTCATTACTCTCCCCTGGGTAGCTTGGTATCTGAAAATTGGGGAAGCAGAGAACATCCTGAGTGAATGGAACAAGATGATGAAAATATCCATTTTATGCAAATCCTTTTCCTCTGGGGGGAAAAAAAAATAAAAGCATCACTGACATCCTCAGAGAATATTTGCCCTCCCACCTCTTGTAGCTTCAGAGGATCCATTGATTTAACTTACAGTGTGGTTTTTAATTCCTTTGATTTGCTGGGTTCTCCTCCAGTCCACCCTGTCTTTTCCACTCAGACAGAGGCAGAGTTCAAATTGAGGCAGCCAAGGAAAGCAGGAGGGTGGGGGGATGATCCATCAATCATGCCAGCTCATCTTTTTCAGCAAAGGAATGATGAGGCTTTGGACCCCAGTCTTGAAAGGTGGATGTGATCTCAGGGGTTTGCTTTGCAGACTTCCAGTGTTACCTAGAAAGAGCAGAGGGACACAGCTACAGGGTCCACGTGGGCACCCCACCTGGAGAGCAGGAGGAGGATCAGCCCTATAAACTCCACCCAGTCGATCTCATTTGAAAGAGTTCCTGCCATTCTGTGTGTGAGGAGCTGAGAGAGTGTGAAATGGTTCACACCGACCCATCCACCTGCAGAATTCCAGCCCTGAGAGCCTTTATTACCATTTCAGATCCATTCAGTGTAACTGGGGGCTCCACAAATACTTGATATCGACATCCTGATCAACCTGATGGATGGATTCCTAACAGAAAGACAATCTGTCGTTCCAATTGGATGTCTTCCTGACAAGGCATTGTTGATTCAGAATTGAATCCCTTCCCAAGCCTGTCATTCCTGATCACCAAGCACACCTTGCCTTTCAAAGTTGTTTCCTCTCAGGCTGTGCATCCAAGTTCTCCGGCTCTCGTGGCCTGAGGGAGAGACCTCTGGCTAGCTCTTAAATATGGAAGTGGATCCTCAGTTTGGCTGTGGGCAGAGGACTTGCTGGGCATTAGCAGTACTTGACCGAGTGCCAGGCAGAGGCCATTAGCCAGGCGCACAGCTGGGAAGAGCCCATTAACACCCAGCTGCTAGCCGTGGTCTGGAATGTGGAGCATGTTGTATGTGTATGGCCCAGAAACTGGGCTTCTCTCCTGGAAAGCATGTGAAGGTGAGTTAGACCCCACCATCACTTTGTCCTTAAGATATCAAAAAGAGAGGAGAGAAATGCAGACTGTGCTCAGCACCCCGTGCATCCAGTGTGCACAAAGCTTGTTTGAAAAGATCAGCTGAAGGTGTTTTTATCCTTATGAACATATAGAGAATCATGGAGAAATCTGCCTTTCTCCCATCATAGATTTTTATTAAATCCAAAACCCATGCTTTAAAAATGATTGATGAGCTAAGTGAAAGAATAAACAGTAACAATGATGTGTCAAAATCTTAGGATGGTTGCTCTCCATGGTCTTAAAGCATCTGTTTTGTTCTCCACGTCTGTTTTGTTCTCCATGCCTCTTGTCTCATTTGCAGGGATTTCCAAAGAAGAGATAAGGGATTTTATTAGTCAGGGTTTCCAGAGAAAGAGAACCAATAGGGCGTACATAGCAATCAATTTATTATTAGGAATTTGCTTATGTAATCACACAGGCTGAGGAATTCCACAGTCTGGAGACTCAGGAAAGACCATGGTGTAGTTCTAGTCTGAGTCCAGAGGTCTTCCAAGTTCAAAGACCTCCCCTGAGCCTCAGGCAGCCAACGGTGTAAATCTCCACCCAACAGCAGGAGAAACTCAAGTAGACAATGAAAGGGTTTCCTACATGGCCCCTGCCAATGCAGGAGATGCAAGAGACGCAGGTTCAATCCTCTGGAGGAAGAATGGCAACCCAGTATTCTTGCCTGGAAAATCCCATGGACAGAGGAATCTGGTGGGCTACAGTCCATGGGATCACAAACAGTTGGAAACGACTGAGTAACTGAGCCTAGCGAAGGAAAAGTGCAAATTTCTCCTTGTGTGTGTTAGTTGCTTAGTTGGGTCTGACTCTTTGCAATCCCGTGGATTGTAGCCCACTGAGAGTCTCTTGAGCTGCAAGGAGATCCAACCAGTCCATTCTAAAGGAGATCAGCCCTGGCTGTTCTTTGGAAGGAATGATGCTAAAGCTGAAACTCCAGTACTTTGGCCACCTCATACGAAGAGTTGACTCATTGGAAAAGACTCTGATGCTGGGAGGGATTGGGGGCAGGAGAAGAGGACGACAGAGGATGAGATGGCTGGATGGCATCATTGACTTGATGGATGTGAATTTGAGTGAACTCCAGGAGTTGGTGATGGACAGGGAGGCCTGGCATGCTGCAGTTCATGGGGTCGCAAAGAGTTGGACATGACTGAGGGACTGAACTGAACTGAACCGAGGCTTCACTGTTCATGGAATTCTCCAGGCAAGAATACTGGAGTGGGTTTCCATTCCTTTCTCCAGGGGATCTTCCCAACCCAGGGATCATACCTGGGTCCCCTGCATTGCAGGCAGATTCTTTACCATCTGAGCCACCAGAGAAACCAAATTTCTCCTTCCTCCATCTTTTTTGTTTCATTCAGGTCTTCAGTGGATTAGATGGTTGCCCACTCACACTGGGAAGGGAAAACCAACTTTGCCAAATACATTGAATTAAATGCTCAGCTCAGAACACCTTCACACTCACATCCAGAAGTCACATTCCCTTTCGGCCCAGTCGAATTAGCCATCACAGGATCAGCCTGTGGGCATGCGTAAGCTGTCCGCAGCCTGGTTCACCTTCCCCCGCCTGGTCCTCTCCACTTTGTGCACCTCCATGCCCCACTCCCGCTCCCTGCTCTCTGCCTCCGGCTCTGTGTGGTCCTTTGTCTCTCACAGCCACCTCTGAGCCTGCTTCCTTTTCAGGCTGTGTCCATCTCCATTGTTTCTGCCCCCCGCCCCCAGTAGGGCATGGGCAGGAAGGAGGGATGGTGCTTCTGTGGGAGAGGACGTAGGCGGATGCAGGGCTGGCCAGACTGGTTTGCAGGAAGTTCTGTTCAGGGATCACTTTTCACTCTAGGTTTTGATCCAGGAAATTGACTGTAAATTAAAACCATGCAGTTAGAAAGGGGAATTCATTATAAGGACCCAGACACATCTCACAGAGCTGCCTCAGAAAGAGCAGGAAGCAGAGATGGAATTTCAGTCCAGTGCTCCCCAGAGAATAAAATTCATCCACATTCCTTCCTGTCCAATGGTCCCAGTCCTGCTACTGACTTAGTCTCTAATCCTACTCCCCATCCCCGGAGGAGGGGCCAATCCAGCCCACCCTCTTTTCACCAGGACGACAACCTGTCCCCTCCTTCTTGAACCTGCCTCCCGCCTCCCACCTCATCCCACCCCTCTAGGTTGTCACAAAGCATTGAGTTTGAACTCCCCGCATCATACAGCAAATTCCCACTAGCTACCTATTTTATATATGATAATGTATTCGTTTCAGTGCTACTGTCTCAATTCATTCCACTCTCTCCTTCCCCCGCAGTGTCCACAAGTCTGCTCTCTATGTCTGCGTCTCCATTGCTGCCCTGCAAATAGGTTCATCAGTACCATCTTCCTAGATGCCATATATATGCTTTCACATACAATATTTTTCTTAGTCTTTCTGAATTACTGCACTCTGTATAATAGGTTCTAGGTCATCTACATCATTAGAACTGACTCAGATGCGTTCCTTTTAATGGCTGAGTAGTATTCCATTGTAAATATGTACAACTTCTTTATCCATTTGTCTGTCAGTGAACATCTAGGTTGCTTCCATGTCCTAGTTATTGTAAACAGTACTTCAGTGAATACTGGGGTACAGAACCATCTTGTCTTAATACTGGGCTAAAAGATGCAACATGTTCATACTTACTGCAAAGTCTAAACAAACTGAAAAAAAATGCAGAAGCAGAAGACAGTATTTCACAGGTTGTGATTACTACCTTAGCGGACTTAGAGATGAAAGACAAAAACTGGCTAAGAAAATTTGCCCTAAATAGGGAACCCAGAAAACTGAATCAGAGCCAGAGGAGCTTGTGGGCCAGTATCGAGTCAATGTCATTATCAGTCCCCTGATGTCCAAATGAATATTGCATGGAATTTAGGAAAGTGTGGTCAAAAAGAGATGTTTAGCAAGATGCAATTCTGATGGTCCAGGAAGGGAGAAGCTTTCATTACACATAGACGCAGCTTTCAATTTCACACTGGTGTAATTTTAACAGCCTGGAGCTCCTCAGATGTAAAAATGTTATTAGGCTTGTATTCAACCTATAGGCTTCTATATTCTTCTCAAAGGAAAAAAAAATCCCTAATTGTATGTAGAGCATGCAACATCAGAGTTTTGGAAAAATACTTTGTTTTCCATCCTTGTCCATTGTCAGCTACCTTGAAAATACTTTTCACTGAAACAAAACATGAATTTTGATCGAAAATAGTTGGTAAAAACAGAAGAGGTACAGATTTTTAGGTCACTGCAAATTAAAGACCTCTGGAAGCTGAGCGTGAAGACTGCCTCTGAACTTAACTGTCTTCAGTCTGAACCCGACATTTCTAAATGTCTTCTACTGAAATGACTCTACATTACACATATCACAAAACCTTATTACTTGCAAATTCAAACTCTTGTTAAAATTTGTATCACTCCAGTAGTTTTATATCAGCAGGAACACTGGTGATGTTGAGTGATTTTAAGGTAATTGAAGCATATTTATTTTAACAGGCATTATAATCTGGCAGCCAGTGAAGCGAACACAGGACTATTGCAGCAAATGGGAATATTGAATGACTTATCACCAAGAATACAATAATCAGATGCATTAAAGACACAGTGAGAACCAGGTATGATGGCCCTAGGGATCCTTGCAGAGCATCCACGGGCTTCCCTCAAGGTTCAGCAGAAAGAATCCACCTGCCAATGCAGGAGATGTGGGTTTGATCCCTGGGTCGGGAAGATCCTCTGGAGAAGGAAGTGGCAACCCACTCTGGTATTCTTGCCTGGGAAATCCACTGGCAAAGGAGCCTGGCTTCCTGCAGTGCATGGGGTCACAAGAGTTGCACATGCCTTAGCAACTAAACCACCATCACCAGGGCATCCACAGACCCCAGTAGCTACGGAGGCATCTTAGGAGAGTGACAGGAACACGGACTCTGGATCAGGACTGCTCAGCATCTACTGATGCCCGTGTGTCCTTGGACAAGGGCTTCAGTGGCTATGTCAAGTTTCCTGTGGCCGCCATAAATAATTATATAACCTGGGGGGCTTAAAGCAACAGCGATGTATTCTGTTACAGTTCAGGAGGCCAGAAGTCTGAAGTCCAGGTGTTGGCAGGGTGATTTGGTCCATTCTGGAGGCCCTGAAAGAGAATCACATGCTCCCTGTCTGTCTCCTGGCTTCTGGAGGTGGCCAGCAGTCTTTGGGGCCCCTTGGTTTGTAGGTGTATCACTTTGCTCTCTATCTCCATCTTCTCCTGGCCTCTCCTCTGTGTCTCTGTGTGCCCTCTCCTGATAATGTTGCCTGTCATCACATTTAGGGCCACCCTAACCCAGTGCTCTCACCTTCACCTTATTCTAATGGGCATCTGCAAAGATCCCATTTCCAAATGTGGTTACATTCTGATGTTCCGGATGGACATGAATTTGGGGAGCAGGGAGGGATCACTGTTCAACCCACTGCAGGTGCCTCAACTGTACCTGAGGCATGGATGGCGGATGCTGAAAACACCCTCTTCATAGGTTGTTGTGATGGAGAAAGAGTGCTTAAAAGAGCACTTGGGAAAAAAAACAGCATTTAGTGGCAAGCAGTGTGTGTGTTTCAGTTATTAATTATAGTGGGGAGTAAAAAAATCACACTTACTCAATAAACCTAAGTTCATTTTTAGTTGTCATAGATACATTTGCAGGTACACTTATAAGAACATCACCTTTCCACTCAACACCCACTCTTTCCCTACCTCCCTTTTCCTTTACCTGCAAATTGCCCACATGAATAAAAAAAAAAAAAAAAAAAAAAAAGCCCAGCTTTGAAAGCAGACCTTGGCAGGAAGCTGCCACCGTGATGGGAAAGGGAAGGAAAGCCAGACCGACCACAGCTCCTCCTGGGTGACGGAGGACAAAAAGTCCGTCAAAACCAGGCATGGCTCCTGGTTGCCAAGTTACAAATTGGCGAGCCTTTTTGGGCCTGGATAACCAACTCACTTTAATTAAATTGCCTCTGATTGAGCTGCGGGCTATGATTTTTCATACTGAGTTTGGCTCCGTGGTGAGCCGGCTTCAGCCTCTTGGCATAAAATTGTGGCCATCTGCCTCGATTTCAAACCCCATATCTTGGCCAGTGCAGGGATCATACCTGGTCACCCTGATCGTAAAGTAGAGGGGCTCCCGTCTGCATACCCTGGGCTTTGCCTGCAGGACATGGGAGCAAGGTGTGTGGAGGGCATAGAGACACCAGTGCACAACCTCTGAGATGCAGGCTGGGGTGGTGCAAATTAAACAGGAGGCGTGGGCTACCTGCTTTTCTGTCTTCCTGTCTCCTTCCCACTGTACAGGGAATGTCATGAAAAGAGGCACCAGGGGCCTACATTTATCTGCCACTCCTGGATTTCTAGTTCCCTTTGCCCCTGAGACATCATACGAACCCTACAATGGTTTATCCCACCTGACTCCAGCGCAGCCCAGATGAGACTCAAGATCCTTCCTAATGCAAGCATGGAAGGAGTACCTGCTTCTCTGGAGCAGACCTCTTACCCCTGCTCCTTTCCTCCCAAAAAACAATCTGAAAATAGGTAGGCCACCCAGTCAGACGTACAGCTAAGCACTGTGGTACCATTCTCAAAACATGGCTCTTGTCTCTGGATCCAAGACTGCTTGTTCAGCCACAGCATCTTCTAGACAGCAGGGAGCATGGAACTGAATTCAGGGCAAGCCTGTCTCAGGAAATGATTTGGAGTTACACACACGTGTTTCTTCTCACTCCCTTTGCCCTGAACTAAATACGGTCACAGGTAGCTGCAAGACAAGGGTCAGGAGACAGGTCAGGAGCTGGCGTCACAAGTCCAGCTGAAACCCCTAATGGGAGGGGTGGTTCTGTTTTTAAAAGGAGAAGGAGAGAGGTCATGCCATTGCTCACCAGTGGCTGTCACTCACCAGTGGCTGTCTCTCACTAGGAAAACTAAAAACATGAGCTGAAACCTCAAATATTGTCCAATTATATTGACAACAAGGCTATTCCATTTTAAGGATGAATAAATTAGGTTCAAGGACATGAATCATTTATCTGGGTTCATAAGATAGCAAATAAGTAAATGGTGGAGTTAAAATTCAGTCTTAAATGTAAAATCTTAAATCAAAATCTGTAACTTTCCCCTTTATTCTACTAGTTTTTTATGCATTTTAATGCATTTATGCACATGTTAAGATTAACTTTCAGTTTCCATGGTAAACCAGATTTTATTTTTTCCATGTTGACCCATATGAAAATAATTAGTCCCTGTTCTAATGTTCTTGTTCTTTGTGTGAGTGCTCAGTCATGTCCAACTCTTTGAAACCCCAGGGACTGTAGCCCACCAGGCTTCTCTCTCCATGGGGTTTCCCAGGCAAGAATACTGAAATGGGTTGCCATTTCCTCCTCCAGGGGATCTTCCTGATCCAGGGACTGAACCTGCATCTCCTGCATTTGTAGGCAGATTCTTTACCATTGTGCCACCTTGAATTATATAATTTATTGTTACAGTGTTGGTTGCTCAGTTGTATCCGACACTTTGTAACCCCATGGATTGTAGCCCTCCAGGCTCCTCTGTCCATGGGATTTCCCAGGCAAGAATACTGGAATGGGTAGCCATTGCCTTCTCCAGGAGATCTTCCCAACCCAGAGACTGAACCCAGATTCCAGGCAGATTCTTTACCGTCTGAGCTACCAGGGAAGCCCTGTTGTTATAGAGGCCTTTGAAATACGTGCTAACAGAGTCTTAGGCCAGAAGAGCTCTATTAGCATCCCTGTTCGGTGTAGGGAGAGATGGCTTGGGTTTGTGTCACTTTGTACATGAAGTGTCTTGTTGTTTGGTCATGGGTGGTAGCTCAAATTGTGTTCAGATAGAAAAGGGTGGAGACAGATCAATAGCATAAGCCCTGGGCCCTACATATGATTGTTTTTAATATGCAAAAGACATACTGCCCACAGCCCGAACAATTTAGAAATGCCTCTTGCCTGTTGAAAATCGAGCAGCATCTTTACACAGCCTCCCCTCCCCTCAAGAATCGGAGCACATTTCTGCGCCCTGGGCTTCTGTGCGTCTCTGCTCCTTCTCAAGGTCCCCATGTCCATCACTGCGTTCTTCCTCCTTCCTTGGTCTCTGCAGCCTTTAACTCTTCTCATGCGGTGTGTTCTCTTTTAGAAACCCACCCATTCTCACATTTCTTCAATCATTTGGAAATTTACCAAACGTATATATTTAGCCATGACCCCATCTGCAGTAGTGTAATCATTTCCTAATATCCCCTGTTCAGTTTTTCTACCCAAGTTCCCATTCCATCCAGCTACTTTCACAAGTGGCCTCTTTCACATAGGTTGCTTGGCAGTTGACACTTCAGAGCAGCTCCCAAGAGCATAAACTCTTGCACAGCATCTCCCCAAAGTGCTTCCTATTCACACTTGACCGACTGCTGTCTTCCTAGATCTCACCCCCTCTGACACCCTCAGGCTAATTTAAGTGCCTTGCTTCTGTGAGCCCATAGATCTTGCTTGCATTTTATCATTGCACTTAGAACACCTCACTGAGCTAGAAATGTTTCTGTCTCCTCTCCAAGTTGTAAAGTCTAAGGTAGGGTCATGCGTCTGTTCCTAGAACCTGGTATAGTGTCCAGATCCTTGTCTTTGTGCACAGACTTTGAGCTGAGAAAAGCATATCCTTCTCTTTCTGAGATTTCTCATGAGTCAGCCAGTAAGGTCTGACTCAATAGATCAATAATCCCAATAGTAAGGATCATGAGGATTTAAAATATATACATAGACTCAACTCAAACTATGCAAAGAACTCTTAAATCTCAAAAATAAGAAAACAGACAATTCAACAATAAGAAATGGGCTGAAGACCTGAATAGTCCACTCACTAAAGAAGACATACAGATAGCAAATAAGCATAAAGATGTTCTATAGAATGTGTCATTTGAGAAATGCAAATTAAAACAACAACGAGATGCTACTACACACCTAGTAGAAAGGCCAAAATCTAGAACACTAACAACAACAAAGGCTGGTGAGTAACTGTCATTCTTTGCTGGTGGGAACAAAAAATGGTGCAGCCACTTTAGAAGGCAGTTTGGTGGTTATTTTACAAAATTAAAACATACCATATGACCCAGCAATGGAGCTTCTTGGTATATATCCCAAACAACTGGAAGCTTAGGGCCACACAAAAACTGGCACAGGGATGTTTATTGTGACTTTATTCATAATTTTCAAAACTTGGAAGCAATCAAGATGCCCTTCAGCAGGTGAACAGATAAATAAATATATCCAGACAGTGGATTGTTATTTAGTGCCAAAAAGAAATGAGCTTTCAAGTCATGAAGAGACATGGAAGAAACCTAATTGCAAATCACGGAGTGAAAGATGCCATGAAAAAGGCTACATACTGTTTGATTTCAACTACATTACTTTCCAGAAAAGGCAAAACTATGGAAATAGTAAAAAGATAAGTGGTTTCCAGGGGTTTGTGTGAAGGGAGGCATGAATAAGTAGATCATAGAGGATTTTTAGGGCAGTGAAAATACTCTGTATGATAGCATACAATGGATACTTGTCATTATACATTTGTGGGAAAGATTGAAGGCAAAAGGAGAGAAGGGCAACAGAGGATGAGATGGTTAGCATCACCAACTCAATGGACATGAATCTGAGCAAACTAGAGGAGATAGTGAAGGACAGGGAAGCCTGGCATGCTGCAGTCCCTGGGGTTGCAGAGTCTGACATAACTTAGCGACTGAACAACAGCAAGCTCAAACAATGCATAACACCAAGAGTGAAGCCTGAGTAAACTATGGACCTTAGGTAATCATAATGTCTCCATAAAGATTTATCACTTTAACAAATTGCACCGTTTGGTGCGGAATGCTGATGACGGGAGAGATAATGGATGTGTGGGGCCAGAGGTATATGAGAATCTCTGCTGTGAACCTAAAACTCTCTAAAAATACAGTCTTCATAAAATGAAAGATACTGGACACCAAGGTTAACATTCATTCAGGTACTAAGCAATTTTGAGAGTCCCATAGATTGCAAAGAGATCAAACCAGTCAGTCCTAAAGGAAATCAATCCTGAATATTCATTGGAAGGACTGATGCTGCAGCTGAAGCACCAATACTTCGGCCACCTGATGTGAAGAGCTGACTCACTGGAAAAGAGCCTGATGCTTGGAAAGATGGAAGGCAGGAGGAGAGGATGACAGAGGACGAGATGGACGGATGGCATCACTGACTCAGTGGGCACAGGTTTGAGATGGTGAAGGACAGGGAAGCCTGGCGTCCTACAGTCCAGGGGATTTCAAAGAGTCAGACACGGCTTAGTGACTGTATGACAAGAGCAGTCTATAGGCTCTCGGATACATGAAAGAAAAATTATTGAAAGACAAGAGCTGGAAGGCTTTATCACTTATGTGGGTGAATCTTGAGGCAATTTGATCAGAATCAAAGGAGGACAGCAAGGCAGAGAGATTTTAAAAAAAAAAAAAGGCCCAAGAATTTGGGGAGCTGTTTGATTTGGGGCTTGAATTCTGCCAAGGCTGTATCTGAAAGTCACTTAGTCATGTCAGACTTTTTGCAACCCCATGGACTGTACAGTCCATGGAATTCTCTAGGTGAGAATACTGGAGTGGGTAGCCTTTCCCTCTCCAGGGGATCTTCCCAACCCAGGGATTAAACCCAGGTCTCCTGCATTGCAGGTGGATTTCTTTTTTTACCATCTGAGACACAAGGAAAGCCCAAGAATACTGGAGTGGGTAGCCTATCACTTCTCCCATGTATCTTCCCAACCCAGGGATCGAACCGGGGTCTCCTGCATTGCAGGCAGATTCTTTACCAACTGAGCTATCAGGGAAGCCCTCAGGGAGTATATGGGGTGTGGGAAATTAAAAAAAACAGGGGCTAAAGAGGAAGAGAGAACATAATTAAATGGAATTGAATAGTAAAATTTTAGGTGGCCCAGAATTTTCTGTGTCTCATCCTATTATAAAAGGTACTAAGAGGAAAATAAACCCTCATTTTACCCTCAGGGAAATTGAGCCCAAGAGGCTGATTAGATTCCAGCACACACAGGCAAGGGGATATCTTCCAGTCTCTAGAAGCCAAGTGTTTGAAAAAAAATCTTTTTCCAAATAAATTGTCATTTCACAGCATGCTCATTTCAGTTCAGGACCACAATATTCCCAAAGACCCACATGACTCAAAAACAAAACAGTGACTGAATTATACATGGGGAGGAAACACAATCAGAGGGCTCCCTGACTTTTACTGCTATTCTCTGGTGTAGTGGGAAAGTAAGACATCCTAAAAACCCTGCAGAGGACCACCAGGCCCTCATTTGTAGCAGATGGTTTTACCTTCTGACCAGAATGATTCATTGGCCAGCAGGGACCTAGCATCCAGCTCATCTTAAAGATAAAGACTTTCTGCACTTAAAGAAACAGAGTTTATTCAAAAACTCCTGCATTTACCTTTGGTTTAACAGCATACATTCATCCATTGAGTATATGGCAGATTTTGGCTCTTAGCCCCTCATGTTTTTGTTATTGGAACTTCAAACCTAATGATTCCCTTATGCAATCATTCATTCTTCACACAACACTGTGTTTGCATTTTCTATCCATGTTTGTATTTTCCACGTCTGTACTTTGTATGTTCCCATGTGTCCCTGCCCTCATGGGGTGTGTGTATAAGCCCCTTCTCCTTCCTTGGGGTCTTGAGCCAGCTTGTGAAATTGGTACTCAATGGAGGTTTTTCATGCCCTGCAGCAGCCTTGTTGTCTTCTCATTGCTACTGTGCTCACATCTCTCAAAGTTGCACAAAAATTTTAGCTGTGAGTGGAGAGTTTTTTCCCTTGAGCCCTGAACAGCCAACCTGTCTCCCTCTTCACTGTGGTCCCTTCCGCCCAAGAACGTGTTCCTTCCGGGACTTGCCTGGAGACTCCTGAGAGTCCCTGAGTGTGTTTTGTTTCCTAGGCAGGGAGCTCCTGACTGTCTCAGGGCTTGCCTTGGCTTCCTATCCTCTTCTTTCCTAAATCTTGATAATGAAATGTCAGTGTTTTAATCATTCAGCTGAGGTACTTTCATTATTTTTCATATTTGGCTTAAGGAACTTGAGGTTAAAAACCTCCACTTTTGGCCTACCTTGATATTTCAGAGTTCCAGAACTAGATTTTAATCAAATGAGATGCTTATAAGTGTTTAACATCTGACACATAGACAGTAAATGATAGCTATTATAGTTAATATATAATTACTATGATTAGTACCTAGATTAAACTCTAAACATGATTCTAACATCCTAGTTATATGTAACAGCAACAATAGCAATGATGAAAATAATAATAATAAATTGTGATTATAAATGTCTACAAATTTGAGAATCTTTTTAGTTCTGAGCTCTTCTAGAAAACATTCTCTTCTAGAATATGGAATCTGCCACTGTTTCCACTTTTTGCTGTGAAGTGACAGGACTGGGTGCCATGGTCTTCGTTTTCTGAATGAGCCACAGAGGCTTCTGTGGTGGCTCAGATGGTAAAGAATCCACCTGCAGTGCAGGAGACCTGGGTTCGATCCCTGGTCAGGAAGATCCTCTGCAGAAGGGAATGGTAACCCACTCCAGTATTCTTGCGTGGAGAATCCTATGGATAGAGGAGACCAGTGGGCTACAATCCACAGGGTCTCAACTAGTTAGACACGACTGAGTGACTAACACTTTCACTATCCCTATAGTTGGACCTTTTCAAGAAGATCATGTTGCTAAAATCATACAGTATGAAGACTTATCAGACTGGCTTCTTTCACTAGTGATATACACTTAAGTTTCTTCTAAGTCTGTTCATCATTTACTTCCAAGCTTTGGCAATTATGAATAGAGTTGCTATAAACATCTGTGAACAGGTTTTTGCATGGATTTAAGTTTTTCTGTTCATCTGGGTGAATACCAAGGAGCTTGACTGCTGGATCGTATGGTAAGAGTATACTTAGCCAGAAACTACCAGACTGTCTTGCAAAGTGGCTGCATAATTTTGCATTCCCACCACCAATGAAGAGGCGTTCCTGCTGCTTGATCCACACATTTTAATTGCAATTCTGGGAGGCTCAAGGGTGCAGTAGGCAAAGTCCAGGATCTGGAATCAGAAAACCTGAGTTCCAGACACAGCTCTGCCAAGCTGAGGTCTATAGGATGAGGGTGATTCATGGGGTCTCCCTGACTCACTGTGGTGAGGATTAAAGGAGATGATGCCCAAAAGTGCAGGCACAGAGCCTGCTATTCATGTGATAAGCACTCAAAAACATAGTAATAATTACTATTCATGCACATGCATAAGTGTTCATTTAGGAAAACAATAAGCAATGGCTAGAAACTAAATAATAAATATTCTGATGCTTTTTTTTCTTTGTTAGATATTTTATATTTTCCCCCCAAATAAATCCTTATGTTTTGTCTGAGTAAACAAAAGTCAATCCTAAAGGAAACTAACTCTGACTATTCATTGGAAGGACTGTGCTCAAGCTGAAGCTTCAATACTTTGCCCACCTGATGCGAAGAGCTGACTCAATAGAAAAGACTCCAATGTTGGGAAAGATTAAGGGCAGGAGAAGAAGTGGGTGACAGAGGATGAGATGGTTAGACAGCATCACTGATACAATGGACATGAATTGGAGCAAACTCTGGGAGATAATAAAGGACAGGAAGCCTAGTGTGCTGCAGTCCATGGGGTCACAAAGAGTTGGCCACAATTTATGGACTGAACAACAAAATTCTACAGTGTGGACCAAAAACTTAAAATAATGGCCCTCATATCTCCCAGCTTATCAATCCCAACCCTTTCTTGTTCTTTAGTTTACCAACTGTTCCCCCAGTTTGGGGGGACTTTTGCTGCCCTCTTTTTCTTTCTCTTCATGTCAAGACGGTGTCTTTATGTGAATGCTGAGCAGGCACATGAAGCTTATCAAACCGAAAACAGAACTCTTGAATTGTCCACAGGCGCCTGCTGCTCAAGGGTATCCCTGTTTAAGGAGGTGCTGAAGATCCCCATTGGATTAGACTATGAGTTTCATGTCCTCCTTGACCCCCATCTCCCCCACACTCCAGCACATCTGTCATCAACCCCAGTTACTTCTGTCTCTGAAATGCCAACAGTCACTTCCCACCATGTCAACTCCAAAGCACCCCAGCCTGAGTGTTACCTCTTGCCTGGGCTCTGCACTGAGATGGGTCTCCTTCCCCGCTTGCAGCGACAGCTTTCTCATTCTTGGCAGATCATTTCACTTCTCTGCTCATAACCATCCAGTGGGAGAGAAAACTAAAACCACCTCCCTGTGCTTCCCATCTGAAATTTGAATTTCCGAAATGAAATTCGAAGTCTATACCAAGGCTTGTATTAGTAAGACCCTCAGCACCTTGTCCCACCCTCCCTGCCCCCAGTGCTCTGACCCTCCCCCGCTCCCCTCCTTCTTGTTCTCCAGCCTCTCAGTCTATCCCCTCTGTTCTAGTCACCAGCGTGCTTGGACCACAGGAATTTTACCTTTAAGGCTCCCTCCCCTCGGAGAAGGCAATGGCACCCCACTCCAGTACTCTTGCCTGGAAAATCCCATGGACGGAGGAGCCTGGTAGGCTGCAGTCCATGGGGTCGCTGAGGGTCGGACATGACAGAGCGACTTCACTTTCACTTTTCACTTTCATGCATTGGAGAAGGAAATGGCAACCCACTCCAGGGTTCTTGCCTGGAGAATCCCAGGGATGGGGGAGCCTGGTGGGCTGCCATCCATGGGGTCGCACGGAGTCGGACACTACCGAAGCGACTTAGCAGCAGCAGCAGCAGCTCCCTCACCTAGAATGTTCTTAGCCCAGCTATCCACACACTTCCTCCATCACTGTTTCTGGTGTCCACTCAGTTCTCATCTTTCCACACCATTCTAGCTGAGATAACGCACGTGAGACTTGAACACACAGGTGTACACACTTGCACTCACGCCTCCCAGACTCCAATTTTCCCTTTGCTTTGCCCATTCAGAAGCCTCTATCTTTCATATTTTTATTCCGGGAGTATATCTACTTGGTTCAGTGCAGTGTCCCTGAGACCTACCAGTGTCTGGCAAACAGCCCCAAACTGAAGAAATGGGTGAGGGCCTGAAAGAGGATCAGCAAGGTGGGATTGGAGGAGAAACTCCAGTTGCTCGATGCCCCAGTGACTGTGGACACAATCTGAGGCAAGCCCTTTGTGCAACACACAGGGCAAGGAGGAGCAGGGGAAAGTTCATCATAAGAGGGCACAGCTGAGGTTTCCCTGCGTGTCAGCAGCCAGAACACAATTCAGGGAAAGAAATGAATGACATTCCTCATTTGATTTATTCCTGGGTAGTTGCACGGGCAGACAAATCAGATGGACCATCAGTCCTTGACTCCATGGCTTATGCACAAGAAGTTTTCCTCATCCTAATCTAATTGAAAGGAATTCCTCTACCCACCAAGTGTATTGTTGATGTTGGGCATGTAAACGTTCCTTTGTTCCTCAAACTGGGATTTATTGCAAAGCAAATTGATCCAAATAGCATTGAGTAATGAGTATCCTGGGCTGTTTCTGGGCTTTCAGAAGAAAGACCTCATTGAATTTTGAGTCCAGATTGAGGCGATTCAGATTCCATTTTCAGCTTCCTCAGTGACTCAGAGCCATTCTTTGAATCAATTCCTCAGCCTTTTAGCCCCCAGTCTAACCTTCCTCACTAGTAATAGGAAAATTATCAGAGCTGTCACAATCCACCTCCCAGAGTGACATGGAGGTTCCTTCTAGTTCACTGCACATTAGGCTTCCGGGGGTGGATCCCCAGGGGTGAGCTGAGTGCAGAGCTGCAGAGGGAAAGATAAGACCTGTTAGTGTCTAGAGAAGAGTCATAGAAAATCCAGACCAGGAGGAGGACGGAAAGGCAGCAGCATTTGTGGGGAATCCATCTAAGGAAAATCGTCCCCAATTTTGCTTTTCTTCCTCTTCCCCCTCCTCTCCAATATGTTTAAGCCAAAGAGAAAAATTGTGTTAATGTGAAAAGCAGGGCTTCACTGGTAGCTCAGTGGTAAAGAATCCACTTATCAATGAAGGAGACACGAGTTCGATCCCTGGGTCAGGAAGATCCCCTGGAGAAGAAAATGACAACCCAGTATTACAACCCAGTAATACAACCCAGTACAACCCAACTCCAGTATTCTTACCTGAAGAATTCCATGAACAGAGGAGCCTGACAGGTTACAGTCTATGGGGTTCCAAGAGTCAGACATGACTTAGCCACTAAACAATAACCACAATGAACAGCAAGAGGAATTCTGAAAGTTTTGGGAGAGAAACCCTTTTCCCTGTCAATGAAGCTGCTCCTCAAACTGCCTGATCCCAGCTTTGCCCTAGGAATCACCCAAGGAAATTTTGTAATGATGGAGTTTTTATGACATCAATTTTGAAAATCCTTTTACAAACATTAGCCCACTGATGTTCACAGCTTTTTACTTGGGGGAAAAGCCTTTCTAGCATCATTTTACTGATGAAGATGCCAAGTCCAGTGAAAGTAAATGAACTTCCTGAGCCCAGCTGGCCAAGAAATGATATAGTTGGGTGGAAACCTAAGCCCTCTGACTCTAAGTCCCTTATTCTCTTAGTGTAGAAACATTACTAAGCACTTGAGGAGATGGTGCTGGAATGCCCCTGACCTGCCAGCCTTCATCCCCTTTGCATTTTCTGCCAGACTAAAGATCTGGATTCTTCTCTTCATTCACTGTTTTTCCCTTTCTCTTATGAGCTCGACAGGTCTCCTCTGAACAACTACAATGGAATGACCTTTTCTCAGTTCCTAGACCGAAGCCTATGGAAAGCTCTTCTGGAATGCTTAGCATCCTTCCCATGAAGCCCAGTTTCCAAGATTTTTAGCCTTCTCTTTTCATAGGCACGCAAGACTAGATCTGTTTTCCAAATAGCTGATTATTCACCCCACTGAAGAGCATTCTTCCTCTGTTCTGTAATGTATTTCCTGTCACATGACATTCCCACATGCATGTGACTGTTTCCATGATCATCATAGCTCAGAATTAGCAGATATGTCAGCCAAGTTTGAAAATCAGATTGCATTACATGCAGATTTTCGCTCCATATCCTTCATTCAGTGATTAATATTTAATTGTATATCAAAATAATACTTAATAGTAAAAGTGCATTGTGTTTATAGAGAGACTTTCTACTTCTCAAAGTACTCAGACAATCACTCTGCTTCGTTTATCTCCCGTTCTGTTGTGTGTTTCATAGGGGCATCTGCATGTAAATAATTTAAATGTTTTAATATGAGTAGATATGTGTATCAGCCTATTTTCAAACTTAATATTCCTTCACATAAGCTAAGCTTTCTATTCCTTTTTTTTTTTTTTTGCCTCTGCTTTTCGTAGACTCTCCCCTGCCCCTATAAATGTGAAAAATATACAAAGTACCTCGATGGCCAAGGTAAGCAGGCTGGAGTCTGAGTCTAGGTGGCCTGGAGCAATGAGGCTGCATAAGACACTCCTTTGCTGCTCCTCCTCACTGTCAGGTCTCAGTGGGGATGCAAAGAAAGGAAGGTTGGATTTTTAAGGTGTGGTTAAGTTACTGAGGCGTAACAGCAAAGCGAAGTCCTCTGTTCATTACCTCTGGAAATTCCTGCGTTGTAGGCACATACTCAATGTTGAATCCAGACACACTTTTACTGGTGCCCCATTTGCCTACCACTTGCCTTTGCTTCTCAGTGAAGTTCCTCCCAGTATTCAAGGCCTTGTTCCACATCTGTCCTCATCATTTCTCCTTCCCACATTCCTACACTTATTATTCTGAGAATTAACGTGTCATCTCTTGTGATTCCATACTGACTACCTTTGTTTGCATATAAAATTGAACACTATTACATAGTGTCACTTGACTTGCTGTATTCTCACATATAAGAATATGAACAGGAAACTAAACATTTCAACACCAAGAAACTACTTACTAATGTTTTTTACACCTTCTGGATCAGGGAAATTATCAGAAAGTTAAGTAGGTCTTCTGTTCCAGCAGTAGCAAGTTACATGGGCCTTTTCTCATCCACCAAAATCTTAATGACATTTAAGTTAATATACATTTTTCAAGGTCATTGTAAACTTTCATAATTCTTTCAGAGAAAGTGTCTTCCGCTTCTGATGGTTTGACTAGAAAGTTACTATGGATATTGAAGACATGTGAACTTTGGAGACAGCTCAACGATAGCATTGAAGAATTGACGGCTTTTGAACTGTGGTGCTGGAGAAGACTCTTGAGAGTCCCTTGAACTGCAAGGAGATCAAACCAGTCAACCCTAAAGGAAATCAGCCCTGAATATTTATTGGAAAGACTGATGCTGAAGCTGAAGCTAAAGCTCCAGTACTTTGGCCACCTGAGCAAAGCACCAAATCATTGGAAAAAACGCTGATGCTGGGAAAGACTGAAGGCAAAAGGAAAAAGGGGCAGGAGAGGATGAGATGGTTGGATGGCATCACCGATTCAATGGACATGAGTTTGAGCAAACTCAGGGAGATAGTGAAGGACAGGGACGCCTGGCCTGCTGCAGTCCACAGGGTCGTGAAGAGTTGGACATGCCTTAGTGACTGAACAACGACAAGGATAGTTGCATGTGAATGAGAGAACACATTGTTTTTTTCAGAAGGGATGTAGAAGGTTGGTTTCCACACATAAAAATAAAATTATCTCTCTTCCAACAATAACACTACAGAATGACTCACATTTACTGTTTAAAAAAAAAGAAACCATAGAGCCCGAGGAATGAGTACAAAAATGGGTCATCTGACTCTCCTTCTGTTTATTTGCTTTCTTTTTTATTTTTCACAGTCTGGCTTTGGATGTCCTAATTCCATATCTTTGGATGTCTAATTTATTACTTCAGAGGAAACCATTCTAAGAGTGTTGGGTGTGTACCCTAATTCCCATGAGGACCCGGAATCACCTTGTACGAACCCAACATCTATGCTCATCTAATCCATCCTACCCATCACAATTGGCTACAGATGGCCCTAAATGAAGAAGATTTTTAGTACCTGCCATCTCACCATTTTCACTTTCTAATGTCTAATGCATTTTCTGACTTATGATCATCTTTGTTTGAAATGGGATAAAACTGTAATATCAACAGTGAATGTCACTTTTAGGATGTCTGATTAATATAGAAATGAAGCCAGGACTCAGGACATACTGACCAGTCTTTCAATCAGTATTTTTTGAATACTTCAATGAATGACCCTTTACCTTCAAATGATGCAGACCCTGCTATCAAGTACTTTGTCAGCAAATTGTTATCATGCCACTTTCGGTGGTCATCATAATTCATTCTTGCTTCTGGGAGAATAAGGTACTCATAGATTTCATGGTCTTTATTACACATACTGTGGCAGAGCTAAGGACCCAACAGGGACTAGATATGCCCTCCAAAAGCTACACCTGTAGGAATAGAACTAAGTGCAGCTAAAGCGATTGATAAGGTCTTTTTCTGTTACCTGCTCCAACCAATGACTGAACTTTTCTGGCAACATCCAGACCTCTGAAAATCACCCTCAATCATTTAAGGTCAAGATGAATGGAGTCAGAGACAGCTTTCAGTGGCTGGATCCTAAAGGGGTGCTGAATTTCAAATTGCATTTAAGTGGAACTGGTTTTTCTGCAAGGTTTATACAGAATATTGTCTTTGTTTGCCACTGTTAACCTGTTGACTTTGCTTGGCACTAGTGGTAAAGAACCTGCCTGCCAATGCAGGTGATGTAAGAGACCTGGGTTCGATCCCTGGGTTGGGAAGATCCCCAGGAAGAGGGCATGACAGCCCACTCCAGTATTCGGGCCTGGAGAATCCCATGGACAGAGGAGCCTGGTGGGCTAAAGTCCATAGGGTCCCAAAGAGTCAGACAAGACTGAAGAGACTTAGCCACAGCACACAAGGCATAAATACCATTGAGTGAGACAACTGGCTATGGAGCTAGAAAAGAAGGGGTCTTAGGGACCCATGTAGCTTTGGGAGACAGTGAGTGCTGTTCATTAGTGATTTGCAGCCTTGATGAGTTAAAAAAAAAAAAATCCACAAATTTTTTCAAAGTCAAGATCTAAACCACTAAGCCATGAAGGAAGTCTATCATCCTCTATTTAAAGTTAACAGAGTAGCCCAGGAGGATCCGAATAAGCATGAAGTCATTGTTCTAACACTTTCACTCCTTATATCTCTTCTCAGATGCAGTAATAATGGAACATTTATTTTGTCCTTAGGGACTTCACAGATGTTTGGCCTGAACCACTAGTAAGAAAATATTCCAGCATAGTTTATCAGTCTCTAAAACAAATGCACCAGCTTTCTCAAGTCCATCCTGCTACAATATCTGGCCAATTTTTATACCATGTACTTGTTCTGTTTGTTATTATTAGTCATTTTCCCCCAGCATATTATACTAACTGGCAATCCTATGAATGCCAGGAGCTTGTATTTCTATAGACAGGTCAGTTTCCTCTCAGATGGAAAATCTATATTTGTCCCACACTGGGTTTGAATGGCTAAAACTGTAAAACTGAGACTCCCTGGTGGTCCAGTGGTTAAGAATCTGTGCTTCCAATACAGAGGGTACAGGTTTGATCCCTGGTTGAGGAACTAGGATCCCACATGCTTATGTGGTATGACCAAAACAATATTAATTTTTATTGAAGTATAGTTGCTTTACAATATTGCGTCAGTTTCTGCTGTACAGCAAAGGAGATCAGCTATATCTATACATATTTCCTTTTTTTGGATTTCCTTCCCATTTAGGTCACCACAGAGCACTGAGTAGAGTTCCCTGTGCTATTCAGTAGGTTCTCATTAGTTATCTATTTTATATATAGTGTCAGTAGTATATATGTGTCAATCTCAATCTCCCAATTCACTCCCACTCCACCTTTCCCCTTTGGTGCTCATAGGTCTGATCCCTACATCTGTATCTATTTCTGTTTTGCAATAAAGTAATTCTACTCCAGTAAAAATTAATTTTAAAATAAAATTCTCTGCTAAAAAATTAATTAAATAAATATCTATGTCAGAGATATTTATTTAAAGAATTTTTTTTAAACTTTGTAAAATGTTATTCCTCTTCCAATAGATTTAAATTGTACGCCTGTGCAGGAATTTTCCCCAACTAGAATCAGTACGTCCCAATGGTTTAAGAAAGTGAGCCATTCAGAGCAGCAGCAACTGCAACACAGGATGAGAACAACAAATTAGTCTATGACGTCTTCTTTTCGGTTAGATTCTTGGCGTCAAGTTGGAGAAGTCTGCTATTTCCTCATCACACAAAAGCAGGTGTAGAATGGGATAAACTGCCTTGATTCTCTTGTTTTTCCCCACACTGAAGGATCTCAACCATGCACCCTGACAAGCAGGGACTATTTTTGTTTTATTGTTGTATTTTGACTGCTGAAGCTTGGAGCAATGCAGGCATTTAAGTGTTTGCTGACTACTTGAGTCATTGGCCAGGGAGGAGGGCTACAGCGTGAGGACTGCACAATGTGGACTAGTTTTCCATAGATGGGAAATCAAGTGTTGTTGCAGATAATAATCAGAAAACTCTCAGAATTCTCAGTTCACTGTTGCGCATAAACTGCCGAGGGCTGCCCGCACCACATGGGTCACCCCAGGTCCACGGGGGAGGGGGCCATGCGTTGTACCGATTACTGGTCAGTTGGTCTAGGGGGAACACCCTTGAGAGGAAGAGCTCCTTCCTGAAGTCTCTGGGGTAATGTGAAAGGTGAGCAGCTGGGACTTAGCCCATGTCTGTGTCCAGGTGGATTGTCTGGGGCAGAAGCAACTGCAGAGAATAGCTGGGAATCAAATCAGAAGGAGCAGAGACCAGGCGAGATGGCAGAGGCCATTCCTAGAGCTCACACCCGCAGCCTTCCTTGTCTTGTTCAACTCTGTGCAAGCAGGGGATGGAAAGTGGTTAACCTGGTCTCCAGGCTTCCTGAAACCAGAGCCAATGGAGTATGATATGGGAAAGGATGGAGCAGTGGTAAAAACACAAGTCAAATGAATCTGCCTGATTTTAACTGCTTCGCTGAAGCAGAAACAATTTGCAAAAATGGAGTATCGGGGGTGATCTGAAATTTTTATTTGCTATGCCTTGCTTTTCCTTTTCTAATTAAATATTCCACTTCTTTCTCAGCTCATAGGTGGTAAAAAAGTTATCAGTAAACGTTTATCTACCAGGGAAGCCAAGTGCAAAGCAGTGGCAACTTGCTGCCATGTTTTATTCACTGGGATGCTTCTTTACAAAGATGCAGTTATTCCATTTATCACACAGATGCTAGGGAAACCCAATTCTATAGTAACTTTCAGTAGAAGTGTTTTGGGTTTTTTTTTTGGCTTTATTTTTCAGCAATAGTTAAACTACTGGTAGAATAATAGTCAACCTCATAGCTTTTTTTTCAGACTGCTCATAACGCAGAATGAAAAGCCAGCGCAGTTCGAGAACGTTTGTTCTCATTTGTTCACTGCATAAATGGCATCTCATTCCAAAAGTCTTATTTCAAGGATTTATGATGAGCTTCAGTGCAGGCAGCAAGTCACTTTTTATTCAGAGGAGATCATAACCAGGAGGGACAGTGTCATTGTCTTTGGGACACATGGAATTGTGTTTAGTGGTGTTTTCAGTCGTTTAGTTGTGTCCGACTGTTTGAGACCTCATGGACTGCAGCACGCCAGGCTTGCCTGTCCTTCACTGTCTCCTGGAGTTTGTTCAAACTCAAGAGCATCTCTTAAAGGTCATCTCAGGTTCTCTTGTACTTAATATCCTTCCTCTTCCACTCATGTTTAGTCTTTTTCTCTCCATCACCTGAAAGTGCTTCCTGCAGAGTTGTGAAATTGACACAGGTTCCATTTTTCACTTGAGTCTTTCTTCTTCCTGTCTGTGTTTTTTTGTGCTGAAAGAAAGAATAGTGATGAGATAGGCTTTTTCTGCTCTCCCACCTCATCTCTCATTCTGCAAATATAAAAAGTTATTAACATGTGTGGTGCACGTGAGTATGGACCCCAACAGATCTTAAACACACTGGAACTGCTTCTCCCAACCAAACAATCAGTGTGTGTAATCCCATCACAATTGGCCTGTGTGTCTCCATTACACCTGGTTGTCATGGATGAGCTCTAAAGCAGCTCAGAATACAGGGTGAAACACAGACTTTAAGTGTTTTTCATTTTTTGAGAAAAATCTGTAAATGGCTCTTTTTCAATGTCATGCTAAAAGAATCTCATGGAACAAGCGATCCTTTTCAAAATGGAAAGAGATGTTCATGCTTTAATAACAACAGAGAATCAGACCAGAAATATCCCTGGACCACCTCGTCCTTGGCTCTGGGAGGCTCTGGGGATGCTGGAGACTGGGGAGGGGGTACTGACCTGTCTCCATGACTTTGAGGATTACATGCTGTCTACAGTAAGTCCCCATGCATGGCCCTTGCTCCCAGGAATGGAGTCCAGGCTCCAGTGACTTGCTCTGCCTGTCAACAGCCTTACTTGCTCGTGACAAGTATCCTGATGACCAAGGGCTCCTCTTACCACTTCTCCCAGATCCCCAATGTGGAAAGATTTTATCCACCAAAAAATTATACTGCTGAAGTAGGAATATGGGTTCTATGCTAGCCAGTGTCATACCTGACAGCCGAGTTGAGCTTTGGGCTGCTGTGTGAGAACAGGCACTTTCAGTTTGTGAAACTTAAGTGAAATTAAGCACGATAAGTAGGTTTTAAATTATTCTGCACAACTCTCTGGAGTACAAATGCACTCTTTCCGCTAGCTAACTCCATGTCTCCACTAGTTTTTAGAGAAAATTCTGATTTACATATGTATTTTCTGGTACTGGGTGGTGAAGGGTGTGTGCTTTGAATCTAGCAGACCTGGTTTTAAATTTGACCAGCTGTGTAAATAACCTTAAGTGAGTTATCTTACTTCTTAAAGCCTATGAGGTGAGGTGAAGTGAATTGCAAGTCGCTCTGTTGTGTCTGACTCTTTGCAACCCCATGGAGTACATAGTCCTTGGAATTTTCCAGGCCACCCTTCTCCAGGGGGTCTTCCCTACCCAGGGATTAGAACTCAGGTCTTCCACATTGCGGTGGATTCTTTACCAGCTGAGCCACAAGGGAAGCCCAAGAATACTGGAGTGGGTAGCTTATCCCTTCTCCAAGGGATCTTCCTAGTAAGAACAAAAGAGAAAGTAGGTGAAGTGCCTACAACAATGCCTGGTAAACAATGAGTTCAATGGAGGTAGCATTTTTCAAATTAGCTACTCATTATTAATTATTAGGGATCATGATTATTTGCTCCACATTTTCTGGCATATATCCTAACAACTTTTTATTTTCACCAAATGACCCAATTAATAAATGGATATTTTATTGTAAATGTTACAAAGCAGAGACTAAATCTTTTGTGTTTGGATTCTCAACATTAACAGTTTTGTTTATGCAGAGAAAGAGCACTTGGTACTTGCTAAGTGATGAGTGAATAATGAAATTTAAAGTGATGCTGGGAAAGACTGAAGGCAAAACGAGAAGGAAGAGACAGAGAATGAGATGGTTAACATCACCAACTCAATGTATGTGAATTTGAGCAAACGCCAGGAGATAGTGGAGGACAGAGGAGCCTGGTGTGCTGCAGGACATGAGGTCACAAAGATTCAGACCTGACTTAGTGACTGAACAACAACAGCAACAAAGTATAAAGTCAAATAATGATGATAATAATAATAAACAGCTGTGTATGTAACATTCAGGCTTCCCTTGTGGCTCAGTGGTAGAGAATCCACCTGCAATTCAGGAGCCGCAAGAGACATGGGTTTGATCCCTGAGTCAGAAGATGCCCTGGAAGAGGAAATGACAACCCACTTCAGTAATTCTTGCCTGGGAAATCTCACGGACAGAGGAGTCTGATGGGATGCAGTCCATGGGGTTGCAAAGAGTCAGACATGACTGAAGCAACTTAGCATGCACACATGTATAAGATTCACAGTCAAACACTAAACACCTAGACAAAGACTACACAGGTAGGAGATACTGAAGAAGTTAAACGGGGACTCTTTTTCGGTTTAGGAAGTAACGACTTACATGAGCTTGAGCAGTTCCTACCGAACTTTCTAGTCTTTTTTTTTTTTTTTAAGATTTGTTTTTTGATGTGGACCACTTTAAAAGTCTCTATTGAATTTATTACAATAGTGCTCCTGTTTTATGTTTCAGTATTTTTTGGCTGAAAGGCATGCGGGATCTTATCTTCCCGACCATGGATCAAACCCTCTGCATTGAAAGGTGAAGTCTTAATCACTGGAACACCAGGGAAGTCCCAAATATTTATTTATTTACTTACTTGGCTGCCTTGGGTCATTAGAGGTGGCAAGGAAACTCTTAGTTGAGCATGTGGGATCTGGTTCCCTGATCAGGGGTCAAACCCAGGCCCCCTACATTGCAAGGGCAGAGTCTAAGCCGCTGGACCACCAGGGAAGTCCCTCTGGTCTTTACCTCTTGTATTTTTCTAGATCACAGAGAGAAGTATCCTAAACATTGAACAAATAAGGCACTGATTTGTGTACTAAGCCCACACGCTATTTTATGGGCATATACTGTGTATGTAGGCCAATGGGGGTAGGGGGCTCATCTGATGCGAATGGCCAGGCTAGTTCCCTTTTCAGTGGCAGGTGCTGTCAGCCCCTGAGAGAAGGTTGGTTCAGCCAGTACATTAGAGTCTGCTCACAGGGACATTACCACATTGGAAAAACACCTGAGACTCTTTAAGCTCACAGATCTTAAACTCAATGCATGAGTACAAGAAAGATGGAGTCAGTGCAGTCAAGCCCCTGCATCCACAGAGGGACCCAGGCAGGGGACACAGCCCAGTGGCAAGCTCACCTGGGGCTTCAGACCCATGATTCTAGGCTCAGATCCTTCCTGAGAAAATTCTTTAACCTTCTAATGCTTGGTTTCCAGGTTTGTAAGATGGTGATGATAAGACCTGCTCTATCATGAACATTAAACTAGATAATATAGAGAAGGGATTTAACCTTGGGTCTGGAATTTAAAAGGCTTCCCAGGTGGCGCAGTGGTAAAGAATCCACCTGACAATGCAGGGGACTCAGGATATATGGATTTGATCCCTGGGTTGGGAAGATCCCCTGGAGGAGGAAATGACAACCCACTCCAGTATTCTTGCCTGGAAAATCCCATGGATAAAGGAACCTGGAGGGCTGCAGTCTATGGGGTTGAAAAGAGTCGGACATGACTGAGCATGCATGCATGGATGCACTGGCATTTAATAAACACTATATGAATGGTGATAAAGAATCTGCCTGCCAATGCAGGAGATGTGAGTTTGATTCCTTGGTCGGGAAGATCCCTTGGAGAAGGAAATGACTACCCACTTCAGTATTCTTACCTGGAAAATCCCATGGACAGAGGAGCTTGGCGGGCTACTGTCCATGGGGTCGAAAAAGTCAGACACGACTGAGTGGCTGAGCACCCATGCACACATGCCTTGTCTCCACTGTGACTGATCACTCTTCAGCCTGCCTTTTCCACAGAATCTGTGTTCTTCAGCTTATCAGGATACCTCCTTTTACAATTTCTTCTTAAAATTCCTTATGGTGTTTTACACCTGTCCATCTCCTGTTGTGACCTCAACTAAACTAGTAAGTAAGTAATATGAGTCTGCTTTGCCATAGAAGTATTACATTTAGTTTTCTGAAAGGTATGACAAAATTGTTTAGTATTTCTATCATTACACCCAGGGAGATGAGACTTCAGGGAAATCTTATTTTATCCGAAGTAAATAAGGTAGGGAAAGAAAAGACACTGTGGAAAGGATGGAAGACTAGGAGTCAGGAACTTGGGTTCTAATGCTGGCAGTTACTTCATGTGACTTTAGGAAAGCATTGAATTTCTCCAGAACTAACTTTCCCTCCCTGGAGGATAAGTGGTCAGTCCAGATGACCTCAAATGTCTCCAAAAGTCTATTGTTCTAGGTCTTGCTTGCACACTCAGTCGCTCAGTTGTATCTGACTTTTTGAGACACCATGGACTGTAGCCTGCCAGGCTCCTCTGTTCATGGGATTTCCTAGGCAAAAATACAGGAGTGGGTTGCCATTTCCTCCTGCAGGGGATCTTCCTGACCCAGGAACTGAACCTGCATCTCCTGCATTGCAAGAGGATTCTTTACAGCTGAGCTACCAGGGAAGCTCCCTTCTAGGTCTAAAAATGGACTAGGAGGTCTAACCAGCACTAACAGCTCCATGCCTCAAGTGAGCTTAAAATATATCTTATAATGTCAGGAGCATTTTACAGGTTTTACTTCTTTTTTTTTTTTGATGCTGAGGGAATTGTTTTGCTTTCATAGGTGTAAGTATTGCTCCAATAAGGTTGGAGCAGTAAAGACTTGTGTTCTGAATTCCTCTTCATTTTCTGAAAAGTAATAGAAGCAAAACTGTCAGAATTTTCCAAACTGATGGAAGGTGGCCTTTGGCAACCTTTTAAATGTGTTCTCTAAGCTCATGCAAAACAAAACTAGAAGGTTTCTTTGAAAATAACATTGATTTGAGACAAATGGACATTTGGAAACACACAGCCAAGCAGATTTCCTTCTGTAAATGTCACATTGACTCTCCATAGGGGGAGGGGAGGTGGGAAATGCCAGGAATTTAAAAATAGGCTTTGATCATTAATAGGCTACCAGGTCACTCTTATGGAATATGAGACTTGGCTGGTAATATTAAGTTCTCTCCACTGAAGAATAGATGACTTGGCTTACAAAATATATATTCATACGAAGGATTTCCTGTTAGATTGTAATCAATCTTTATCCACGTCCTGGAAGAGAGAAAGTTTATTAGTTTTAATAAAATGAGAGATCATGAGAGCATTAAGTTTGGGAAATTTGATAAACAAGGTCCAAACCAACATTTCCTGGTTATCATCTGCAAACCGCCTTAGATAAGTTTAAAAATGAGTCTACCTTTGTGTAAGATTCATGCAGATTGTCCATGCAAATATATTTTGGACATTAATAAATAGGCAAGATGTTGATAAATAAATTGGTTCATTAATGAAACATGTTAAGTAGAATGGCACTGGCATTTATTAAGCACTTTCTCAGAACAAGCCTTTCCTATACATTGCCTAAATTAATCCATGCAACAAATACGTGAGGGAGGTGTTATTTTCCCATGAAATGCTTGGGAAAACAGTCACCGAGAGGTTTAATAACTTGCCTAAGACCAAAGTTAATGAGTTGTTATGGACTGAATGTTTATGTCCCCCCAGATTCATATGTTGAAGCACTAATTCCCAGTGTGATGGTGTCAGGAGGTGGTTGGGTTTAGGTCAGGTTATGAGGGTTCAGCTGTTACAGTGGGATTCGTTTCCTTATAAAAGGAAAGAGCGACCAGAGCTCACTTGCTCTCTACGAGCACACATGACCATCTGAGCACACACCCAGGAGGAGAGTCCTACCAGGAGTTGTATCAACTGGCCCTTTGATGTTGGATTTCCCAGACTCCAGAACAGTGAGAAATACGTGTCTGTTGTTTAAGCTGCCCAATCTGCGATACTTGTTATAACAGCTCGAGCTAAGACAGTCGTGTTAGAAGCCAGCTCTGTCCAATTTCAAAATCCATGCTGACAAGGATATGGGATCTAGGAAGCTGCAAGGGGTTATTGATTGGGTTGGGTGGAGGCACACAGGATTTGGGATTGCTGTGGCCTAAGGAGCTAGAGCCTAACAAGATTAACTGCTTTCTCACCAATGAATTGATGCTTTTGAACTGTGGTGTTGGAAAAGACTATTGAGAGTCCCTCGGACAGCAAGGAGATCAAACCAATCAATCCTGAAGGATATTAACCCTGAATATTCTTTGGAAGAACTGATGTTGAAGCTGAAGCGCCAATACTTTGGCCGCCTGATGCAAAGAGCTGACTCAACGAAAAAGACCCTGATCCTGGGAAAGACTCAGGGCAAGAGGAGAAGGGAAGGACAGAGGATGAGATGGTTGGATGGCATCATCGACTCAATGGACATGAGTTTTAGCACACTCAGGGAGATAGCGAAGGGCAGGGAAGCCTAGCCTGCTGCAGTCCATGGGGTTGCAAAGAGTTGGACATGACTGAGTGACAGAGCAACAACATCAAAGTAGAAACCCAGAAAGTTGGAGCTCCCTTCTAGATTTCTCTTTCCCACACACGATCGGTCCCTCAACCTCAAATGACCCTCTAAGGCCTACCTCTTCATCTTTGGTCAAATCCATCTTTACAGCCACCTCTGTTCTTCCTGGTTAGTTCATCAGCACCTTCTCTCCCCATTGGTCTTCCTGGCTTCAGTCTTATCCTAACCCTGAAATGATCTCTTTAAACTAAAAATTAGTTATGTCATTTTCCTGCTTGAAATCCTTCAGTGGTACATGTTACAAAGCAGGGGAAGGGAGTGTCATTGAGCCACTGAAAGCAGAAAGTGTCAGGTGGGTGGAACTGTAATCCTTACATTTGCAGGAAATACAGCCCATCACCAGGTGATGCTATGGCTGTGCCCTGTGCCTAGTCTCCTCTGCCTAAGTTGATGCTGTCCTTCTAAGTCCCTCCCCTGCTCTTCTCTGTGGGATCAGTCAGACCCAGTAAGCAGGTCTGTTCTGCTTTGCCAGGGATACAGCTAGAAACAAGTACGAAAATAGACCATTATGATTCTGAAGCAAGAATTGTATGCAAATGTAAATTATGCATATTTATAGTAATCACTGTAATGCTATTTATATAACACCTTCTCACCCAGAGACGGCAAAGCATCTACAGAGATACTCTAATCCTCTCCATTCTCCATTTAATTGTGCTATAAATGCTATTTCAAGTCATGTGCGTCTCTCTCCCTTCCACCTTCCAAACCATCCCTGGGTGTTCCGTTGAGTTACTTAGCATAGGTCGCTAGTTACTTAACACAGACGTCACATAAGTCAATGCATGTCTGTTCTCATACACACTGAAATATACATTTTAGCTGAGTGGCTGCCACCAGCAACCACACTCAGGTGTGCACAACTGTGCCCAAGGTCCATGAGAGCCATTTCTCATGTCCTTGATTGAAGGTAAGTAAATAAGTTCATTTGTACCCTTTTTTTAAGATTCCACATATAAGTGATAGCATATGATATTTGCCTTTCTCTGCCTCACTTTACTCCATAATAGAGTCACAGATGTAGAAAAGAAACTGATGGCTATGAGAGGGGAGGAGGGAAGGATAAATTGGGAGGTTGGTATTGGGACATATACACACTACTATATATAAAATATGGGCTTCCCAGGTGGTGCAGTGGTAAAGAATCCACCTGCCAATGCAGGAGGCATAAGAGACACAGGTTCAATCCCTGGGTCAGGAAGATCCTCTGGAAGAGGGCATGGCAACCCACTCCAGTATTCTTGCCTGGAGTATCTCATGGACAGAGGAGCCTGACAGGCTACAGTTCATGGGGTCGCACAGATCGGGCATGACTGGGTAATGGATCACAGCACATAGGACATGTATAGCTTTGTTTGCTTCTAAAAACACAGTTTTAAAACCCCGTGGTATATGTAAAGAATCTCAAACTCTTTTCAAAACAAAATCTCTTCTGCTGCTGCCAGATGGTGCTATCTGTGGCAGTTGTTTCCCAGAATCCTGCCACCGTCTGTATTGTCTTAACTTAGGACTTGGAGCCTTTCAGTGGCCGCCCTGTCTACGCTCCCTGTGGACATCTGCTGTTCCTCCTATTGTTGGCTGGTTCCACCCTCTCCCACCACACAGCGGGTGCCGACCAGCAGAGTTGCAGCGAGGGCGGCAATTCTCTTCCACAACTTCAGTCTTGGCAAGCCAGGCAGTTCTGGGACCCACATAGAAAGCTGCTCAGAACCGAGAGACCTAGCGTCACACAGACCCCTGTCAGACAGTCATCTCTGCTGACTGTCCTCACTGGACTGGCCAGAGAGATCTACAATTGCTTCGAAACATGATGAGATGGGCGCCTGCTTCAGGGCCAAGCTAGTGTTGAATGGATGCTGTTTGGAGACCATAGGACTTCCCAGGTGGTGCTCATGGTGTAGAAACCACCTGCAAATGCAGGAGATGAAAGAGACTTGGATTTGATCCCTGGGTTGGGAAGATCCCTGGAGAAGGGCATGGCAGCCCACTCCAGTATTCTTGCCTGGGGAATCTCGTGGACAGAGGAGCCTGGTGACCTACAGTCCACACGGTCACAAGAGTTGGACACGACCGAAGTGATTTAGCACACACGTGACTATGAAGGGGTTCAGTTCTCTTAAATGACCCAGTCACACTATCTGCACCAGCACACGAGCACTGCTGGTGCTGCAGCAGTGGGATCCTGAAGGCCAGAGTTGGACTGAGGATGGGATGAGTCATTCAGAGAAGGAAAGAGGGAACACACCAAGAGAGAGTCAGAGCCACCTCCAGTCTGAGAGTGAGAAGTGGAAACTGACGAGTCTGGTGGCTGGTCAGATGGAGCCACTGCCCTGGGGAGTGTCTCGAGGCAAAGCTAACCGGGAGCTGGGTGTGTTGTCAGGAGTGGAGGAGGACAGAGGGACAGGGTGTCGTCTCCAGTGGCCTGTATCCTGGAGCGCCTCTCCACGCACCAGTGGATCCCAAACTCTGGACAGGCCTGACTTAAAGGTCCACAGTTGGATCGGCCACTCCTATCCCCACGAGCAGGATTACAAAGCAGAAAAAGCACCCGTGACATTAATTAATGACAGCTCACCAAGAAAGGAGGAGTGTGTAGCCCTTTCAAGGGAAAATAGAAATTCAATACACATTTAGGAAAAGCTGAAGCCCACAGTCAACTTCAACCAGTGTCAAATAAGGGAGTATATAGAGAGGGAAAGCCATTTGCTCAAATGCAGGATCAGAAAGGAAAGGTTTTGTGACTTCCTAGATGGTGCCCCACATCTTACTGCTAAAGGATCAGGAAACTGAGAGTCTCTGTCAGAGCAATCATCAGAACAGCCCAATGTCTCAGGGGGTCCTCACACTCAGGACTCCCCCCACCATTCCCTGCCAGCCCCCTCCCTGCCCCAAGTTGATTCCATCCATTTAGAGAGACAGGGTCTCTTTCTCTGAGGTGCACTTATTCAAACCAGGCAGAAAGCACAGATAAAAGTTAACCTCAGATCTGAGCATCATTAATGTCATGTTCCTGTGGGGTTAACTGTGTGTTGTGCGTGCAGTTGTTATTGTTGTTTAGTCCTTATGTCGTGTCCTTTGTGACCCCACGGACTGTAGTCCGCCAAGCTCCTCTGCCCATGGGATTCTCCAGGCAAGAACACTGGAGTGGGTTGCCATTTCCTCCTCCAGGGGGTCTTCCCAACCCGGGGATCCAACCTGCATCCCTTGCATCCCCTGCCCTGGCAGGTGAACTCTTTACCACTGAGCCACCTGGGAAACTGGTGACTGAGAGAGAGGAATGACTGGATGTGCACCAGCCCTGGTTCAACATGCATTTGCCATCTCTTCTCCTATTAGCTGGGAAGATGTCAAAGAGGAGGTGATATTTCAATCCCTGCTGGAACAAAGATGTTTGGAGAACTTGGGTGGGGGACAGAAGGGAGCGTTTTGCAGATGTCAGTACAACCAGAGTCTGAAGATCGTCGGGGGAGGAGAAGGGAAAGGAGCTGAGGGGCAGTGGGACTGTTGCAGAGGCTCAGGCAGGAATACAGCGTAAGCAGACATTTCAACTGGAGCATAAAGGCTTGTGGGTTCCTAGACAGCAGGCATCTGTGGTCTCTCAGGTATTATAAGTGAAATAGAGAAGATCTGAGCACACAAGGGGACTAAAGAAATAAGTAACATTTGTGTGACACTGTGTAGGTTACAGAGCACATCTGCATATGAGGTAGACTTTTCTCATCCCAGCAAACCTAGAGAACAGGTGTGGTATGATTGCACTCTCTTTATTCAGTTGAAGTGGAAAGCTTAAAAGACTCTCTGGGATACAGAACCTCTCTTGGTTAGGGGAATGCATGCTGGCTGCTGAAACAGGTCATTCTCAAAGTGAGTTGACTTAGTAAGCAGAACCTACTTCTTGTTATAGAAAGATAGACAGACAGATAGACAGATACATACATATAGGTGTACATATGCACGTGCATACATATATAAAATCAGCTACGGTTTGAGACGATGTTCTGGAAATAGATACTTGGTGATGGTAGCTCAACACTATGATGTATTTAGTGCCATTGAATTACACACTGAAAGTGGTTAACATGGCAAATCTTACTTATGTTTTACCACGATAAAAAAGCTAGCTACAGCATAACTAATAATTTCAGGGATTAAACTGTAACCAGCATGTTAACAGGAGCTGTTGGGCATATGTGTGATGGGCATATGAATTTTACTTTTATTTATTGCTTCCAGTTCTTCTAATATAATTTCATTATTTTTATAATGACTATAATAAGTTAATAACTGACAAAAGACAATCCTTTTTATCACTTTCTGAACTTGGGTGGACGGGCTCATTTAAGTAAGTCTGTGCTTCACTTGGCATGATTTCCCCCACTTCTCAGAGTACAAATTCTGCAGGAAGAAGAGTGGTCTCAGAGAACGTGTGCAAAATAGTTTGTAGCTATGTATAAACTGACACTTATTTCTCTTTTGAACGATGTTGATTTAGAGAGAAACATCTAGGCTGAGGAATAAAAGAAGAAGTAAAGAAACATATGGAAATGAGAAAAAAGCAGTGCAATTGGCCGTGCCCTATCTGAGATGTTCATCACATCAATGAATGGATAATATATAATTACAAGAATTCATTGTTGGAACAGTACACAAGGCTATTGATTTTACCATCATGAGTACATTATCTTCTTACCGTCTGGAGATTAAAATGAATAGGCAGAGTAACAAGATTCTCCATAAATTAGAGTCATTCATTTTCATCTTGAGAAAGGAAAAGATGTCATACTTTCAGCCCTTTAATTGAGATCTAGCAGAGGAGAACTTTACAAGATAATAATTTTCAAAGGACTGTATTTCTATCTTCGCAGCAAATAAGTATGATGACAGCCATGGTGGCCTCCAGGTAAGATGTTGAAGACATTCAGCACATAAAGGAAAGACAGACGTAAATGACACTGATACTTTTAACGATGTTATCATCAATACTTTAATGCATGGTATGTAAATGACTGTATTACACAATCAGATTTCTTCATTCAACAGATATTTATTACCTATGTACCAAAAGCAAGACTCTAGCCCCAAAACTAGAGCAACTAAAAAGAATTTTCATGTATGGTCCCTGCCTTCAAAAAGGAGATGGTCTAATTAGGGAGGTGATATCCACCCCTGCAACAATCAATAATTATAACAACTATAGGGATGCCAACCATTGCTGACTGTCTATCATGTCCCAAGACTATGCTAATTGTTTCTACCTATACAAAGTCCTGAACCTGGCATCGACCTGGCATGGATTTCTATCCCCATTTTATAGATGAGGAAATGGAGGTTCAGACAGCTCATCCAGCTGTCAGAGAACAAGTAGTTCCCCCCAGATAAATTTCCAGATACATGAAGAAATATCCAGAGTCCCTACATTGGTCTTGGTCACTTTGGATGAAATTTGCTAAAGGCTGTGGCACAGGTTCCATGCATCATGATTCTGGAAACCTTCTTGGAGGACCCAGGAGGGTGTGCACCCAACGTTTCATTTTTCTTTCATGCGGTGATTTCATGGCTCTGGGCCTCATTCTGAGTGGTGTCAGACAGTCAGGAATCAAAATAGTTAGAACTATATGTCAGATAAAAGTAAATGATCTCTGAGTGAAGGTCAGGTGAACTTGCTCTGAATAGAGTAATGCATTTTTGAAAGAAATGTTGTGTGGCCACTCTCTGGCTTTTAGTCATTTGTTTGCTTAGTTTCTGGTCTTCCTTCTGGTTCTGAGATGTGAGCTGTGAATGGCCTCCATGCTTCTGACCCACTTGGCTAGGGTGTTGATCGTGTTGTGTTGCTTGTCTATCTGATCAACCCACCGTGAGCATCGTGTTATCCAGGTTTATATTCTGGGGGCCTCACATAAAGCCCAGAGAATACAAGTACTCAAATAATGTGCTTTCAGTGTAAGTATAGTCCTCTGAGAATATATGATTCAAACTTACCTGCATTAAAATATATAGGTTAAGCTGCTTTAACAAGATGTCCCAAAGTATTCCGAGTGTTAGAGTCTGGAATGGGTAATCAACCAGGACAGCTGCTCCATTTTGCTGATGGCTCTGTTCCCAAGGTCGTTGATTCCATCTTCAGCACATGGCTTCTGGGCCACTCTGCCCTTGGCCATCTTGGCCAGGAGAAGGCAGTGAAGAGGAAGTAGACCTTGATCTTAAAGGCTCTGGCCCACAGTGGCATTTCTGCTCAACCACGTTGGCCAGAACAATAACCTCTGGACACACCTAAGAGCAACGGGGCTATGACAGGGGTTCTGTTTTGTGCTCAAAAGGAGTGGACAGCATGCATCCCAGTGGACTGCTGGCACTCTCTGCTACAAGGCCCTTTGCTCAGTCTGCCACTTCTGCTTTTATAAGCATGACCATAGTCCCATCATTGGTCTTCAAAATATCACAGTCATCATTGACTTCTGAGTCTCCTTTCTCTCCTCTCCCACCTAGAAAGGAATCAGGTCATGAAGCTCCTGTTCTTTCTCCACTGCTTCCTTCCTAGTTCAATAAAGCATAATCTATCTCAATGTTAATTATTAATTAACATAAAGGTCTTACCGGGTGTCTCAGTGGTAAAGAATCCACCTGCCAATGCAGGAGACAGAGGAGATGTGGGTTTGATCCCTGAGTTGGGAAGATCTCCTAGAGGAAGAAATGGCAACCTGCTCTAGTATTCTTGTCTGGGAAATCCCATGGGCAGAGGAGCCTGGTGGGCTACAGTCCTTGAGATCGCAAAGAGTCAGACACAGCTGAGCAGGCATGCAAGGGAATGAGGGTGATGGCAAGCCGAATAACAGTAGCAACTGTTGCTAAATGAAGTAGATGTGGAGCCTACAGTGAAATGAAATCGTGAAAGGCGAGGCTAGGGACACACATACCTATCATGTCTTGTTTTTGTTTTACTCCAAAAAGTATTAATAACAATAAACAGAGAAGACAGAAAAGGAAAATGTAGAAATGAGTGAAGGAAAAACAAATGAGAAAACTAAAGGATCTTCTGAGCTTGAGCTAACAAGAAGATCACTGACATTCTGGGAAAGACCCAAAGTCAGGGAGAGGTGGGAGAGATTTATTGTGCAAAATAGGGCATGCTTTCAGGAGCATGTACCCTGAGTGGAGGCCATTGGCCTGGGGAAGTTTATAGCGCATAGAAGCAGGGGATTCAGAATCAGTACGGGAGTATATTTGGCTGGTTCGTCCTAAATTGGAAGCAGGGACACACATTAGGGAAGCTGTCAGTTATTAATCATGTCCTCGCCATTTTGGGATAATTGTTATAGGAGTTAATAGTCTAGCCTCCTGGATTGTCACTGGAGACAGTGCCTGACTTCCTACAAGTTTAACATAGAGATGGCATTCTGGGCTGTTTACGGTAACAAAGGGTTGGTTTCCTGGGCAGGTTGCTGCAGGTCGTGAGCCAAAGTTCTATTTTTATACATGTCCTCTGGCCACTGTCCATTTGTATATCTAGTTTCTCAAGATAGAGATGGAAACTAAGAGTTTGCTGTCTTATGTGTAAGCGTAGTGGCAGCAGCACACATGGGATAGAGTTGATCACAGATGTGGGGATAGACCTTAAGGGAAGAAACTGTTAACAGAGCAAGCCACAATAAATGATGTCATCCTCCATTAGACAAGCTGCACCAAGGCAACAGACACCCTTTCCTTCAAGAACAGGTTCAATGCTGCCACTATTAGAGCAGGTACAAAATTGAAGACTTTGACCCTAAAAAAAAAAAAAAAAAAAAATTGAGTAGATTAGCAACCAAATGGAAGAACTAATTGGATAGAAAATAAACTTAAGATTTGTGGGTGCAATGTCTTAGAGATGCTGCCAGGTGAAGCTGCTGGGTAATGGAGTAGCCCAATACAGACAGTGGTGGCAAAGGGGAGCTATTCAACCATTTGCCACAGGGTTCATGACAGCCCCTGGGTTTACATGGAAGCCGGCTTCCTGGATCACTGCTTTAGAACATCCAGAGATCGGGGTCTTTGCACTTCACACCAGATTTCTGTTAATGGTCCATCTGCCAGCCTCAGCTCTGCCCCCGGGATCTTTCATGAAATCTGTCTCTGGCACCTGCCTCTCCCTTGGTTTCTGTCTCTGCTGCCCCCGAGTGATGCTAAATCAGCAAACACAAGCACCACGTTCCACTTCAACACTCTCATTCCCTTAAAACCTGCCGCAGATGACACCTCTGTGTTTAGCTATCGTCATGGCAGATAGTTAATTACTCCGCTCTGGCCCTTAAAGAAGAACTCGAAGAATGATGTTTTGAACTAAATTTTAATTAGCTGTAGAGTGACTTACTTTTCTCTATTAATTAATCAAGTCCTGAGGTACCTAAACTATTGGACATAGACTCCTCGGATATATAATACCCACTTGAGGCCAGTTAGAAGTATTTCAGCAAAAAATGCCTGGAATGCTTCAGTGTGTCTCTGTTCGGTGTGATGAGGTGACATAGTCTCACTGAACAGGAGAAATCATTACTGCATCTGTTTGCTGAATTTTTTATCCACAAGTGTAATAGGAACAGAGTAATGAAGGCAGTAAAGTATCTGGAAAAGAGGAGCGTGTATCTGTTCCTCTGCTTGTGTGTGTGTGTATTTCTCTGTGTCTGTGTGTATGTCTGTGTGGTCTGTATCTGTGTGTGTTGCCATGCCTTCACCAATTACAAAGGCACTGACTATGCCTTTTTTATATCGTTTCATACCATAAAGAAAGCTGAGCACCAAAGAATTGTTGCTTTTGAACTGTGGTGTTGGAAAAGACTCCTGAGAGTCCCTTGGACAGCGAGGAGATCAAACCAGTCAATCCTAAAGGAAATCACTCCTGAATATTCATTGGAAGGACTATTGTTGAAGCTGAAGCACCAGTACTCTGAGCACCTGATGCAAAGAACTGACTCATTAGAAAAGACCCTGATGCTAGGAAAGATTAAAGGCAGGAGGAGAAGGGGATGACAGAGGATGAGATGGTTGGATGGCATCACTGGCTCAATGGACGTGAGTCTGAGCAAACTCCAGGAGTTGGTGATGGACAGGGAAACCTCGAGTGCTGCAGTCCATGGGGTCACAAAGAGTTGGGCATGACTGAGCGACTGAACTGACTGACTGTTGCCTTTTTTTAGAAGATGTGTCAGAAGTCAGCAACAGCTAGTAAAGTTCAAAACAGATGGTACAAGCAATGCTCTCTAATTCCAAATTCTTACCCCTAAAGATAAGGAATCTAGAAATAAAGCTTGTTAGCCTAGAGTCCTTTCTTCCACTGTGTTCCTGCACAAGAATTTCAGCAAACTAAAATGAAGGCATTGAACAAGTTCAAGTTCAGGTTCATGGATACAGATAAAATAAAAAGATGATGAATATTGGAGTCATCAATCCAGCAATGTGAAAAATAAAATGATAACAGTGTCACCGTGGCTCACATTACGTTTAGTGCTGTATTAGTCTGTTCAGACTGTGATAACAAAGCACTGCTGACTGGGGGCTTCAACAACAGAAATTTATTTTCTCAGAGTTCTGGAAGCTGAAAGTCAGAAATCAGGGTATCAGCAGGGCCAGTTCCTTTGGTGGCCTCTCTCCTTGGCTGGGCAGACCCCTGCCTTCTCCCTGTGTTCTCACCGATGTCTCCTCTGTGGGTGTCTCTGTCCTAGTTCCCTCTTCTTATAAAGACATTAGTCATTTTGCATTAGTTGTTGTTCAGTCACTAAGTCATGTCCAACTCTTTCTGACCCCATGGACTGCAGCTTGCCAGGCTCACCTGTCCTTCATTATTTCCCAGAGTTTGTTCAGATTCATATCCATTGAGTCAGTGATGTCATCCAACCATCTCATCCTCTGTCGCCCTCTTCTCCTTTTGCCTTCAACCTTTCCTAGCATCAGGGTCTTTTCCAATGAGTTGGATCTTCGCATCAGGTGGCCAAAGTACTGAAGCGTCAGCTTTAGCATCAGTTCTTCCAATGAAGATTCAGGGTTGATTTCCTTTAGGATTGACTGATTTTATCTGCTTGCAGTCCAAGGGACTTTCAAGAGTCTTCTCCAGCACCACAATTAGAAAGCATCAATTCTTTGGCCCTCAGGCTTCTTTATGGTCCAGCTCTCACATCCATACATGACCAATTGAGAAACCATAGCTTTGACCAGATGGACCCTTCAGTTCAGTCGTTCAGTCGTGTCCAACTCTTTACGACCCCATGGACTGCGGCACGCCAGGCCTCCCTGTCCATTACGAACTCCCAGAGTTCACCCAAACTCATGTCCATTGAGTCGGTGATGCCATCCAGCCGTCTCATCCTCTGCCGTCCCCTTCTCCTCCTGCCCTCAATCTTTCACAGCATCAATGTATTTTCCAGAGAGTCAGTTCTTCACATTAGGTGGCCAAAGTACTGAAGCATCAGCTTCAGCATCAGTCCTTCCAATGAATATTCAGGGTTGATTTCCTTTAAGATTGACTGATTTTATCTGCTTTATACTAATTTGTCTAAATCACCTGGTGTGTAGGGTTGAATCTAAGTACAACCATGTGCTTTTCTTTTGTCTAATTCCTCATGAAACACTTGAGGCTCAGCTGGTTAAGAATCTGCCTGCAATACAGGAGACCTGAGTTCGATCCCCAGATTGGGAAGATCCCCTGGAGAAGGGAGAGGCTACCCACTCCAGTATTCTGGCCTGGAAAATTCCATGGACTCTATAGTTGATGGGGTTGCAAAGAGTCAGACACAACTGAGGGATTTTCAGTTTTCACACTTTTTTCATGAAACACCTCTTGATTGGAGACCTTGGCCAGAACCAGCCCATCTGAGCCAGCTTGGCTAACAGGTCTCCTTCTCCAGGTCTTCCCTCACCCTGTTAGATGGAAAAGGTGGTTCATATTAACATTTTGATGGCTCATTTACATGTTAATTCTTCCAAACCTCCCCTTACTGTGCTGCTAAGTGTAGGATTTTTAAGGCCTCTGGCAAATTGACAAAAACAATTTCCTTTTCTAGAAAGTCCAAAATGACTCAATCAGCAGTGCACCGTTGGCAATTGAACTACACTTCACAGGGCATTTAGATGCAAATATTTTCCTGGGTATCTTAGGGCATATTTAACAGAATACCCTCCATGCTTAGTATCTTTGAAAACTCTTGGTTTGGTGATTAATAGTGGGAAACCAAAGGTTCTTTCACTTGGAAAAATCAAGCTTCTCAGCAATGAACTTTTCTCTCTCCAGAAGGGTAAATTCAGGATGGTTCAGTGCAGTGGTCCAACAAGCGGACAAGAAGGTCACTTGCCTTTCTAATTCTCTTTGCTCAAGTAGTCCCAGCACAGATAGCAAACAGGACAATATTAAGATTAACAACCAGTGAATGATTTCATGTGGAAACATCACCACCCTTATCTTTTACCATTTTACAGAAAATGCCTTGAACGTCAGGAAACCATAGTGCAACTCTTCATATTGATTTGTAGACAGAGATGCAAAGATAAAATCCACTGTAATTTCTCTTTTCTATTGATTCCTTAGAACCCTACAATTTCTAAGAGTCCTGCTGTGAAATAGTCAACCATTTTTCTTAACTGTTTTCCAAATAAGTGGTAGCAGACCAATTTGATTTATACTACTTCAGTAAAGATTAGACACATTAATTGTTTTTGAAATGTCAAGATAGAAACAAATCATTCACTGTTATTCAATCTTGCAATAATTTTTAAAGGCAATTTTATTTTTCTTGCAAATTCCAAAGATACATCAATATTCAGCAACTGAACTGGGAAGGGAAAGAATGAAATTAATCCAATCAGACAATAGAAAAAAACAAATCGTATTTTAGACAAAGCTATGTAAACTACAGTATTGCCTGGAACATTTGTTTTGTATAACTATGGAGGATTTATACCTAAGGACTAGATTTCATTGGCTTCCTCTGAGTAACAGAGGCTGGCAGCACTTGGAGAGGGCAGTTAAAAGTCAAGTTGGATTACTAGCAATGCTGGATGAAAAGACTGTCTCCCAGGACTGATGTCCAGATCCTGCCCTTGCAAACACTCACTTGGCTTCCATGGAGGTCAGTGTGAGCTGTGGACTTACAATCTTTCAAATGATGATGGTTCAGTTATGTTCTTCTCTCAGACATCTGCTCTACATCATTGATAAATCCATGATGCTAATGGACCAGAGCGATGATCCCCTGATACACTATGTGATGACTGTTTTGTGAGGGTGTATACATTCTTACACATGCACATCTCCTGAAACATTCCTGGGTATGGCACAAGACGACAGATGGAGGCCCATGTATCGTGTCTAGATATTTAAAAGTCACAAATCAATCTTACAAACTGTTCGATGAACTATATTCTATTGTGTTTATTCTCCTACCTGATAAATAAACCTTCAAAGTATCAAATGCTGGTAAATACTGCCTATAGTGTTAACATCAAATATTGATTATATTGATCTTACGTGTCATCAAAATAACAATGATGACTGAGCTTGATTATTAATGCACAAGTCTAAGTATTAGGCTGTGAATCAGCAGCATTTACTAAGCAATAAAGCATTTATAATTCACAAATTATTATATATTTATTCTAAAATATTATTTTTCACTATTTCAATAAAATCACTAACATGTTGCTATAATCTATACCTTCACAGAATTTTTATTGTAAAGTTAGCATATCTAATTAATGATTTTTCTTGAATTAGTATAATTTTTAGTTTTCTTTCTGTTTGTACAATCATCATTCTAATAAAGAAGTACCAACTGGGATTATTAATGAAAATTTTAAAGTAACACTTAGACTCAGAAATCATGCTTGTTTGTATTCAAATATTATAATGGGTCATGTATGAAAACTATCATTATTTTATGAAATATTATAAAATATTCTAATTTTATTAATAACCATCACAACATGCTGTTTTCACCACTGCTGTAAACAACAGCTGAATCCATACAGTTAATTAAGAATTGTCCTGGCACTTCTCTCATGTTAACAGCTACACTTACATATATCTTCCCAACCCAGGGATCAAACCTGGTCTCCCACCTTGCAGGCAGATTCTTTACTGTCTATCCTACAAGGGAAAGCCATATACAAATATACATATATACAAAGCATAGATAATATATACAAATTTAATTATACAGTGATACTTAACATTTCAAAATGTTCTCCATGGGAAACCCTTGAGATACTATGCTATTTCACAAGTGTCTCAGGAACCACAAAATTGGAACATGAAGAAATGGACATTCAGTATTTATTGGGGAAAAATTCTCTGTTATTCAAGAACATATTGTGTACACATCTTCTGCAACAACAGCTTGAAAATTAACTCATTTTTCTTTTCTCTTACCTGTGCTCTCCCATTGTTTTAGTAGTCACCATACACCGAAGACTATGGGCTTCCCTGGTGGCTCAGCTGGTAAAGAATCTGTCTGCAATGCAGAAGACCTGGGTTTGATCCCTGGGTCTGGAAGATCCCCTGGAGAAGGGAATGGCAACTCTTCAGTATTTCTGCCTGGAAAATTCCATGGGCAGAGGAGTCTGGCAGGCTATAGTCCATGGGGTCCCAAAGAGTCAGACATGACTGAGTGACACACATACACCAGAGAACATCAATTCTAGCAGCAAATAAATCTTGATTTGTGGTTGTTGTTGAGTTGCTAAGTTATGTCTGACTCTTTGCAATCCCATGGACTGCAGCATGCCAGGCTTCCCTGTCCTTCACTATCTCCCGGAGTTTGCTCCAATTCATGTCCATTGAGTCAATGATGCTGTCTAATCATCTCATCCTCTGTCACCCACTTCTCCTCCTGCCCTCAATCTTTCCCAGCATCAGGGTCCTTTCCAGTGAGTCAGATCTTCAAATCAAGTGGCAAAGTTCTAGAGCTTCAGCTTCAACATCAGTCCTTCCAATGAACATTCAGGGTTGATTTCCTTTAGGATTGACTTGTTTGATCTCCTTGCAGTCTAAGGGACTCTCAAGAGTCTTCACCAGTACCACAGTTCAAAAGCATCATTTCTTTGGTGCTCAGCCTTTTTTATCGTCCAACTCTCATATCCGTACATGACAACTGGAGTTTGAACATTCTTTGTCATTGCCCTTCTTTGGGGTTGGAATTTTTTTTAATATAAATTTATTTATTTCAATTGGAGGTTAATTACTTTACAATATTGTATTGGTTTTGCCATACATCAACATGAATCTGCCACAGGTATACACGTGTTCCCCATCCTGAACCCCCCTTCCTCCTCCCTCCCCGTACCATCCCTCTGGGTCATCTCAGTGCACCAGCCCCAAGCATCCAGTATCATGCATCAAACCTGGACTGGCAATTCATTTCATATATGATATTATACATGTTTCAATGCCATTCTCCCAAATCATCCCACCCTCTCCCTCTCCCACAGAGTCCAAAAGACTGTTCTATACATCTGTGTCTCTTTTGCTGTCTCGCATATAGGATTATTGTTACCATCTTTCTAAATTCCATATATATGTGTTAGTACACTGTATTGGTGTTTTTCTTTCTGGCTCACTTCACTCTGTATAATAAGCTCCAGTTTTATCCACCTTATTAGAACTGATTCAAATGTATTCTTTTTAATGGCTGCATAATACTCCATTGTGTACATGTACCACAGCTTTCTTATCCATTCATCTGCTGATGGACATCTAGGTTGTTTTCATGTCCTGGCTATTATAAACAGCGCTGCGATGAACATTGGGGTACATGTGTCTCTTTCCATTCTGGTTTCCTCAGTGTGTATGCCCAGCAATGGGATTGCTGGGTCGTAACGCAGTTCTATTTTCAGTTTTTTAAGGAATCTCCACACTGTTCTCCATAGTGGCTGTACTAGTTTGCATTCCCACCAACAGTGTAAGAGGGTTCCCTTTCCTCCACACCCTCTCCAGCATTTATTGCTTGTAGACTTATGGATTGCAGCCATTCTGACTGGCATGAAATGGTACCTCATTGTGGTTTTGATTTGCATTTCTCTGATAATGAGTGAAGTTGAGCATCTTTTCATGTGTTTGTTAGCCATCTGTATGTCTTCTTTGGAGAAATGTCTATTTAGTTCTTTGGCCCATTTTTTGACTGGGTCATTTATTTTTCTGGAATTGATGAAAACATCTTTTCCAGTTCTGTGGCCACTGCTGAGTTTTCCAAATTTGCTGGCATATTGAGTGCAGCCCTTTAACAGCCTCATTTTTTAGTATTTGAAATAGTTCAGCTGGACTTCCATCACCCCCATAGTAATTCTTCTTCAGTCTTGATTACTGATCCCTTTTTCAGTGAGCCAGCTGCTCTTGAGGTGAACCTTTCATCCTGTTTTCTGCTGCATTTTGATACATCAGAAATGATAAAGTAGCCAATGATATGGTTAGTAGACCACATCTAGTTTCAATCCAGCTGTCACGTGTCACCAGTTTAAGTGTCACTGGTTTGGAAGCTGCCAGTCTCTGAGAAGAGCCCTTAGTTTCTGATTGGGTCACCTATTCAAATGCTGGCAGAGGGAGCCAGGGCAGGGCACTGGGAACAGCCCTTCTTCTCAACCTCATCACCTACTGTGACCAAGCCTTCATCACGAAGTCACACTTGCTCCGTCTGGAATGTTGCCAGTTGCTTGAGATGCTATTCCCCCAGAGACTTATCATTTGGAGGCCGGCACACAAATGACTAGACAGGAGTGGTTAGATGCAAGCAGTTGTGCTTTTTTGCAGAATTAAGTCATGCATTTGCTCTTCTCTCAAATGAGAGCCAATAGTAATGAGAGCATAGGGTGAACAAAGAGTAGGCTGAGCTTTCTCAGTTTTGTTTTTTGGAAAAGATGCATCAAATTTTTAAAGGTAACAAGAATGTTTCTCTTTGGCTTTGTAGTATATTTGTGTTTCATTCAAATATAAGCTACCTGATTAGAGGGAGGACCACTTTTGAAATAAAAATAAAGCCATTTTGTTAGGGTTTGAGTCAGGAGAGGGTGGAAAAGTATGCCAGTGTTCCTGATCCAATGGTGTATTCTGAGCCTAAGAATGAGTTGAAGTGTTTTTGTTTATCGGAGTCAGTCTTTCCATCTGGCAAAAAGGAGAACTACTCTCTGAGTACTGAGTCATCACACATGGAGTTGAGAGTATAGTCAGGATTTAGTAAATGTACAAACGGGCAAACCCAGTAGGTGAGCTTCTGTTGACTCACGGTGTCCTGTTACTTGAACACAAACATTTGGCAGTGAACTCTTTGCTGTTAATCAGCTTATAAATAACTGCAAGATTTTTGAAACCTTTTAAATTGAAATTTGGTTTTAATTGGAGGATAATTGCTCTATAGTATTGTGTTAGTCTCTGACATGTATCAACATGAATCAGCCATAGGTATACAGATTCCTCCTCCCTCTTGAACCTCCCTCCCACCCCCCACCCCATCCCACACCCTCCAGGTTGTCACAGAGCACTGGTTTGAGCTCCTCTGAGCTCCCTGCATCATATAGCAAAAATTTCCACTGGCTATTTATTTTACATATGTGTGTCACTCACTCAGTTGTGTCTGACTCTTTGTGACCCCATGGGCTATAGCCTGCCAGGCTCCTCTGTCCATGGGATTTTCCCAATAATACTGGAGTGAGCTGCCATTTCCTTCTCCAGGGGATCTTCTCAACCCAGGGATCAAACCTGGGCCCACTTGCATTATCAGCTGTTTCTTTATCTTCCATCTGAGTCACCAAGGAAGCCTACTTAGCAACATACTTTATCTTTTATTGTCTTATCTTATCTTCTCATAAAGGAACATATATGAGTAGGGAGAGAGAGAAGAGGGATTCTTGAAGTCTAAAATAGGAGGGGGAATTCCTGAAGTTAAAACTTGCATTTCTTTCATAATCAGCAATGTTGCACATCTGTACACTAGAAGAATCACTTGTGAATAGCAGCCCTGCCACTAGCTGCTCTGTGTAGGGGGGTCTCAGGAATTCTGCAGGTATTATTGAGTTTTCATCCATTGCATGTATGAGCCTACCTTCTGAGGAGGCGGCACAGAGACCTCCAGAACCTAGCTTGGGGATAACAGTCACATTCACTTCCTGCTCGAGGAGAGAATTGTCATAGGTCTCATCCGAGTCCCCCAGTGCAACACAAAGAGGAATACCCATGGTCTCCTACCTCAAGAGGACAATTGTGAGATCATTGGTTCTGGTTCTGAAAATAACCAGGACAGAATAAGAGAAAGAAGTCACACCACAATGAGACTATCTGGGAAGGTCAGAGAATGAGGAGGTACAGCCGGCCTGTGAAGGAAGATGTGGAAGTTATGGAAACGGGAAGAGAGACGCCAACCCAGAGAGAGAATGAGTCTTCAGGGCTGCCATAGGACAGCAGGCAGCATCTCTGCTCCCAAGTCCCTGCTGTGAATGCACAGAACTGCAGTTTGCAAAGGCATGGTGTCAAGTGCAGCCACTCTGCTCTGGAGCACTGGAAGGGGGACTGTGTGTTCTGGCACAGGGATACGGGATGTGAGGATGGTGTTCTGGGTGGTGAGCTCACAGGAAAGCAGGAGCGAGCATCCCTGGGCAGGGAAAGCCCCCAACAGCAGGGCTGGCACAGGGCCCCGGGCACCAGGCCAGCAGCCATGTTGTCCAGGAAAGAATCTGCTCGCCTCTCTGGCAGGGTGCCTAGAGCTGAAAGCAGATGACATTCATGGGGCTGGGCTCCTTTTCTCCTTTGAAAGGATCACAGAGCCTTCAAGCTTGTTCCTTCATGTACATGATGGGGAATACCCTTAAATGTGATTAGACCCATGTCTTGTCAAATAAGGGCTTCTCAGGTGGCTCAGTGGATAAAGAATCTGCCTGCAGTGCGGGAGACCTGGGTCCAATCCCTGGGTCGGGAAGATCCCCTGGAGAAAGAAATGGCAACCCACTCTAATATTCTTGTCTGGGAAATCCCATGGACAGAGGAGCCTGGCGAGATACAGTCTGTGGGGTCAAAAAGTGGCGGTCACAACTGAGCAACTAACACTTTCACTTTCTTGTCAAATAGGAGGGCCCTTCCTCAAAAGATCGAGATTTTAAAATATTTAGAACCAAATATTAAAGGGTCTGTGGTATAAGAAAAGACACATGAAGTGACCTGGCATAGATTTCTGCTCGGGGCCAAACTAGTGTTCTTCAAAAATTGTCCTTAAACTCTTAGTCAATAGAATTATTTGCTCTAGAGGTTATTAACTTCAAAAAATTCAGTATAGGTTTGTGATACTTCTTAGTTTATATTGTTTTTCATTGTCAGAGTTTCTTTTTTCCTCTTCATGCTTTAAAGATTCTCTTAAAAAAATCGATTCTAGTTTACTTCATACCTGCACTCTGTGAAAACAGGCAAACAAAATCTAGTTGGTTAGAGTCTCTCTGTTTTGGTTTTATGTAAACCACTGAGTATAGAAAAGTTATATTCTGAAGTTGGAAATCTAATTGTCAAAACAAGGCATTTCAAGTGTGCCTTGGGAAAAAAAACTTCCACAACTCAGGAAGCATTTTAAATTAAAATATGAGACTAAATTACCAAACATTTTTAAATTTCAATTTATCATATTCAATCATTTCAATTTATATCTTCAAAAAATAAGAATACAAATAAGCAAATCAGAAATGCCAAAAGTTGGAATGCAATCCACATACCCAGTGATCAGAGACTGACTCCTGGAGATTGCAAAAGGACAATCTTGGGTAGGGCTTCTAAGTTCAAGGATGTATTTAGAAAATCAGTTGAGATCTAAGCATATTTGCAAATTAGAGACTTCAGGTGCACCTGCTAAGCCTGAAGTGCTGATATGAATAGACATTAAGAACACCTAGGTACTAGCTCTCAGCATCCAAAATATTTCAACTCCTCCTAAGAGACATTAGGATTCCAGGCAGGGAACCCAGAGCGTAAGAAAATCTTTTATTTAAAGAGAGTGGGGCAATCTTGGGAAATTGATGCTGAAAGGGGCTGTGTGCTCACCAAATCCTGTGGTCCTAACAAGGCTAACCATGGCAGCCTTCCTGCTGCTGCTGCTGCTGCTGCTGCTGCTGCTGCTGCTGCTAAGTCGCTTCAGTTGTGTCCGACTCTGTGCGACCCCATAGACGGCAGCCCACCACACTCCCCCATCCCTGGGATTCTCCAGGCAAGAACACTGGAGTGGGTTGCCATTTTCTTCTCCAATTCATGAAAGTGAAAAGTGAAAGTGAAGTCGCTCAGTCGTGTCCGACCCTCAGCGACCCCATGGACTGCAGCCTACAGGCTCCTCCGTCCATGGGATTTTCCAGGCAAGAATACTGGAATGGGGGTGCCATCGCCTTCTCTGGCAGCCTCCCTAGAGGCTTTCTTTGCAGACTAACATTTTGCCCACCCTCCTGGAGGAAGAAGAACATCTACTCTCCCCTCTTCTCCCGTCCCTGTTCTCTCTAAGGGCCTTACACAGAATGCCATTCCTGGAGGGCTTTACTTGTGGGAAGTGAAAGTCCTGTTGAACAGAAGCGCATCATTCCTAAAAACTTAGAAACGTTTTAAAAGAGGCTTTCCACTGAGGTGGATGAACCTAGTGCCTGTTATAGAGAATGAAGTAAGTTAGAAAGAAAAAAAATCAATATTGTACATATTAATACATATATATGGAATCTAGAAAAATGGTACTGATGAATCTATTCACAGGGCAGCAGTGGAGATGCAGACATAGAGAACAGACTGATAGACGTGGTGGGGGAAGGAGAAGAGAAGAGAAGTAGCTCAGTCGTGTCTGACTCTTTGCGACCCCATGGACTATAGCCCACCAGGCTCCTCAGTCCATGGGATTTTCCAGGCATGAATACTGGAGTGGGTTGCCATTTCCTTCTCCAGGGGATCTTCCCGACCCAGGGATCAAACCTGGGTCTCCCACATTTTGGCAGATGCTTTACCATCCAAGCTACCCGGGAAGCCATGGGGGAAGGAGAGGGTAGGACAAATTGAGAGAGAAACATGGAAACAAATACACTACCATATGTAAAAAAGATCAGTTCAGGTCAGTTCAGTCACTCAGTCATGTCTAAACCTTTGCGACCCCATGGACTGTGGTTTCCCTGTCCATCACCAACTCCTGAAGCTTGCTCAAACTCATGTCCACTGAGTTGGTGATGCCATCCAACCATCTCATCCTCTGTTGTCCCCTTCTCCTCCTGTCTTCAATCTTGCCCAGCATCAGGGGCTTTTCCAATGAGTCAGTCCTTCACATCAGGTGGTCAAAGTATTGGAGCTTCTGCTTCAGCATCAGTCCTTCCAATGAATATTCAGCACTGATTTTCTTTAGGATTGACTGATTTGGTCTCCTTGCAGTCCAAGGGGCTCTCAAAAGTCTTCTCCAACATCACAGCTCAAAAGCATCAATTCTTTGGTGCTCAGCTTTATGGTCCAACTCTCGTATCCATACATGACTACTGGAAAAACCATAGCTTTGATTAGATGGACTTTTGCCGGCAAAGTAATGTCTCTGGTTTTTAATATGCTGTCTAGGTTTGTCATAGCTTTTCTTCCAAAGAGCAAGCATCTTTTAATTTCTTGGCTGCAGTCGCCATCTGCAGTGATTTTGGAGCCCAAGAAAATAAAGTCTGACACTCCATTGTTTCCCCGTCTATTTGCCATGAAGAGATGAAACCGGACGCCATGACCTTAGTTTTTTGAATGTTGAGTTTTAAGCTAGCTTTTTCACTCTCTTCTTTCACTTCTATCAATAAGCTGTTTAGTTCTTCTTCACTTTTTGCCATTAGGGTGGTGTCATCTGCGTATCTGAGGTTATTGATAATTCTTCTGGCAATCTTGATTCTAGCTTGTGCTTCCTCCAGTCCAGCATTTCGCATGATGAACTCTGCATATACGTTAAATAAGCAGGGTGACAATATACAGCCTTGACATATTCCTTTCCCAAATTGGAACCAGTCTGTTGTTCCATGTCCAGTTCTAACTGTTCCTTCTTGACCTGCATACAGATTTCTCAGGAGGCAGGTCAGGTGGTCTGGTATTACCATCTCTTTACGATTTTCCACAGTTTGTTGTGATCCACACAGTCAAAGGCTTTGGTGTAGTCAATAAAGCAGAAGTAGATGTCTTTCTGGAACTCTTGCTTTTTCAATGATCCAATGGATGTTGGCAATTTGATCTCTGGTTCTTCTGCCTTTTCTCACCAGTGGGAATTTGCTGTATAACATAGGGAGCTCAAACCTGGTACTCTGTGACAACATAGCAGAGTGGAATGGGGTGGGAGGTGGGAGGGAGGTTCAGGAGAGAGGGGACATATGTGTACCTATGGCTCATTCATGTAGATGTATGGCAGAAATCAACACAACACTGTAAAATAATTGTCCTCAAATTGAAAATAAATAAATTTTTAATCTTCCTAGTGCACCAAATAATAATGAATTTAATTCTCAGAGAATATTTGAGTTCAGTACTGAGCAAACATTTTTTTAAAAGCAAATGCCCAGTATCCTCTAACTGTTGTTTTTCTGTTTTATTCTTTAATGTGATATTTATTTTGAGAAAATTGTAGACTGACATGAAGTCGTAAGAAATAATTTGGGAGATATATCCTTGCACCCTTTGTCCAGCCTCCCCCAAGGGTAACATCTTGCAAAACTTGAGTTCAAGGTCATAACCAGGATATTAACATTGACACAGTCAAGAACTGTTCCACCACCTCAAGGAGCATTGTGTGACCCTTTTATAAACACTCACTTCTTTTCACTCATTCTTCTTCCCTGGTGGCTCAGATGGTAAAGAATCTGCCTGCAATGCAGGATACCCAGGTTCAATGCACGGATCGGGAAGATCCCCTGGAAAAGGAAATGGCATCTCACTCCAGTATCCTTGCCTGAAGAATCCCATGGAGAGCAGAGCCTGGCAGGCTACAATCCATGGGGTCACAAAGAGTTGGACACAAGTGAGCGATCAAACACTTTAATTTCAGCACAGTTTATAATAGCCAGGACATGGAAACAACCTAGATGTCCATCAGCAGATGAATGGATAAGAAAGCTGTGGTACATATACACAATGGAATATTGCTCAGCCATTAAAAAGAATATATTTGAATCAGTTCTAGTGAGATGGATGAAACTGGAGCCGATTATACAGAGTGAAGTAAGCCAGAAAGAAAAACACCAGTACAGTATACTAACACACATATGTGGAATTTAGAAAGATGGTAATTATGACCCTGTATACGAGACAGCAAAAGAGACACAAATGTATAGAATGGACTTTTGGACTCTGAGGGAGAGGGAGAGGGTGGGATGATGTGGGAGAATGGCATTGAAACCTGTATACTATCATGTAAGAAATGAATCGCCAGTCTATGTTCGATACAGGATACAGGATGCTTGGGGCTGGTGCACGGGGATGATCCAGAAAGATGATATGGGGTGGGAGGTGGGAGGGGGATTCAGGATCGGGTACTCATGTACACCCGCGGTGGATTCATGTCAGTGTATGGCAAAACCAATACAGTATTGTAAAGTAAAATAAAGTAAAAATAAAAATTAAAAAAAAATAAACCCTGACAATACCAATCTGTTCTCTTTTCAAGAATGTTTTATTTTTTTAATTTTTATTTTTACTTTATTTTACTTTACAATGCTGTATTGGTTTTGCCATACATTGACATGAATCCACCGCGGGTGTACATGAGTTCCCAATCCTGAACCCCCTCCCACCTCCCACCCCATATCATCTCTCTGGATCATCCCCGTGCACCAGCCCTAAGCATCCTGTATCCTATATCGAACATAGACTGGTGATTCATTTCTTACATGATAGTATACATGTTTCAATGCCATTCTCCCAAATCATCCCACCCTTTCCCTCTCCCTCAGAGTCCAAAAGTCTGTTCTATACATCTGTGTCCCTTTTGCTGTCTCGTATACAGGGTCATAATTACCATCTTTCTAAATTCCATATATATGTGTTAGTATACTGTATTGGTGTTTTTCTTTCTGGCTTACTCATATAATATATAACCTCTTTCAGTTCAGTTCAGTTCAGTCACTCAGTTGTGTCTGACTCTTTGTGACCCTGTGAATCGCAGCACGCCAGGCCTCCCTGTCCATCACCATCTCCCGGAGTTCACTCAGACTCACGTCCATCGAGTCCGTGATGCCATCCAGCCATCTCATCCTCGGTCATCCCCTTCTCCTCCTGCCCCCAATCCCTCCCAGCATCAGGGTCTTTTCCAATGAGTCAACTCTTCGCATGAGGTGGCCAAAGTACTAGAGTTTCAGCTTTAGCATCAGTCCTTCCAAAGAAATCCCAGGGTTGATCTCCTTCAGAATGGACTGGTTGGATCTCCTTGCAGTCCAAGGGACTCTTAAGAGTCTTCTCCAACACCACAGTTCAAAAGCATCAATTCTTCGGTGCTCAGCCTTCTTCACAGTCCAACTCTCACATCCATACATGACCACAGGAAAAACCATAGCCTTGACTAAACAGACCTTTGTTGGCAAAGTAATGTCTCTGCTTTTCAACATGCTATCTAGATTGGCCATAGCTTTTCTTCCAAGGAGTAAGCGTCTTTTAATTTCATGACTGCAATCACCATCTGCAGTGATTTTGGAGCCTAAAAAAATAAAGTCTGACACTGTTTCCACTGTTTCCCCATCTATTTCCCATGAAGTAATGGGACCAGATGCCATGATCTTCATTTTCTGAATGTTGAGCTTTAAGCCAACTTTTTCACTTTCCACTTTCACTTTCATCAAGAGGCTTTTTAGTTCCTCTTCACTTTCTGCCATAAGGGTGGTGTCATCTGCATATCTGAGGTTATTGATATTTCTCCCAGCAATCTTAATTCCAGCTTGTGCTTCTTCCAGCCCAGTGTTTCTCATGATGTTTTTCTTCACTGAGTGTAGTTCCGTGGAGATTCATCCAAGTTGCTCCATGTATCAGTTGTTTGCTCCTTCTCACTGATGAGTTGTATTCCTTAGCAAGGGTATTCCCCAGTTTTTCTACCGTTCACTGTTGAAAGACACTTGGGTGGTTTGACAGTTTTTACTATTATGAATAAAGTTCCTATAAACATTTATATACATTTGTAGGAACATAAATTTTAATTTCTCAGAAATAAGTCTCTAATAGGGCAATTGATGGATCATACAGAAGTTGCATGTTTAGTTTTATAAAAAACTGCCAAAATATTTCTGAGCATGGTCAAGCCATTTTACATTCCCACCTGTAATGAATGACTGATCTTGTTTCTTTCCATCCTCACCAACATTTGGCAAGGTCGCTATTTTTCACTTTAGTTATTCTAATAGGTGCTTAGTATATCTCATTGTGGTTTTAATTTGTATTTCCCTAATGACTAATGACAATGAACACCTTTTCATGTGCTTATTTGCCATCTGTGTATAACGTTTTTGCCCACCTTCCAATTGGATTATTTTTATATACATACTGTTGAATATGAAAAGTTTTTTATATTAATATGTTCTAGATATTAGATTTTATATCAATATATTCTAGATACTAGATTTTTTGTCAGATATGTGGTTTATAAATACTTCCTTCCAGATCATACCTTTCCTTTGCATCACCTTAACAGTCTTTCTTGGAACAAAAGTTTTTAATTGTGATATAATAAATAATCTTTATGAATAATGATTTGATGTCAAGCCACACTTTTGGTGTCAAATCTAGGAACCTTTTGCCTAGCCCTAGATCTTGAAGAGTTCCCATGTTTCTCTAAGTATTTTCTATGTTTATTCTAAAAGTCTTATCATCTTACATTTAAGAATGGAATCCATTCTGTGTTAATGTGTACATAAAGTATAAAATCTCACAAAGGGCGTTTTTGTCTATAAAGTGTCTGATTGTTCCAACCCCTTTGTTAAAAAGCTTATCTTTCCTCCATGAATTGCTTTTGTACTGTTTTCAAAAATTAGCTGGGCATGTTTGTGTGGCTCTATCTCTAGGATCTGTATTCTGTTTCATTGATCTATGTTCACCCCTTGCCAATGCCCCAGTTTTGATTAGTATAGCTATGTAACAGCTCTGAAATTGGGAAGGCTGATTCCTGTCACTTTATTTTCTTATCAAAACTGTTTTAGCGTTTCAGTTCCTTTACTTTTCCATATGAATTTAAGGTTATCTTGTCTATGTCCACAAATAATCTTACTGGGATTTTTTTTTACAGATATTTTGTTAAAACTATATGTTAATTTTGAAAGAAGTGACATCTTTACTTACTATGCCGAGTCCCATCCAAGGGCATTTGTACATTTCTCAATTTATTTAGATCTTTGTTTCTCTCACCAGGACTTTGTGGCTTTCAGCACACAATTCTAAGCATTGTGCTAGCTTTACACCTAAGTATTTCATTTCTTTTGAGTGATTGTGGGAAGTAATGATGTTGTTTTTCCAACTGTGTATTTCTAGAACACAGAATTACTGTCAAGTTTTATATGCTATCTTCTATCTTGTGTCCTTGCTGAATCCAAATTATTAGTTCTAGGAGTGGGTTTTTTCTTTTTTTTTTGGTATATTCTTCAAGATTTTCGATGCAGATAATCATCTCATCTACAAATAGGAACAGACAGATTTTGGTAGATACCTCTTATCAAACTGAAGACATTCTCCATTTCTATTTTTCTGAGGGATTTTTAAAAATCACTAGGAACAGACAGATATTGGTAGATACCCTTTATCAAACTGAAGACAGTCTCTATTTCTATTTTTCTGATGGATTTTTTTAAAATCACAAGTGGATGTTGAATTTTGTCAAATGTTTTCTGTACATCATTGATACCATCATGGATTGTATTGATTGATTTTCAAATCAGTTCCCTATAGTGGTAAATTTCAAACTAACTGTTCCTGTGTTGGTCAAACGCATGTTTTCCTTCACGCCATCATCACTCCAAGATAGCCATGCCCCTCCCTAATAAACACACACTCTCTCTATCTTGGCTCATGAGTGGTGGTCTTCCTTAAACCTACTATGTGCTAATGGCATGGACAAAGAATCGGTAACAGTACATTAAGTGATTTGTGCATCAAACTGTAAATAATTCAGTTGAGCTAGAGCAAAGAGTTATGTGAATGGGTGGTTGGAAATAAGGGGTAAAAGCTATGTATGTGCAAAACAGGATCATTGAGATCAGAACAAGCACTTGTTCACTTACAGGGAATGTCTGCTTGTCACTCACTGGATTTCAAACTTCTTAGTTAGAATTTTGTCTTCTAAGCTAACTTTCAAAAAAAGATAATTAAAATGCTCAATAGACTAAATACTAATTATCTGTCTATTCCCAGTAGCTTGTTGATGGGGTAGATTTATGGATCATATGCATTCACTTTATGTTCAAGTGGTTTTAGTTAATGTTTTATTCCATTTTTATGATTTCATATTCCACAAACTTATTAAGACTTTGATTGAAGAGCATTAAGCTATCAGTTTGCTTTCTATAACAGACAAATTCAAAATAATAGTGACATAGATAAGACAGAGGTTTGTTTCTCTCTCATACAAAAGGAAGATAAGTGGTCCAGGGCTACTATTGGGGTTAGGCAGCATCCAGGATCCAGGCTTTTTATACCTGTGACTTTGACGTCCTTGTCCCACATCCTCTGTCTAGTGTTGAATATGAAGGCTCCATCCTCCACCAGCATATCAGGATTCCAGCTAGCACAAGGGGAATGAGAGAAAGGTGGGAGCATATTCTTTTCACTTAGAAGAATGAACCAGATATTGGATCAAGTTATTCATAGAGCCACCCTCAACTGCTGCTGCTGCTAAGGATATGGCAAAATGAAGCTTTTGACTGACCATCCATGTGACCTAGGCTTCCCTCACAGCTCATTTGGTAAAGCGTCTGCCTGCAATGCAGGAGACCTGGGTTCAATTCCTGGGTCAGGAAGATCCCCTGGAGAAGGCAATGGCAACCCACTCCAGTATTCTTGCCTAGAGAATCCCGTGGACAGAGGAGCCTGGCAGGCTATAGTCTTGGGGGTTGCCAGAGTCGGACATGACTTAGCAACTAAACCACCACCATCCATGTGACCAGCTAAAAGTGTCATTCTATGATTAAAAGTGTAGATTGGATATTGGGCTGCAGCTAATGCTTTCTGTCATAATTGAAATTATTATCCTGTTGAAATTATTAGTTAGTCATTTCATTGATGAAGACCTTTTGTTCCTTCATTCGTCTGCCTAATTTGCCACTACCATTTTTTTCCGTTATGTTAAAAAGAAATGCAGATACCACATAGAACCTCATCATTGGAATCTAATTCCAATGAGCATTTAGAGAGTTAATGAGCAATAATGAGCCAGTCATGTCCACGAAAGGTCATAGTTGAACTCCTGTTGAGATCAAAGAGGGAAGTAGCAGTTTTAGGTATGAAGAAATTGCCTAAGATGAGGCAAGATCAGAGAAGACCTGAAGATGGGGAAAATAAAATAGGACTGCTGAGATAAAATCCGCAATTTTCACACTCACAACAGCTCTTGTTTTGGATCAAAACATTTACATCTTTATGAAAAAAAGTTGTTGCTGTTGTTGTTGTTTATTCACAAAGTTGTGTCCAACTCTTTGAGACCCCGTGGACTGTAGCTCAGGCTCCTCTGTCCATGGGATTTTCCAGGCAAGAATACTGGAGTGGATTGCCATTCCCTTCTTTAGGGGATCTTCCTGATCCAGAGATTGAACCCAAGTCTCCTGCATTGGCAGGTGGGTCTTTACTGCTGAGCCATCAGGGAAGCCCCTTGTGAACACATGTAGACTTTCAAAAGAAATTCATATGATTTTAAAAAAGAACATTGGCTCATAAAGAATCACATTACAAAAGAAAGAGCAGCAGCTTGTAATAAGAACTCTGAGTTCTTATTACTGTCTGAGGATAGCTAGTTGTGTGGTCCTAAACAAGGCATTTCACTGCCAGCTCTGCATTTCTTCTTCTTAAAATAAGGATGCCAAATCAGGTTTGTCAACAACAGATAATGCTCTGTGAAAACCTATTCTGTGTCACACATCATTCTAGACAGACGAATAAATGCTTCAAGGAATTTATGTTCTCTTGGGTTAGGCCTGGGGGGGTTGGTGCAGACCAGTACATGGGCCAAAGTTGTTTTATCATTTTCTCCTCTTTCCTTCTCTGTCTGTGTGCATTTACTCTGGAGAAATGAAAACTTATGTTTGCACAAAACTCTGTTCATGAATGCTCACGGGAGCTCTACTTAAAATAACCAAAAACTGGACTCTGTCCAGATACTATTCAATAGGTGGTGGATAAGCAAACTGTGGTGTATGCATATTGCATTGGGCAGAAAAATGACTTCTCAAAGATGTCCGTGTCCTAATATCTAGAAGCTGGACTATGTTATGTTACATGGCAAACACGAATTAACACCTAGAAAAGGCAAGGAAATGGATTCTTCCTGGAGCCTCCAGAAACTAACACAACCATGCCAGCACCTTAATTTTCATCCAGGGACACCCACGCAGGACTCCTGACCTACAGATCCATGAGATACCATATTTGTGTTTGTTTAAGCCACCAAGGTTGTGGTACTTTGTAACAGCAGTAATAGAAAACTAGTGTGCACATGAGTGCTGCTCAGTAACAAAGAATAAACAACTGACCTTGCCCCTACCTTCTAAGTTTTAACAAAGACAATCCAGTCATGGCTATACTAGGATAAGAATTATCTACAATATTTTTCTTGAAAATTTTATTGAGAGAATTGTAGATTCACAGGCAGTTACAATAATACACAGAAACCTAAGTACACTTCATTTTGCAAAATGTTTTCCCCCGTAATAACATTTTGCAAAATGATAGTATAAGATCTCAACCAGAATATTGACATCTACCAATTTTACTCATATTTCCCAGTTTCACTTGAACTTATTTGTGTGTGTATTTAGTCTTGTACAGTTTTATCACCTGCAGAGGTGTGTGTATATACCATCTCAGTCGAGATGCCAAACAACTCCATCGCTACAAATACGTAAAGAGAAAACTTTTCTTTTCACTTTCAAGCCAGTAAATCTGTGGTACTTTGTTACAGCAGTGATAGAAAACTAATGCATACACATGAGTTTTGCTCAGTAAGAAAGAATGAACCGTTGATATCTGCAGCTACTTAGACGAAACTCCAGAAAATGCTACTGCGTGAAGAAAGTGAGTGAAAGTGAGGTCGCTCAGTCATGTCCGACTCTTTCCGACCCCGTGGACTGCAGCCCACCAGACTCCACTGTCCATGAGGCTCCGCTGTCCATGGGATTCTCCAGGCAAGAATACTGGAGTGGGTTGCCATTTCCTTCTCCAGGGGATCTTCTCGACCCAGGGATCGAACCCAGGTCTCCTGCATTGCAGGCAGATGCTTTAACCTCTGAGCCACCAGGGAAGCTGCATGAAAAACCCAGTCCCAAAGCCTCAGAGACTGAGGTTTAGAGTCCAGTTAGATGACGTTGATGGTGTGACAGCATGTTAGAAGAGGAGATTTAATGGTTGCCTGGAGTTGAGAATGAGCGAGTTTGGAGTGAAGTGGTGGGGGGAAGCTGGCATTGTTATGAAGGAGCAGCATGGTATGTATTTGCAGCGATGAAGTTGTTTGCGATCTTGACTGCAGTGCATCTTAGCATAGCAACGACTCAGTCGTCTTAGTTAAAACTGAGAAGGTTGGGGCAAGGCTACCTCGTGACCTTTGTATACTGGATCCCTCAGCATTATATATCTTTAATCGTCTAGATGTTCTTTTTCAAATTAATGGTGATATGTCTGAATGTACATTAGAGCAAAATGCTAACTTATCTCTGTGGGTTCAGGAGGTCTTTAACTCACCTGGAGATTGTTTTCAATATTACATATGTATGTATGTGCCTCTCTCACAGGACCTATGATTTTTCAAAAGCTTCTGTTCCTCCCCTAAGGAAAGGTTAAGAGTTATTGCCTCAGAAATTGGCAATCCTATAATTTAGAAACAAGGTCCCTAGGAACACACTAAATATAAACTTTAAAAAGATGTCTTTGGAGCTATTTAAAGTAATATTGTGCACAATCGTATCAATTTTTTTTTAATGTGAGAAATGTGAATGGGTTTTAGTCGAATGGGGTCTGGAGTCAGATTTTGAAATTTCAAATCCCGGATCTATCATACACTAGATGTGTGACCTATGGCAAGGTTATTATCCTTTTCAAACCTCAGTTTTGTCATCTGTAAAATGGGGAAAATGATACCTCCTATTTCATAGGTTATTGGGAGTTTCAAATGAAACAATGTATATAAAGCATCTAGCATAGCGCCTTACACACAGTAAGAACTCAATAAATTTCAGCTCTTATAAGTGCTCTTGCTATTATGGTTAAAATGGAAAGAAATAAAAGTTCTGATTGTTCTTTTCAAAGGAACTTTTCAAAAGAACAGAATAGAGTGAGAATAATTTAGTGGCAGGAACACTGGGGTTGTAGACCTGCTCTGCCACTGGCTCCCTGAATAAATTTTGACACATCATGTGCTCCTCAATCCATAAGGTGAGAGAATTAAAGTTTTGTGATTTGGAGTGATTTTCTGCACCAGTTATCAAGATGCCTTAATTCACTCAACAAGCATTTAAGGGGAGTCCCTTAGGCTCTTAGGCTGAAGTCCCCAGAAGGTCTCATGAATCCTGAGCAGGGATTCATGAAAAAGAATTTATTCTGAAGTATCCAGGAGAACTAGAGCAAATGGAGAAGTGGGACAAAGAAGAGGGAAAACCCAAGCCAAGACCCACGGAATGTGGCTTAGGGTCAGTCCTTCAGAGAGTGCTAAAGGTGACGCGTATCACCCCAGCATCCTCCCCATCAGAGGCCAGGGAGCTGGGCTATTTCTACCCTGCACCAAGTAGTCATTGTTCATGGTAGTTCACATTTATGTAAGTTCCCAGGCACCACCTCTTCTGTACAGGAGCCAGCAAAGCAAACTCTGACTGCCTGAGGGCAGCCCTTTGGCAAAAGGATGCAAGTGTTGGCTTTTAGAGAGTGAAAGCACATCGTGTGTTATGTGCCTGAAATTGAAATGAGATCCAAAGGAAACAGGACAGAGTATCGGCAGCATCTGCAAGGTGGAACTTTACTCTCTGTTAATGACACTTATAAGGTAGTGGGGGAGAGACTTCCCTGGAGGCCAGTGGTTAAGACCTCACCTTTCAACGCAGGACTTGTGGTCTTGATCCCTGGTCCGGGAGCTAAGGGCTTCCCAGGTAGTATAGTGCTAAGAATCCACCTGCCAATGCAGGAGACACAAGATACTGGGGTTCGATTCCTGGGTTTGGACGATCCCCCGGCGAAGGAAATGACTACCCACTCCGGTATTCTTGCCTGGGAAATCTAACGGACAGAGAAGCCCGGTGGGCTACATACAGTCCATGGAGCCGCAAAGACTCAAACATGACTGAGCGACACAGCATGCATGCACGGGGAGCTAAGGTCTCACACATGCCTCAAGACCAAAAAACCAGAACATAAAACAGAAGCAGTATTATAACAAATTCAATAAAGACTTTAAAAGTGGTCCACATTAAAAAGAAAAAAAAAAACCTTGAAAAAAATAAGGTAGTAGGGGAAAGTGACAAGTAGCTAGACACGGGTAGATACTCACAGGGTCCCAGAGAATAGAGACCAAATGACCTTAATTCACCTAGCTGGTAGGGAGGGGCCAGGAGCAGTCCTAGGAGCAAATGGAGAGAGAAGGAATTAGCCAAGGAAAATCAGGAGGTGCTGAGAGGTGAGTGTGGCTCAACCAGTTAGAGGATGTGCATGCATACCTGCTCAGTCGCTTCAGTTCTGTCCGACTCTTTGCAACCGCGTGGACTGTAGCACACCAGGATCCTCTGTCCATGGATTCTCCAGGCAAGAATACTGGAGTGGGTTGTCCTGCCCTCCTCCAGGGGGTCTTCCCAACCCAGGGATTGAACCTGGCTCACCTGCATTGTAAGCAGATGCTTTACCACTGAGGCATCAGTGAAGCCCTAGAAAATGTGACATTCTGGGAACTAAAAGAAGCCCAGTCTAACCAGATCGAAAGAGAAGGAATGGCTGGAGATGGGCTGGAAGGCGAGGAGGAGCTGGCTCAGGAAGGAAACTATGAGAGTTGACTTGAAGGGTCTCGGAGGTCACACGCAAGTCAAGCAGAGGCCAGTATCAGCTGAGAAGAGGATGCAAATTCCTTCATTTACAAAGAGACAATAACCTGTAGCCTGGATCCTATTTCCCCCTTAACATCCACGAACTACAGAGAAGGGACTCACTGAGGACACACCATCATTTTGAAGGAATTGAAGCTGGGTAGGTTTAAATTTCTCTTTATATTCTTTGCATGCTGGAAGGTAAAAGGAAATTTATAGTGTCTAAAACCACTAAAAATGTATCTGTGACTTAGCTTAGGAAGAAAGAAAAAAGTTCACCCAAGAAGAGTTTCTGTGGTTGATTATGTTAATAATGTTATGGATTTTCCTCATTTTGTGGTCCAGAGTAGTCTACCATCTACTGAATTAAATTTGTAGATTTTCGTTTAGATTTGCTCTGAGACAGCCTGTTCTAGCACAGTTTAATTTCATGGTCAAATGGGGATAATTATTCCAAAAAGCTTTTAGCCTTGAGCCTCTTGTGATTTTCAGCCACAAATGTAGCCTCTTCTAAACCCATTCTGTGGTTTTTTAGGTGGGTATACAATAAAGTGCTTGCTGGTGACCTCTGGACAAAATTTTTTTAAAAGAAAAATCAAAGATTTCTGTCTGAAAACAAGAGATTGCCTTTGGATATTTCTATTGATAAAGATTACTGAACTAGTTCCTCAAATTAGTTAAAGGCAATAGCAATAATTTATACCTGTCAACCTACAATAAAAACCTTTGTCTTTTTCTAAGCTCGTTGCATGAGACTTTTTAAGCAGTAAATTTGATATTTTTTTCATTTATGTACATAATTGATTACAACAGCTTACAATTGCTTTGCACATTGAACAAGCTGATAGAAACCCCCAAATTATGATTGTGTCTGCCACTACTGAGATCTCTGTCTTAGGGTCACAGTTTAGCACTTTTGGTGGAGTTTGACTAGTTGGAAGTCTTTAAATACAAAACTGCAGTCACTTGAGTTTTGATCACTGGAATTTAACAGTGATACCAACATTTATTTCTTCTTTTGGAATATTGGTAGAACAAATAGTCTGTCATCAATGTCATTAATGCCCATTAGAATCTAGCTTAGAACACTTTTTATGAAATTCATGAGTATCTTTTTTTATAATGAAGGTGATTTTTGTGTTCTTCTGGAATTATTCATGCAGATCTTTCTGATAAAGCTCTAGTCCCTAGATTCCAAAGGTCAGATGAAGTCTAAGCCCCTCCGATCTTAGAGGCTGAATCAAGACCAGGAGAAAACCAAGACTCAGATTGTGTGGTTGTCAGACAGGAATCTTTCAGTCTCACCACTTAGGATAGGTTTGCATTTAGATTCCTTAAACAAGACAGAGCATTTGATTAGTTTTTCTTAAAGAACTTCATATGACACAGTTGTTTGGTTACATTTTTATCCTTCCTTTCTCTGGGCTTATAGCATTTTAATTGCTGTTTTAATCTTGTGCTTTATAGAAAGCATACATAATTCCCCTGGTGGAAGGAATCCATGGAAGTAAAAAGTGTTATTATTATGCATTTCCCAGTCTGTTAGTGCTTTGATATATTCTCTAATTCACTCTTTGAAATCAAATTGCTATATACGTTGTGTGCTTTTTACAACATTCCTATCGTGAGTAGGAGGAATATTTCAGGGTAGGATAAACAGTAATTGGCAAAGAACTATAACATAGATTTGCACAAGCTTAGTGTCTGACCCATTCTGAGGATGCTATTAGAGGAATGGTTAAAATGAAGGGAGTGCTAGTTTGCTAAACAAATTTTTTTTGGAATACAGTTGCTTTGTAATGTTGTATTCGTTTCTGCCGTACAGAGAAGTGAATCCACTACACCCTCTACCTTGAATTCCTTTCCCATTTAGATTACTACGGAGCATTATAGAGGGCCCCCTGTGCCGTACAGTAGGTTCTCATCAGTCGTCTTATGCATGATAGTGTATATATGGGCTTCCCAGTGGCGCTAGTGGTAAAGAACCCACCTGCCAGTGTAGGAGACAGAAGAGATAAAGGTTCAGTCCCTGGGTGGGGAAGATCCCCTGGAGGAGGGCATGGCAACCCACCCCAGTATTCTTGCTTGGAGAATCCCACGGACATAGGAGCCTAGGGGGATACAGTCCATGGGGTCACAGTCCATGGGGTCACAAAGAGTTGGCCACAACTGAATTGACTTAGCATCAGCAGCAGCGTATATGAAATAGATAACCAACAAGAACCTACTGGATAGCACAAGGAACTCTACTCAGTACTTTATAATAGCCTATATGGGAAAAGAATATAAAAGAGTGTGTATATATATACACACACACATATACATAACTGTCCCCTTTGCTGTACACCTGAACTACACTGTAAACCAACTGTACTCCAATTTAAAAAAAAATTTTTTAAGATAGGAAGGAAGAAAAAAATAACTCAGGGCTACTGGGGCCACCTGCTGCCTCCCCCACTTTGAGTAGGGAAGGATCGCCATTTAGATCTGCTGAGCACTGGGACTCCTGATTGAGAATGGCACTCCTCTAGGAAACTGATCAGTACAGAATGACTAATTAGCATAGAGATTAGGAGTTTTGCTCAGTTTTTCTCCTGAGTTATGAGCAATTCTGGCCTAGTTATGGAAACCCTGAACGTCTATAGCTTTCTATCCTTCCAGTGGCAGCCACCAATAACGACATTACCTTATGTTTTATGTTAGTCACTCAGTCATGTCTGACTCTTTGTGACCCTATGGACTATAGCCTGCCAGGCTCCTCTGTCCATGAGACTCCCAGGCAAAAATACTGGAGTGGGTTGCCATTTCTCTCTCCAGGGGATCTTCCTGACCGAGGGATTGAACTAGGGTTCTATCACATTGTGGGCAGATTCTTTACCATCTAAACCACCAGGGAAGCCCCTCTGCTTTCTAAGTGAATTCCAAATGGACTCAGTCCCTCAATCAGTGAAGGAGGAGGAACAGCAGCAGAATGGCAGTAGTTTGAGGATTCAGCCAACAGCAGATGGAAAGTCCATCCTTTGGTTAAAATCTTTTTAAGACCTTGGCCAACTGGTGAACTTGGCAAACCCAATTATGATAGCAATTAAGATTTTAAAATGTTGAGTCGACTTCAGAGCCAAACTTGTGCCAAAAGCTGGCAACCAGACATCCTGAATTTAGGTCAGGGATGTTATTCCCTTTATTGTGGGGATAATTCAATGACATCCCAGCTCCAAGCAAGCAGGTTCTGACCCCAGGAAACCTGTTAGTTACAATAGGTCTCCTTGGGCTAAGGATATCCTGGGATGCCCTTCCTGCCCCAAGCCCACATCTCCAGGGCACTGACCTTGGAGAACAGGAAGTGAACACCATTTGTTCTGACATTCACCTCCTTGGGAAACTACCCTGCTGATGGCCATAGTTTCTTTTGCTATGTTTATTACAAAAAGATTCCAGGAGGCTTGCTTAGTATTTCTGACAAGATCTTGAAGTGGAAGTGATTTCCTTTAAGGAGCAGAATTTTGGACCATAGAATATATAAATATATAAAAATATTTTATATAAAAATAAAATATAAATATATAAATATATTTTTAGCATTAAATATATATCCGCCTGCCAAGCAGGAGACTCTGGCTCAATCCCTAGGTTAGAAAGATCCCCTGGAGAAGGAAATGGCAACCCACTCCAGTATCTTTGCCTGGTAGATCCCATGGATGGAGGAGCCTGGAAAGCTACAGTCCATGGGGCTGCAAAAGATTTGGACATGCCTTAGTGACTAAACAACAACAGTCTGCCTTTAAAGTACTGTTACTAGTACAAAATATTATTATTATTATTTAGATACTATGAGCATGGTAAAAAAAAAATCATATGTAGTCAAACATCTCCATGTCAGTATGTCAAAGAAAGATATTTTTATATGACAACAAGTATACAGCCACATGGTATTTATGAAGTGAAATTAAGGCACAGTTAAAAATAAAATAAGTTCAAGCTTCCATTTTTTTTTTCAGAATCTTTAAGTTAATTTGCCCTCATGTTGCTCATGATAATAGAAGAAAATAAACAAGAAAACGTGTACTTTTGCAAAGTTTGACTTTTCCCATGTTCTTACTCTTTCCACAAAAAAACAGCAGCAAGAAAAAAAAAAATGACAGATGGAGAAAGAGAGAGAGAGACCGTGATTAATGGCCCTCTGAAGTCTGGCAGCTAATCCTCTCTCCCCTTACCCAACCATTGGGAGAGATATCTCAAATTCTGAATCTCAGTTTTGCTTCCATAAAAGGGGGAGGATAAGGTAACTATTAACAGGTCAAGGAGGGAAGGTGGGTTCTTCTGCAGTGCAGACCCACATGGACAAAGTAGGTTGACTACAGGGATGGGAGAAGAGGGTGAAAGCAGAAAGGCCAGCAAATGCCATTCCTGAACTAGGTGACTTTACAACATTGTTTTCATTCCCAACAAACTTTAAGACAAAAATTTCATTTCCTGAATGTTCTACTGAAAAAGCAATTCCAGGTTAGAGCAATGTGTCCACTTGATACCTGAATGGAATGGGATGGAGAGACCTATTTTAAGTGACAGGTACTAATTTTATTAGCAATTAGCTTAGTATTCATCTATGGACCAGCTGCCATGTACCCAAATTCTGTGCTGGTCTCCAAGGACACAGAGATAAGTAAGCCAGGTGCTAAACGCTGGAGAGTTTACAGTTTAATGGCACCAATGGGATTTTTGAAAAATCCTGTCCAACCTTGGTCAGTGCAGGCGAGGAACATTTTCTGAGCAATATTTCCAAATAAACAGACTTTTTCCAAGGACAATTTACCTGCTCTCTGAGGGACACCTCTGGGCAGTCCGCTGCTGGTGACTATGGCCTTGGGCTGAGTCATTTCCCGAAGGTCATAGAATCCATTCAAGCAGGAAGAACTGTTGATGCTACAAACCCACCTCATTATGCCTCTTCAGTCCAGAAAATCCCCATGATGTGTTTAACCAATGTGCTGGGAAGAAAGTGGCTACCCAGGATTTTAGTAATGTAAAGAAACACTGGAGCTTTTTGCATGTTTCCCATATTTTCAGTGCTCCCCCCGAGTAAAAATCTCATCATGCATACTTGCTAAGTCGCTTCCGTCGTGTCCGACTTTGTGACCCTAGGGACTGTAACTTACCAGTCTCCTCTGTCCATGGGATTCTCCAGGCAAGAATGTTGGATTGGTTTGCTATTCCCTTCTGCAGGGGATCTTCCTAACCCAAGGATAGAAGCCGCATCTCTCATGTATCCTGCACTGGCAGAGGGGCTCTTTATAACTAGCACCAAAAACCTCAGCCCAGGCACACTATAGCATCTCTGAAAATCCTAAAAAGTGGGTGGACCCTCATGGTTTACTGTGAATTGAATTAAAAGCAAGAAACTCATTGACGAGCCTCATGAAGTCCCTGCCATCCTGGAATGTTAACCCTTGTCTTATGGCTGTATGAAACTAAAACGAACAGCTCGAAAGTAAAGAAGTTTTTCAAACTGATTATTTGAATGATGGAGGCTTTAAACCACAAGGACCTGCCCAATTTCAGAGTAACCATTTTATGCAGACTCCTTCCAAAAGAGCAATGCTACTTCAGACTAAACTTTTGCAATGTCTAAAGTACATTCTCATGCATTTTCTCTTCTTTCTGAGAACATATGGAAAGAAGTTCCTCACCCAAACACTGAACGTTTCCTGTCCTAACTTTTGTGGCCAACAGCACCGAATCCCAGGTTATGAAGAAGCGGACAGTCACATGCAAGCTCTGGCCACTTCAGGTCCATTCCACAGCCCTTGGCCCACAGTTTCTGATATGTGTCTGCAACATGACACAGATTTGAGCTTAAAGTCATGAGTTGCCTAGATCAACTCCTTGCTCAAAGTTGATTATAGCACAAATCTATTTAAAACAGAAACAATGCTAAGGAGATGTATCGTTTAGAGATGGTGTTGAAAGACAATCACATTGCTCAGCTGCCCTGTTGCAAGCTAACCCACCTGAATTCTCCCCGACCCCCTTTTCTCTGTCCCCTGCCCTGGTCCTGCTCCACCTGGTCCCAGCCATGCATCTGCCCTCACCTGCACATACCTGTCTCCATGCCCAGGTGCTCCTCCTCTGTTCTTTCCTTTGGTCCTGCTCCCCGCCACCCATGCCTCACCTCAACCCTCTAGCATGTTTGAGGTGACTTAGAGGCACAGTGGTTTGGACTGAACTAAAAGGATGGAAGCAGAAGGAATTCTTATGCTCTTTGTAGCTAATGAATTTCTCTGGTGCAAATTCAATATTAAGTGCAGATTGCAGCTAAAATGGTTCTTCTGGGAATAACAGAAGGATATCAGATCTTAAGGGGACTGCTAATTGAGAGGAATTGCTGGCTGAGAAGCTTTTAATAAACATTTACTTTCTATGGCTTAAAAATAAGGCTGCCAGAGAGGATAGGGGAGAGCCGGAGACGACTCTATAACCTTTGTTAAAAATAGCCGGAGATTGATTAAATTTGCTTGTAATTGTTAACGACCTATCATTCTCTTCCTGACGCACGAGAGGTACCTGGTCAATTAAATCCATAGCCAGCATCTCAGATGAAATGATTGTTTTAGGAAGATCTGAGTCAGTGGTGGATAGTGCTCTGTGCTTAACTCTTCAGTATTCCCCAAAACTGAGTTTGTTTAAAGCACCAGCTTGGGGCTTCCCCAGTAGCTCTGCGGTGCAGGTTCGATCTCTGGAAGATCCCCTGGAGGAGGGCATGGCAACCCACTCCAGCATTCTTGCCTGGGGAATCCCAAGGACAGAGGAGCTTGGAGGGCTATAGCCCATGGGGTCACAAAGAGCCGGGCATGACTGAAGTGACTGACTACATATGGATGCAAAACTCTAGCTTGCATGCAGCTGATTCACGTCATTGTACAGCAAAAGCTCACACAACATTATGAAGCAATTATACTCCAATTAAAATAGAACACTAGCTTATTACATTGCACAGTTTTCAACTGTAAGCATCTATTGCCTTCTATCATTTTACCTTTCTGTGTCCTTTCTTTTCTGGGCCATTCTCCCATAAGACAAACCGTTCCTGAAATTTCACTCACAGAGCCTGTCCCACATACAGACTAGACAGTAAACGTGATTTACCAGAAGTGCAGTGTTTAGCCGACAAACCTTGATGTGATTCCAGAAGAGCGAGTGTGAAAATATCTAAATGACCCGGTGGGCAGGGAAGCTGCAGGAAGAGACTCAAACTCTGATTCTGGCGCCTCTTGCTCTCACTTATCACATTGGTCTTGTTTCCTCATGGACAGAGTAAGGAGATTGCCCATAGGAACTTTCTAAGGTCATCCTTAGAAAAATATCTGTGGCCTTGTTGTGCAGATTTGTAAAGCTTAAAAGAGCTACTGTTCATATATTACTGAGGACAGAAAGGTGCAATACTTGAGAATAAACACAACTCAATTTATTGTGTTTTAACAATTTTTATTTTTTTTCTCCCACTATTCCCCTCCCCCCATCCACAGCATCCCCACCACCTTACCTCCTCCACTACCCTCTAAAATATCAAAAATCTCATTTACGCCAGAATATACAGAGACAGCTGTTCTGGAAATTTGCAAACAGGAGAAATTCAAAATTGAGGTCATCTTTAGCTTCTTCACTTCTGAAGGATTTGATAGACACTCATTTCAAATATTTATCTGAATTACTTGGCATGCTAGGACTTCCCTGGTGGCTCAGTGGTAAAGAATCTGCCTGCCAATGCAGGAAATGCGGGTTTGATCCCTGGATTGGGAAGATCCCCTGGAGAAGGAAATGGCAACCCACTCCAGTATTCTTGTCTGGGAAATCCCATGGACAGAGGAGCCTGGTGGGCCATAAAGAGTCAGACACAACTGAACAACTAAACAACAACAAACATGGCACGCTATCATAGGAGATGAGTGGCCAAAACAATTACTTACATCTAAGGTAGCCTGGAATTAGTCTGTTTCACATCTAAAATGTCTCTGAAAGACTGATCACGAATAAATAAATTTCAAAAACCCAACCCTCTCCCCACAGTTAGTCATAATTTTTTTAACCTTGGATTTATTGTGTGTCTTTAGGTCTTGAGTTTTAAGGTTTTTTGAGCAAGGCTTTGGTAAAATGAAATATCCCCTTATTATTTCTTAGAAAACATAATTCATACCACTTCCAAGAAAGCAGGATTGACATTATATATACAGCATTTCCATGTTGACTATTAATATTGACTCTGATATCTTTATGGACAGGAGCTGGTGCTGTGGAGTTTTCAGCTCAGAGTTTGTTGAGAGTCAGTCCTGGGCTTTCAGGTGCCGGTGATCACAACAGACAGTGGTCTGGTCCATGCCGGACCCAGGCAGTGCTGGAAGGCTCAGTGTCTAGAGATCTCTACGCTGCTGTGGGTGACACGGACCACAGTGGACAACCTGGGCAGCAGGTGGTCAGGAAAAACATAATGTCAGGAAAACATCAGCAGTACAGAGTTGACTGGGGCTTCCCTGGTGGCTCAGATGATAAAGAATCTGCCTGCAATGAGGGAGACCTGGATTCAATCCCTGGGTTGGAAAGATCCCCTGGAGAAGGGAAAGGCTACCCACTCCAGTATTCTTGCCTGGAGAATCCCCATGGACAGAGGAGCCTGGCAGGCTACAGTCCATGGGGTCACAAAGAGTCAGACATGACTGAAGCAACTGAGCGCAGTACAGAGATGATTGGCTGCAAAGAGGTCTGTGGGAGGAAGCTCAGCCCAGGGGGATTGATCTCCAGAGCAGGACCTGAGCCCAAAGGTGATGGCTACAATCTAGATGGAGTCAGAGCCCAGAAAAGAAAAGGTCAGAAGCCATGTCCTGAAAATGTAGTGCTAAGTTGCTTCAGTGCTGATGGCATAAACCGGTGCTGACTGACTGAAGTGCCTCACTCCTGTTGTCCATCCTCAAACAGAAACCGAAGGATCTCTCTCCACGGCCTGGCCCCAAACCAGGCTGTAGAACACACGCAATTCTGACTTTTTGTGAAATGAGCTATCTCAGAAATGTGGGCTTATGCTTGTTATATGGAAATATTTATTGAGAACCTATGAAGTGTCAATTGTGGTCCTGGACTCTTGAGACACAAAGATGAGCACAAGATGGTCACCAACTTGAAATGGTCAGAGAGACAAGATACACTCACAGGATGTTTTCCTGGGAGTGAACATGTCTTCTCCCACCAGACACCTAAGCTCAACACTGGTGCCCCATACAAGACAGTGCTAACCCCTTCTCCAGAAGAGTTGTTATAAGCTTCTCTATCATCATTCGTGCTGTGCTGCTTCGTGTCCAGCTCTTTATAATCCTACGGACTGTAGCCCTCCAGGCACCTCTGCCCATGGACTTTCCCAGGCAAGAATACTGGAGTAGGTGACCATTTCCTCCTCCAGGGATTGAACCTAGGTTTCGACCTAGGGATTGAACCTGCTTCTCTTACATCTCCTGCATTGCCAGGTGGGTTCTTTACCAGTAGCACCACCTGGGAAGCCTTCTCTATCATCAGTTGTGACAAATTAACAAACAGGGCAAAATAGCTCCACAATAAGAAGGAACAGCCAGGGATAATAAAATTTGGTTTCAAGATTGAAATTATAGGATAAGAATGTTCCAGCACAGTACATATTGTCAAAACAGAAGAGCAATGTCTCCTAAGAAACTGTAAATTATCTGACTTTTGTTCATTTTTGTCTTTGTGGCAGCTTGCTCTCTCTGCATCTAATTTTTTTCCATGGGAGACTGTTAAGGCCATTGTGACATTCTGTTTCTGAGTGAGAGAAAAAAGAGAAAAACACTGAGAAAACTTTGTAATCAAGTCAGATCAAAGGCATTTTTACATTTCCTACTTTTTCTGAGAAAAGTTTGTTTTTTTTCCTAAGAAAATTTCAAAAGAAAAGTAAAACCTAGACTCATACATTTTTTACCTGATACTCAGAAGAACATTTTTCAGTCTGTGATTCTTTGGTGAATTTTAAGTAGTTTTACCACAAAAAAAAGCAAAAGCACTGTTGTTTAACTATTAACATGTTGTGAAACATAAGCACCTAAATTCTTTTCCCGTATCAAATATATCACTCTTTTGGTGCTTGTAGGTTAGTGCACTGAAGTCATTTGTGATGCTACTAAGGATTGTTCTGTTGCAAGAATGAAAATGTGAAAATAATCATTTTCCAATTTACACTCATTCATGGTCAAGAAGCAGTAATATGTCGATGGTGGCCTGCAGAGATAAGTAAGTCATGATCCCTTCTCTTGAGGAGCTTGCAGTGTACTGGAGGAAACTACATAGCAAACGTATCTGTGAACCTCAAGGGAATCGTGGAAACTGCTATAAAACACCTGTGATATAATGCAGTGGGCTCCCCAGGCAGCTCAGCGGTAAAGAATCTGCCTGCAACGCAGGAGGCGCAGAAGATGAGGGTTCAATCCCTGGGTTAGAAGATCCCCTGGAGAGGGAAATGGCAACCTGCTCCAGTATTCTTGCCTGGAAAATTCTATGGACAGAGGAGCCTGGCAGGCTACAGTCCGAGGAGTCGCAGAGTCAGACACAACTGAGTGACTGAACACACACACACACACACACACACACACACACAATACATAATACAGTGACGCATTAAGGACTCACGCTAGGCTAAAGTTATTTCCATCTCTTACTCTTTACAATCCTAGAAAGTCAGTAATTAATTCTTATCTTAGAGATAATGAAAAGTTACTTGGAAAGATGCAGTGGTCTCCTGAGTTTTCCCAGTTAGGCAGTGGTAGAGATGAAAATCATGTTTATTTGATTGCACAACCCATAATTGATACCTCTCAGCAAAGAAGTGTGATCACAAAGGAGGCAGCAATGGTTGAAGAATAAAATAAAGATGAGCCTGAACAGCACTTACTATGATCCACCCCCTGCCTCCAATTCCTTGCTGTAAAGTGAAACTGGCTTCTCCCTCTGCCCGCTCTCATTTTTGCATCAAATCTTGTGCAGTCTTTGCAGAACAAGAGGGCTTCAGAAGCCAGCAGCCAGCACACTGCCATGGGTTATATCAGGCTAAAGCAATCCAAGTTATTCTATATTGATCTGACAAACAGGCTTTGAAAAACAGTGCCTTAATGATGCAAAGCAACAGCGCTAACTGGTTGGCTCAAACAATGACTATTTTTAGTGAGGAAAATAAAAGCAAAATCAGTTAGTTACTTGACTTTTGCATAACCTCAGCACTTCACCTTTGGACTCGGAAGTTGCCCTGGTAATTTGCAAGAGTGGATGTTCTTACCTAGCCCTTAGCTAACTACCCAGGATAAGGAAAAGGACTGGAGTTCAGTAAAAATTAGGTCACTCACTTAACATCAAAAAACAGCCAAGGGTTCTCCAACCAATACACAGCTCTGATCAGCGAAGGCCAGTTGTTTTGGGAAAGGAGAGAGGAAAGAGGATTGCTCTGCTTTTTTGCACAAGTGCTGCGAAAACTCACAGTGGGTGGGCTTCTCTTCACAGAAGCAGAAGGGCTTTATTTGAATTTTAAATTCAAGTATATTAATTATGCTGGGCTTCCCTGGTGGCTCCGCCTGCCAGTTCAGGAGATGTGGGTTTGATTCCTGGGTGTGGAATATCCCCTGGAAAAGGAAATGGCTACCCACTCCAGTATTCTTGTCTGGGAAATCCCATAGACAGAGGAGTCTGACAGGCTATATTCCATGGGGTCAACCGAGTGACTTAGCACACACGCACGCAAGGTATATAGGAAGCACATCAAATCATTTCTGGATGAAAGGGTTTGACTGCCCTGTGCAGAAACCACAGAATGAGGTCAGCTGGCACCTATGTAGGGGTGCAGGGCACCCACAAGAGCCCTGATATACATCACAGTTTGGTCAATTTCGCCTTTGGGTCGGGGCCCTTTTATTGAAGGTGCTAGACTTCTCCCCATTTATAAAAATTAAATATTTTCAATGTATGTTTGAAATCCAGTTCTTGCTTAGAAGACCACATTATATTCTCACCAGATCAAGATGATGAGGGAAAATCAGTGCCGTTAAACTATATAAACTGGGGACTTCCCTGGTGGTCCAGTGGTTAAGATCCACCTGCCAATTCAGGGGACACAGGTTCGATCCCTGGTCCAGGAAGATCCCACATGCAGTGGAGCAACTAAAGCCCCCAAACCACAACTACTGAGCCCGCACTCTAGGGCCCTCGAGATACAATGGCGGGAGCCCATGCGCCGCAACTGCTGAAGTCTAGGCGCCCTAGAGCACATGTTCCGCAGAAAGAGAAGCCGCCACGATGAGAAGCCCTCCCATCACCACCAGAGAGTAGCTCCTGCTTGCCTCAGCTAGAGAAAAAGCCTGCTCAGCAACAAAGACTCAGTACAGCCAAAAATAAGCAAATAAAGTTTACAAACTTCTCAAGCACTATGTTTAAGACAGTGTTCTCTTTAATTTCTAACTAACAATATTATTAATTCATTGCTGGAGATGACACAGAAGTCAGACCAGAGTTAAAGCAAGCCCCTCAACCACATGATAATTACAATCTTTATAGGTTTAAATTGCTTCCAGGGTGTACTTTGCCAAAGCCATTCTTGAATGAGACCTTGCGATCAAATAGTATTTGTGTCCTTTAGTCAATAGAAGTGTAGCACCATATTTTTTTTAATGATTGCCTCAAACTTTATTAACGTTCTTTAGTCATTAAGAACAATATTTGACATAGAACTCAGCAAAATATCATAGTAAAAACAAATGTTCTCTACAATAACCTTGACTTTTATGACATTTTACACAGGGAAAAGTAGTCTGCCTGACCTTTCAGCCAGAACAAATAAGATGCCAATCGCCAAATTCGCATAATAATTCTAGTCTCAGAAAATGGGATACAGCTTTGCAATCAAAATGCTGGTATTGTGTGATGACTGTTGCTATTGTTGTTTAGTCGCTAAGTAGTGTCCAACTCTTCACGACTGCCTGGACTGTCCGCCGCTAGGCTCCTCTATCCATGGGATTTTCCAGGCAAGAATACTGGAGTGGATTGCCATTCCCTTCTCCAAGGGATCTTCTCAATCCAGGGATCAAACCTGCATCTCCTGCATTGCAGGCTGTTTCTCTACTGTCTGAGTCACTAGGGAAACCACACAAAAATGGGCCCATAGAGCCACATATTCTTCATGGACCAAATTTAAGCAATGAGATAGTACACTTAATGGAAGAAAATGTGATTGCACTTAACATATCTTAACTTAATAGTTAGGGATTCTAAAGATTTAATTTCCTAGTCTGCTTTTTAGACTGTCTACACTCGCCCTAGCTCTTTCTCTGAGATGCGTTAAAATTTCCCAATGTTCCCCTTAAAAGGTGACTATAAAATGATAACGCTTTCATCAGTCCACTCATTCAGTCCACTCATTCAGACTGTGGCTTTGTATTGACATGTCTGACCCACTTTCAACTATCAGAAGACATTCCATGAGGCAACATGATGTAATGACAGATACTAGCCGTAGAGTGCAGAAGTTTGGTTTAAATGTGAGCTCTGACACTTCCTTGTTTTCATTTAACCCCACCAAGCCTCAGGCTCAATCTGGAAAATGGGAAAAAGAACTAATTCCCAGAGTTCATTTCAGGACGGAGTGAAAGAATATATGTAAAAGGACTTTATGAATTGGGTATGGTTATAAATCATATAAAATTATCATCATCACCATCACTATTATCTTTGACCCAGAGCAGACATGATTGGTGGCTTTTTAATTGGCATATAATATGTCTCTTTTCCTAGGACCTGTCACAAAAATAAATGAGGCTGTGTAGCTAGGCAATGTCCAGACTGTGCTAACATAGAGCCGTACCACTTCGTAGTTATATGACTTCTCTCCAGTTACCAATCTCACTAAGATCCAGTTTCCTCACCTGAAAAATGAGGAAAATCATTGTCTTTACCTCTGAGGCAAGAAAGGAGGATTAAATAAGAAAATGCCCATACGGTATCTGGCACATGATAAGCACTCAATTATCATTTTCATTAGTACTGAATTCTCTCAGGGTAGAAACTTGGGAAAGATGTACTGTTCTATAAAAATAAATATTAGAGTCCACAGTGCATCGAAAGCTATTTAAATCCTCTTAATGTAATGCAGTTGAAGAGTTGCTTTTTCTGCCCAAAGTGACTGAATCCAGCAGTGATGAAGGTATACTCCCTTGAAGCTTTCTACCAAGATCCTAAGCTTCCTGAACTCTTTACCTCCACATCCTTGAGCTATGGGCACCCAGGCCTCTTCTGAGCATAGACAGCTGCCATTAGTACCTGAAGATGTATAAGAACATGAAGCAAATCCAAAAGCACCAGAGCTACACATTCTGTTAGAAAACCTAAAAGGTAGAAACCTAAATCTATTAAACAAACTCGTTGTGGGATAGACACACTTCCAAAGAATTACTTGCTTTACAAAATGACTAATTGTAGGATTCTTTGAAACAAAGAGTTCCTTGCAATACTATGCAGCAGTTAAGGGCCTATATGTGAATTAGACGTACGTATAACAATACCTGTGGATCTTCAGATGGGGCTTCCCAGGTGGTGCAGTGATAAAGAATCTGCCTACCAATGGAGGAGATGCAAGAGATGTGAGCTTGATTCCTAGGTCGGGAAGAACCCCTTGAGAAGGGCATGGCAACCTACTCCAGTATTCTTGCCTGGAAAATTCCAATGACAGGGGAGCCTGGTGGGCTACAGTCCATGGGGTCACAAAGAGTTTGGACACAACTGAATGACTGAGCGCATGCACATGCACACTGAGATCTGAAGAACAGAGCACTGGATGAAAAAAACATAAAATATTTTTAACACAATGCCATTTAATAAACAAAAGCATCCTAATAGAACAAAGATAGGAACGAATATCAGTTCCTTAGAATGTCACATGTACATTCACCATGCGACCCAGCAATCACGCTTATAGCTATTTATTCTAGAGAAAGGAAGCATACGTTCACACAAAATTGCATGTTTAAATATTCACAACAGTTATATTTATAATCACCAAAACATGCTGCTGCTGCTGCTAAGTCGTTTCAGTCGTGTCCGACTCTGTGCAACCCCATAGACGGCAGCCCACCAAGCTCCCCCATCCCTGGGATTCTCCAGGCAAGAATACTGGAGTGGGTTGCCATGTCCTCCTCCAATGCATGAAAATGAAAAGTGAAAGTGAAGTCACTCAGTCGTGTCCAACTCTTAGCCAAAACGTAGAGACAACCCAAATGTCCTTCAAAGGGTAAAATGATAAACAAACTGTGTGAGGTCAGCATGATAACCGCTACACGACAGAAACTGGCCCAAACTATGGTATATCCATACAATGAAATAGTACTCAGCAATAAAGAGAAATGACTGATACAGGCAACAACTTGGATGAGTCTCAAGTTGAGCGAAGAAAACCTAATCTCAAAATATTAAACACTGTATGAATCTGTTTGTTTAACATTTTTGATATGTCAAAAGTACAGTGATGGAGAACAGAGCCATAGTGGCCAGGGTTAGGGTGAGGGTTGAGTTTAACTATAAATGGAAACCACAAGGAGTTTATTTTGCATAACTTTAGCTAGATTATGGTGACAGTTTAATGAATCTACATGTGTGATAAAATGTAATAAATCTATACACCAAAAAAACAAAAATAATGTGCTTGTTAAAACTGGTGACATTCAGAATAAGGTGTATAGCTTGGTTAACAGTATTGCTCCAAGGTCAACGTCATTATTTTGATTGACAATTGTAATACTATTATGTAAGATGTTATCATTGGGGGAATCTGGGGCAAGTTCCCTTGGGAACTATGTACTATTTTTTTCAACTTCTATATGAATCTAAAATTATTTCTAAGTGAAAAATTTTTTTTAAGAACAAATGCCAGTTAAAGGTATGCATATTAAATATGTTTTCGTGGTTGCCTATGTGAAGAAAGAAATAGGGACCTGAGGGTGAGGGAGAAAGATATTTCAGAGTCTATATAAATATTTGACTTATAATTTTAAGGGGTGACATTACAGTTCTCTGTTACTAGGTTATACACACCATGAAGTCAAGAACTATTTATAAGACATTTTTGGATCTCTCAGGGACTAGCATAGTGACAAGTACACAATGAACATTCATTCTATGATCACAAAAGTAAACTCGTGAGCATATCTATTTCATAGCTGAACTCTATAAAGCAAACATCCTAAATTTGCAAGTCTATTTTGGTAGAAATGTTGATATTTCTTGAATACATACTTTAGCCATTATGCTTTATAAATAAGTGTAAGTGTTAGTCAGTCAGTCGTGTCTGACTCTTTGCAACCCCATGGACTGTAGCCCAACAGGCTCCTCTGTCCATGGAATTCTCCAGGCAAAAAATAAAAGTGGGTTGCCATTTCCTTACCAGGGAATCTTCTGAACCAGGCATAGAACCTGGGTCTCCCGCATTGCAGACAGATTCTTTACCATCTGAGCCACCAGGGGCTTTATATTCAGGTCTAAAATATTTCATGTGAAGTTGAAGATGAAGTTATATCTTACCTAGCTCTTCCCCAAAAGTGGAATCAATTGCCAACAGTAGGCAGTGGAAATAGCAGATGAGGGGGAGGGGGGCAATACAGTGTTAAAAGAGCCTTAATGTCTCTTCCCACTGAGTGTATCTTTCAATAGAAAAGAAATGATAGTTCCTAGAAATGTCCACATGGAGATTTCTGGAACCCAAACTGGGCTCTTGAGTTAAGATGTTCTGTTAATCAAATCACAGGTTTTGTTTCACTAGTTTTTGTATTTTATTCATGCTCCTCTTTCACCTGAAGTGGGCTTACATGTAATTTAATATTCCTTTATGATATTTTATGAATCAAGGCTATATCTTGACCAGTGATTGCAGTCCTTAAAGGTGTAATGAAGGTGGCTCAGAAATAATCAGACCATATTTTCTCACTCTTTGTTCAAAACATCTAGGAAGAGCACTTCATATAAAATGATGACATGGAGAAAAGATGGAAACTAGAGAAAGCAAGAGAGGGAGTTAGGGAAGGGGTGGGAGAGACAGTTTGTATGTGGTAAGAGGGCTGATGTTAAAATAATGGGTTTTTAAATAACTAGGTGGACATGAAGAGGGAGACTCTGAAAGTTCACATGGTCTGAAAACAACATTAAAATACCCGGGAGGGAATTTTTCTAAAACAGGACCCTCTGCTAGCTTTTCTCATCTCCAAGTGTTATGATCCTTCTAGAATAGGATAAGTAGCATTCTTATTCTTGACAGAAAAGACAGGACGTTTCCCTCACTGTGTTATAAGAAAGTCAACCATGTGACACTGGGTTACCCTGCTGCCATATTCGATAGGAAGTGTCTTCCTTTCATTACGAACAGCATGTCTTCTGTTTTGTCTCTTGCCTGAGCTGGCTGGAAACAAAAACCGATTACAGAAACAGACTGGTTTGGCATGCCCTGTATGACAAACTTAACTGAGCAATAAGTTAAAAATGTAAGAACTTTGTTAGGCACCATGAAAATAGAAAGTCGTGTGAACCTTAGAGAGAACTGCTCTTAAAAATGTAAAAAAAAAAAAAAAAAAAAAAAAAATCTGTTTTTAAAAATGCTAATTTCTCTCCCAAATTTTGTTTTTGAATTTGCATCTTGAATTTGGACAACTTTCACCTACCTAGTTCCTCCTCCTGCACAATCCTTGAGGAGATAAATAAAGCTCTATGTTCCCTGATGGTATCTTAATATAAAGGCAACATCTCTGCCTGGATTCACCAGAAAGCAGAGTCTGAGACAAGAGCAAGGGGGCATGTGGTTTACTGGGGAGATGGTTCCAAGGAAGAGAAGACACAAAAGGAGGGACACAGCCCGAGGTGCACTGTCCAGATGGTCTCCATAATGGGCGATGGGCTGGACATCCCTGGGGGAGGCAAGAGGGGAGTTCTGATTCGGGGACCCCTCTGATCCTCATGGTCAAGGGTGGTCCCAAGAATGGAAGGTCCTGGGGCAAAAATTAGGAGAAATGACTGCAGCTCCAGTAAGGCTGCATCCTGTTAGCCCTGTATTAGGTCAACAAACAGCGACAGCTTGAATAAAGTTAGGCAGAGGCTGGGAGCCAGGGCACATGGCAGCCAAGGAGGGTCAAGGGAACCACTGTTCAACATTTTCAAGCACTTTCATGCTTGTGACAAAGTTAAATAATAATCGAATCATCTCATGCAGCTGTTGACAAGCAGATGGCTCCATGTTAGGACCCAGAATGGGTTTCTCAAGTGGCACTAGTGGTAAAGAACCCACCTGCCAATGTAGGAGACATAAGAGACAGAGGTTCAATCCCTGGATTGGGAAGATCCCCTGGAGGAGAGCAGAGAAACCCACTCCAGTATTCTTGCCTAGAGAATTCCATGGATAGAGGTAGTCCGTGGGGTCGCAAAGAGTTAGACATGACTGAGTGGCTAACACTTTCACTTCCTAGAGCACCATCTCTGTAGTTACTAGCATGGTAGATGGTCATGGAAGCTTTGACTAGGGTCTTCCCAAATGGGACTTTTTCCAAAACTATGGACCATAGCTCTCCAAGCTTCTCTGTCCGTGGGATTCTCCAGGCAAGAATACTGGAGTGGATTGCCTTTTCTTTCTCCAGGGGATCTTCCAGACCCAGGGATCGGACCAACGTATCTTATGTCTTGTGCATTGGCGGGTGGGTTCCTTACCACTAGCGCCACCTGGAAAGCCCAAATGGGACTCTACATGCTATTGATTCCCTAGATGGAGGACCAGCCCCTGTCATGTTTAGCACACTGTATGTTCACATCCTACTCATTAAATTTTTGCAGTCAATTGTGGTAAGACTATTTTCTCTGGGTTATTAAACACAGTTGAGAGCACTGATGGCTGAGCAAATAGGATAAGGAAATAACTATGCCTATGATGATGGAGAAGGTTCTTCTCCTGCCCTCATTTGTCTCCATGAGCCTCTTGGAGGGAACATTCCAGGCTCAGAACAAGTGCTCACTGTCAGCACAGGAAACCTCCCTGCTCTCCTGCTGAGCTCATGTGGGAGACTTCTAGCTCTCTGCTATCAGAAATCAGGTGCTCAGGGTGAAACTGGGATAAACTCTAGACTTAACCAGCCAGTGTAGGCTTGGAACGTAGAACATTCTGTGTTCTCTTCTCAGCATCTGCCTGTATAAGATACAGCTGATGGCTTCATGGAGAGTGAGGCTGCCCAACAAAGGGAGGGGTGTGCCGCTCACCATGAGGTTCTCCTGCACACAGGAATGAAGTATTTCAGACCCAATGCATGCAGACCTACAGCCCTTCTGTTCCCCATCTTTCTACAGCACTGTTTTATTGTTGCTGTTGTTCAGTTATTAAGTCATGTCCAACTCTTTGCAGCCCCATGGGCTGCAGCATTTCAGGCTTCCCTGTCCTTCACTATCTCCTCAAGTATGATCAGACTCATGTTCATTGAGTTGATGATGCCACCTAACCATCTCATCCTCTGTTGCCCCCTTCTCCTCCTGCCCTCAATCTTTCCCAGTACCAGGGTCTTTTCCAGTGAGCTGGCTTTTCCCCCCAGCTCAGTTCAGTCATTCAGTCATGTCCAACTCTTTGCAGCTCCATGGACTGCAGCACACCAGGTTTCCCTGTCCATCACCAACTCCCAGAGCTTGCTCAAACTCATGTCCATCGAGTCAGTGATGCCATCCAACCATCTCATCCTCTGTCGTCCCCTTATCCACTGCTTTCAATCTTTCCCAGCATTAGGGTCTTATCCAATGAGTCACTTCTTTGCATCAGGTGGCAAAAATATTGGAGTTTCAGCTTCAGCATCAGCCCTTCCAATGAATATTCAGCACTGATTTCCTTTAGGATTAACTGGTTTGATCTTCTTGCAGTCCACGAGACTTTCAATAGTCTTCTAAACACCTTATTCCAAAAGCATCAATTCTTTGGCACTCAGCTTTCTTTATGGTCCAACTCTCACATCCATACATGACACCTGGAAAACCCATAGGTTTGGCTAGATGGACCTTTGTGGGCAAAGTACTGTCTCTACTTTTTAATATGCTCTCTAGGTTTGTCATAGCTTTTCTTGCAGGGGCAAGTGTCTTCTAATTTCATGGCCACAGCTACCATCTGCAGTGATTTTGGACCCCAAGAAAATAAAGTCTGTCACTGCTTCGCATCAGTCAGCTAATTTTGCCAGGATTCTGGAGAGATACAAACTTGAATCTCTTCTTCCCTTAGAAAGGATGAATAAATAAATAATTAAATTATAATAAGATGATAATATGAATAGTAATAAAGTATCTTAAAAGGAAGGCAAAATGATTGTGTTTGGACCAGAACAACTCTAAGAATCCAGTTGAGCTGGTGAAATCTAGCCCTGAAATGTGCATCAGCTTGGAGACCCTGCAGGCAGGCCCCCAGCCCACTGGGGCTGTAACACTGTGTCCCTGGACCACTCCTCCTTCTCTCTGTGATGGGTCAGATGCCCCAAGCCTATGGAGTTTTCAGCCAACTTTTAAAATTGTAAATGGCCATAAGTCTGTTCCAGTGAAGGGATTTCAAAGCTGCAAGGCAGTATCTCATCTTTTAAAAAGAATAAAAGATTATTACACTGAGGCACACACAGAACTTTCCTCATTTGTCATAAAATCAGTCAATTCAACAGGGCTGAGGAAAAAGTTTCTGATTCTATCACAATCGTTATTTCCTGGGTAATAAGAACAAACACCGTATGAATCTGTTTTTTTTTTAAGCATAGTTAATAATTTCTTTAATGTACTCCTACTATTTGTAAGGTGGCTCAGCAGTTAAGAATCCTCTTGAAATGCAGGAGACAAGGGTTTGATTCCTGGGTCGACAAGATCCCTGGAGAAGGAAATGGCAACCCATTCTTCTATTCTTGCCTGGAGAATCCCATGGACAGAGGAGCATGGCGGGCTACAGTCCACAGGGTTGCAAAGAGTTGGACATGACATAGCAAGTAAACAGCAACAACAATTTTTGCTAGTTTAGTAGTCTCTTAATCTTTTGATGACATGAATTTAAGTTGTACCATGTCAATATCATGTCAAACAGTAGTCACTGCTATATTTGCCCCAAGCCACTCTTCTCCATTTTAATACATATATACTATTACGTAATTAATAATAGTAATTATTAGGCTTATTAAAGCCTATTATTATTAAGCCTATTAAATAATTAGGCTTCCCTGGTGGCTCAGAAGTTAAAGCGTCTGCCTCCAATGAGGGAGACCTGGGTTTGATCCCTGGGTCAGGAAGACCCCCTGGAGAAGGAAATGGCAACCCACTCCAGTATTCTTGCCTGGAGAATCCCATGGACAGAAGAGGCTCGTAGGCTACAGTCCACGGGTCACGAAGAGTCGGACACGACTGAGCAACTTCACTTACTTACTTACTATTAAAATACTAGAATACTGATTTTACTATGAAATATTCGTATATTGGGACTCTAAAGAGGGTAACTGGGGGAGAAATGCTCCTTTTGTTCTCTGAGGGCTGAGTACCAGTTGCTATGAGGGCGAAAGAAATAGGAACCTTCCTTTCAAGTTCAGTAACTTTCCCATATATTTTACCTGAACTTACCGGTAGCCCAAGGGGCCCTAGCCACACTGCCCGTTTCAAAGACAATTATTTGGTGGAGAACAAGGCTCTATTTCTTCCTACTCCAGGTTTGAGGAAATACATGAAGACATGTTCATGTAATATGTATCCTTATGAGAGGTGTGCATAAAAATTAAATGAAACAAAACTAACCATATCTCATAGGTAAATTTTATTTTCAGAGAAGACTAAAAATAAGATCAATAAAAGGGACTTTTTACCAAACACAAGATGCTAACCAGGTGTGATTTTGCATTGTGTAAGCTCGTACTGTATAAAAATGCTCTGTACCACGGTATGAAGCTCTTAGTATCTTAATAGCACTAGAGCACTAGACTCCTCTGAGAACCCAAATTAATTCTAATTATCTGAGCAAGAGAGAGAGGTGATGGAAATACAGCTCTTGGGTCAAATACATGCAGAGAAAGCCAAAGACTTGTTAGTCTGAGAGGCAGTGCTGCCTAGGGGAGAAAAATAAAACTCTGATGAATGAGGGAAAGGTGTCAAGGTTCTTGTCCCACTGGAGGACTTCTGGGAGGATATTCTCCATCTCTTTCCTTATTGCAAATTTCCATGAAGAGCCTTCAAGATGCATAATGTGCACATGTGCCCTGGAGTTCTTAGTGGCTCCTGGTGGAAGGTGGTCCCCAGGGCACTGTGGTCCCCAGAGGCGTGACTACAGACCATGTGAGGGGGCGGCTCTGCAGGTGACAGTTCAGCCCACTCCCCTTGGGGGAGGGTGGCTTAAGCTGGCCTCTTTGGGCTTGGGTCAAATGTGAGGTCATCCAATGCATTCTTTCCCTCCTAATGCACATTTGCCCTCCTTGGGATGATTAATGGGAAACAGAATCTGATTTTAAAAGAATTTCCACTAGGCAACTTTCCACCATAAAAATATAGGACAGAATATTGTCATTTTTATTAATACTATTATTGGCATAAAGGTGGCAGAAGAAACTTGATGTTCTGGTGTTTAAAAAAAGGTTTTGTGGTTGTAGCTGTTGTTTAACATATTCAATACAGAAATTTTAAGGTGACAAACCATGCAATTTTGCTCCTTATCAGTGACTAATCAGGAGAGATAGATAAATAGATGGTGTATTATGATACGTATATACTGTGAATGCAGATACATATATCAGTTCAGTTCAGTTCAGTCACTCAGTCGTGTCCAACTCTTTACAACCTCATGAATCACAGCACGCCAGGCCTCCCTGTCCATCACCAACTCCCAGAGTTCACCCAAACTCATGTCCATCGAGTCGGTGATGCCATCCAGCCATCTCATCCTCTGTCATCCTCTTCTCCTCCTGCCTCCAATCCCTCCCAGCATCAGAGACTTTTCCAATGAGTCAACTCTTCTCATGAGGTGGCCAAAGTACTGGAGTTTAAGTTTCAACATCAGTCCTTCCAATGAACACCCAGGGCTGATCTCCTTTAGGATGGACTGGTTGGATCTCCTTGCAGTCCAAGGGACTCTCAAGAGTCTTCTCCAACACCACAGTTCAAAAGCATCAATTCTATACAGCATGCTTGGGGCTGGTGCATGGGGATGACCCACAGAGATGTTATGGGGAGGGAGGTGGGAGGGGGTTTCATGTTTGGGAACACATGTAAGAATTAAAGATTTTAAAATTAAAAAACAAACAAACAAACAAACAAAAGCATCAATTCTTCAGTGCTCAGCTTTCTTCACAGTCCAACCCTCACATCCATACATGACTACTAGAAAAACCATAGTCTTGACTAGACGGACCTTTGTTGGCAAAGTAATCCCTCTGCTTTTTAATATGCTATCTAGGTTGGTCATAATTTTCATTCCAAAGAGTAAGCATCTTTTAATTTCATGGCTGCAATCACCATCTGCAGTGATTTTGGAGCCCAAAAAAATAAAGTCTGACACTGTTTCCACTGTTTCCCCATCTATTTCCCATGAAGTGATGGGACCAGATGCCATGATCTTCGTTTTCTGAATGTTGAGCTTTAAGCCAACTTTTTCACTCTCCTCTTTCACTTTCATCAAGAGGCTTTTTAGTTCCTCTTCACTTTCTGCCATAAGGGTGGTGTCATCTGCATATCTGAGGTTATTGATATTTCTCCCATCAGTCTTGATTCCAGCTTGTGCTTCTTCCAGCCCAGTGTTTCTCATGATGTACTCTGCATATAAGTTAAATAAACAGGCTGACAGTATACAGCCTTGACGTACTCCTTTTCCTATTCAGAACCAGTTGTTCCATGTCCAGTTCTAACTGTTGCTTCCTGACCTGCATATAGGTTTCTCAAGAGACAGGTCAGATGGTCTGGTATTCCCATCTCTTTCAGAATTTTCAACAGTTTATTGTGATCCACACAGTCAAAGGCTTTGGCATAGTCAATAAAGCAGAAATAGATGTTTTTCTGGAACTCTCTTGCTTTTTCCATGATCCAGCAGATGTTGGCAATTTGATCTCTGGTTCCTCTGCCTTTTCTAAAACCAGCTTGAACATCTGGAAGTTCATGGTTCATATATTGCTGAAGCCTGGCTTGGAGAATTTTGAGCATTACTTTATTAGTGTGTGAGATGAGAGACATATATATATATATATATATATATATATATATATATATATATATATATAAAAAATACTGTAAAGCTTTGTATGTAGCCAGACAACAGAAGAAAATACAAGTTGCTAGAATCACTCTTTATTCATGTTTCTTTAGAACTCTTATGCACAGGTTTTACTCTGCACTTTTCAGGTAGTAAAAATAGCAGTGATAACAGCTAAACTGTTTAATATGCTATAAGCTAGAGAAAGAAAATGCAACATTAGAAAATACACGCATAGCATCCTCATAGCTAGTAATAACTTCCGATTCAGCTATATCAGTAATTAACATTTGATCAAATATCGTTTAAGGACTAAAGTGTTCCTTATAAATATGAACCATCTGAAATATGTTCTATACTTCTCATTTCCTCACAAAGACGGTCTCCATCACATTAAACAGTGGGTTAAACTAGCTATATAATGCTTGATATATATAATTTAACATACTAGCTGAATAATGCTTGATACATTGGACATTTGGAATTTTCCTCCTGGTCTTATCACTTTTGCCATATTTTGCTTAGGTCTGAAGTTGGTAATGTGAGGGTCTGCGACTTTGGTGCAGGTTGCTCATTACACCTGGAAAATATTGATGAAAAGGAGTCAAGAATTTAAATGCTATTTACATCTTCAGAAAATCATTGGATTAGATTTTGTGCCATTGGTTTATATAGTGTGTGAGGGGTGTGGGTGATGCATGGGTGTCTGTGTGCAAGGCATGGTAGGGAATTCTAGGTGTGTTAGTGTGCTTACATCATCAGCAACAGAAGAAATTACAAAATTAAGATATTGCTAGGACTGTGATTATGTTGATAAGTGAAAGTGAAGTCGCTCAGTTGTGTCCGACTCTTTGCGACCCGTGGACTGTAGCCCACCAAGCTCCTCCATCCATGGGATTCTCCAGGCAAGAATACTGGAGTGGGTTGCCATTTCCTTCTCCAGGGGATCTTCCTGACCCAGGGATCGGACCCAGGTCTCCCACATTGCAGGCAGACGCTTTAACCTCTGCACCACCAGGGAAGCCCTTAAATACAAGAATACAGTCTCTCAGAAAATCTCCTATAGAGACACAGAACTTCAGATCTAAGTGCTGACATCAAAGATTTCAAGGGAGGAAAGGAAGCCAGGTTGAAAGAAGAAGGGGGAGGAGGCGGGAGAGGGGGTGTGAAAGGGGTGGCCTTACAGACGTCTCCTGCCACCTACAGATATCCAGGCGTTATGGGACTTTTCCCTGAGCCTCCAGAGAAGGGAGGACTGGAACTCAGCCCTACCAGAAATCAGACCAGACCAGAACCAGAATTCGAGTTCTCTGCCAAGAGGAGTGATCAGTCTCCAATCCTCAGCTCAGGCTGAGGGCCCTTCAACCAGATTCCTGCATCCAGGACCAGGGGACTAGAAAAACAGGGAAGGATAGGAAGGGTTAAGGAGAGGAAAGAGAGAGGGAAGGGGAGAGAGGTCAATAAAGTCTCTTGTTCCTTACCGGTCGGGGCACTCTCGCCAGTTGTCCAGATCAGGAGGAGATCAGGGACAAAAGGATCCCAGTTGTGGCCGCTGGGTCTGGTCCATTGGCAGGCAAGCTGGCCCCTGAGTACCCCGAGTTGTCAAGACATCAGTCTCAGTGAAGAAGAGTCCCGCCAGAGGCACCATTTGTTGCAGGAAGGCGGACCCCTTCCAGGGCCCGAAACTGGGCTCTTGTCTAACACTCGGAAATGAATTGTCCAAGGAGACACATGTGCTGACAAAGCAAGAGATTTTATTGGGAAAGGGCCCCGGGTGGAGAGCAGTAGGGTAAGGGAACCCAGGTTGGTGAATTCCTGGTGTCCTTTCGTGATGTAAGGAAAACTCTATCTTCCACTAGCATGCTCCCTAAGACAGTAATTAGTAAGAATGACCCTATCAGAAAAATTGGTCATACCACAAAGATGGCACACATCTTCCAAATGTGTCCACCTTGGAGGAACAGATGGGCACGCTGACATTTCTGAGTGGGTTTTATGGGAAACATCTCTTAGCAGGAATGAGAGCCGTGTGTTTACGCTGCTACCCCCTCATGCTCACTGCATGAACTTCATCGTCAGTGACAAAGACTGGAAATTTGTTTTCTTCTTAAATGTTGCTCTTTGGTAATTATGCTAAAATTTTAACCATAAATATGGCTTTCTCTAAATCCTCCCTGTATAAATATCTTTTCATTACCATGAACTTCCTTGGTCATCTATGCCTCTTGGGCAACATTTGTCTTTTCATTAACATAGCAAAGCAGAATCCTAAGAAGAACCTTAGTGAGCCCCCTCCAGTCCCCATCTAGACCCAACATTGGGTCCTTTTGACACTCAGGAGGTCTAGAAGCTGCTTCACTTCCCAGCAGAGTGTTGACCTTCCTCATTGCCCTCAATCAGGCAAAGGCCAAGTTCAGTGTGATGGGAACACCTGTCAGAGTAAATTGCTTAAAGTAAATGAGGATTAAAGGCATAAAGCCACTTGAATGACAAATATCAAAGAGATGGCACTGCAAATGAGCCCAGGATGCAGGTAACCTTGGTGAGCAGCGACATGCCCGTACATCATGAACCCGGCACATGCACAGGACACAGCTTCTCGTCTAGCACTCACCCAGCCATGAAGGAGGATGGTTCTCTCCACCTTCAGATAAAGAAGTCTGGCTCAGAAGCTTAGTGGCTCTGAGACACAGAGGGGAGAAAATCCTTCCCAGTTAAATTATGACAGCCCGTATACCAAGAGGAAAAGACTGCTCAGTCTGTGTCTTCCAGTAGGCAAAGGGGCATTTTCCAGGAACAGGCTGTCAGCCATCCTCCTCTCCCCCAGTGCAGACAAGTGTTTGTAAAGTAATATGAAGGATCTAGATTCCACTAGGATAGAAGCGTACAATCATGAACTTCTCAACTCTGTCTACTCGGTAGACTGCTGCCAAGAACCATTCAAAAGCTAACTTACGGGGATTTCCCTGGTGGTCCAGTGACTTCAACTCTGCACTCCCAATGCAGGGGACCAGGGTTCAATTCTTGGTCAGGGAACTAAATCATATATGCTGCAACTGAGAGTTCACATGCCACAACTAAAGATTCCTTGTGCTACAACCAAGACCCAGTGCAGCCAAATAAATAAATCAGTTTTGTTTTGTTTTTTAAAAAAGCTAACTTGTGGAGTCATATGGATCAAGGCGATGCTGCTATGTCTCTGACTAGGATCGTTAAGTTCTCAGACTTCACCGGTAGGTTGGCTGGAGTACAGTGGAAGCAACTGCCAGATCCGCTGAGTGAAGGTACCCTTGAGGCCACTTCGTGGAAGGGCAGACGATGTAGGCTAATGTCACCATTGTGTTTGTCTCTGACCAAGGGTGCAGGTCAGCACCTCACAAGTTTCTTCTGCCCCAGTTATTATTCCAAGTGATCTACACATCTGTCTCCAGTTTCCTGGGATTCAGTTCCAGACGTGAAGCCTCATGCCTGCTGCATCACTGTTGTTTAGTTGCTCAGTTTGCGACCCCATGAACTGTAGCCCACCATGCTCCTCTGTTCACAGGATTTCCCAGGCAAGAACACTGGAGTGGGTCAGGGTATCTTCCTGACCCAGGGACTGAACCCACAGCTCCCGCACTGGCAGGCAGATTCTCTACCACTGAGCCACCAGAGAAGCCCATTGCATCATTAGTTCTTACCAAAGGGATTATAATTCCTTACAGAATATTTCTGTTTTAAAACATCTTCCCTTTTTGGAGCCCAAGTAAAGCCTCCAGGTGTTTAACACAGGAGGTAACTCCAAGCTCTTGGCCTGGTAGCTATTTAAAAGACAAACAAGCCCAAACACCTGCACAGAAGAGTTAACTTGACAGTTTTGCTCCTGTTTCTGGAACACCGTGACTTTTCTCAGAACACAAGTCCTTCTTTGTGTCATTCTAAATTTCTATGGATAAGAACCCATGAGCCTATTCTTTTGTATTTATTTCTCAATTCCCTAAGCAGTTTACTTGATTTAAAAATATAAAGGAATGCCAGTTCAGCTTCTTTGCCCAACCCAACATCTGTCCCCATTTGTTAGAACTGAATGACAAACATGGCCCATCTTCCTCTGCTTCCTGTGTTGGTGTTTCGTCTCTAGAGCAGATGTTACAACCTGTTAGTAGAGAGTCCACGAGGCACTCTTTAGATAGATGTGGGGGGCTCTGTGTTAATGGGTACAGAATTTCCTACCCTAAGAGAGTAAATTATTAGGAAACCAGGTCTTTCTGAAATCAAACCTCTGGCCATACGTTCCACGGCAGTGCAATGTGGAATTGCATGGTCCTCTCTTGAGGTGGGTGTCAGCACAGCCCACACAGGACGTGGCAGAGGCAGAGGGGAAGAATGTGACACTGAAATTCAAATGTGTGTTTTCATCCCCCACTCACCTGTGGCAATTTTTTCTTACACTTGGCATGAAGAACCGGTGGGAACAGATTGAGCATGGTCTACATTTCTTCTCACATTCACTGGGCCTCTTGTCTTCCAATCTTCTCTCTGGCAGCTGATAAAGAATCAGTTCAGTTCAGTTCAGTTCAGTCACTCAGTCGTGTCCAACTCTGCGACCCCATGAATCACAGCACGCCAGACCTCCCTGTCCATCAACATCTCCCGGAATTCACTCAAACTCATGTTCATCAAGTCGGTGATGCCATCCAGCCACCTCATCCTCTGTCGTCCCCTTCTCCTCCTGCCCCCAATCCCTCCCAGCATCAGGGTCTTTTCCAATGAGCCAACTCTTCGCATGAGGTGGCCAAAGTACTGGAGCTTCAGCTTTAGCATCATTCTTTCCAAAGAATACCCAGGGCTGATTTCCTTTAGAATGGAGTGATTGGATCTTCTTGCAGGCCAAGGGACTCTCAAGAGTCTTCTCCAACACCACAGAATATTAACACATATGTACAAAATTCAGAAGGATGGTACCGACGAGCCAATGTGCAGGGCAGCAAAGGAGACACAGGTGTAAAGAGCAGACTTTTGAATTCAGTGGGAGAGGGAAAGTGTGGGATGATTTGAGAAAACAGCACTGAAACCTGTATGTTACCATATGTAAAATAGATAGTGCTAGTTTGATGTATGACACAAGACACCCAAAGCCGGAGCTCTGTGACAACTGGGAGGGATAGGGTGGAAAGGGAAGTAGGAGGGGGATTCAGGAGGGAGGGGACACATGTATACCTATGGCCAATTCATGTTGATGTATCACATAAAACCATCACACTATTGTAATTATTCTCCAATTAAGATAAAGAAAAAAATAATGTAATCAAATGTGGTAAACCACTTACATATAGAGAAGATGGACAAGAACCAGTTGTGATCACAAAGCCTCTCTATTGTCATCATTTTTCAGAGCACAAACTAGAGAAAAGGCCCAGGCTGACATTTTCCTCATGACTAGGTTGTGAGTGTAAGACTCCTGATGTATGTCGCTGCTGATTTAGAGAAAGTGGAAAACTCTCCTGAGATGGCATGCTAATGTCTGTTACATACCAACTGTGCTGCACTTCCAACTGGAAGCAAAAAGTGATGTGGTGGAGGCTCTTGGTCCATCTCATACAAATAACTAATTGTTAAGGAATAGAATTTGAGGGACCTCCCTGGTGGTCCATCCAGTGGCTAAGAAATGCCAAATGCAGGGGGCCCAGGTTCAACCCTGGTCAGAACTAGATCCCACATGTCTCAACCAAGAGTTCCCATGCCACAACTAAAGATCCTAGAGGCCTCAACTAAATCCCAGCACAGCCAAATGAATATTGTTTTTTTTAAAGAAATACATCTTGAGACTTCCCCCCAGTTCAATGCAATATAAGTTGGTACATCCCAGAATGAACAGAAAACAGGGCTCGCTGGTACAGCTTCAGTGATGTGGGGTCATGCCCCAGCCTTGGGGGGCTAGGACAGAAGCCAACATGGGAGCAGTCAAGCTCATACAGTGAGGTGGCTTCCATGCTGGTGGTCTGCACAAGTCAGGAGCAGGAGTCATAAAGGAAGGTCTCTCAGCAGTTTTAAACCACGACTGTAAGTTTCTATAGCGGAGAAGAGAGAGAAGATAACTCTAAGAGAACAGAATGTGAATGTGCAAAATACATTTCAGGCCAAAGCATTGCTTATCAGAACTCAGAGCATTTTCCTCATCTTTGTGTCTTTACATATGTAGTTCCCAAGGGCATTTTTGGAACTTTCTGCATGTTCTGAATTTTTAAATTTGAAATATTTTGCAAATTCATGTTAATCTGTATATATAATGTGTGTATAAATACATCAAGTATATGTTTAGGGTAAGCTCTTTTTTCATGCTACCAACGAACAAAGGCAAGTTTGTCAGAATAAAATGTGATGACTGTTCACAGACAGCATCTCTCACACCCAAAAGGAAGTGGTGCTGGCTTTTAAGATTGTCAAGCTTGTTCTCATTCTCTCACTTTCCCAAACACGTTGGAAAATTAACACGTAATGCTTACCATTACCACATTGATGATTCCACTGAGGATATTTTTAAAGCAGTGGGGTAATTTTATTGTGGATTCAATACACTGGTTTTCTTTCTTCTTTTGTATTGGTTTGAAATTTTCAGTAGTAAATATTTTTTTAAAAGGTTATCAGAAAGGACTCCTGTGGTGGTCCAGTGATTAAGACCCCATGCTTCCACTGTGGGAGATGCAAGTTTGATCCCTGGTTGGGTAACTGAGATCCTGCATGCTACACAGCTCGGCCAAAAATAAATAAATAATTTTTACTTTAAAAAGAAAGGTATCAGGAGAACTTACAAGCATAAACACTCTGGAACTTGACATGCATTCTGTCCTTGAAGGCATGTCTCTTGATTGTAAAGCACATAGAGGCACTGACCAGAAAGTGTATTTGTAGATTTTCAAAGCAGCACATCCTTTCTATACCTCAGTTTCATCTCCCTCTTCAAAACTGCAGGGCAGTGGGATGCTTTCAGGCTTCCCAGGTGGCACTAGTGGTAAAGAATCTGCTTGCCAATGCTACAGGAGACATAGGTTTATCCCTGGGTTGGGAAGATCCCCTGGAGGAGGAAACAGCAACCCACTCCAGTATTCTTGCCTGGAGAATCCCATGGACAGAGGAGCCTGGCGGGAGATGGTCTGTGGGGTCGCAAAGAGATGGACATGATTAAAGCGACTTAGCACTCACAGGATGCCTTCAATGAGGATGAAAATTGCAATGACTCCTCAAAGTGAACCTTTAAGAATAAGAGTTAACCTAGGGCCTTAAGTGATAAGCAGAGAAAGGCTACCCCATCCAGTATTCTGGCCTGGAGAATTTCATGGGCTGTATAGTCCATGGGGTTGCAAAGAGTCGGACACAACTGAGTGACTTTCACTTTCCCTTTCACTTTTAATTGATATGCCACTAAGGCAGCTGTTTCCTGTGTGTGCTTGCACAGATACTGTGATTTGCGGAAGAGCAGACAGGATCAGTCATCACTCTGGTCTCTTATCCTCCATGTTTCCTTTCTAGGTATTTCCACACGATATACCTAGGTATTCGGAGTCGGCAGAGCGGGGAGAACGACCGGTGGAGGTTCTACTGGAAGATGGTGTATGAATACGCGGACGTGAGCATGCTGCACCTACTGGCCACCTTCTTGGAGAGCGCCCCCCAGCTGGTGCTGCAGCTCTGCATTATCGTGCAGACGCACAGCCTGCAGGCCCTGCAAGGTAAGGGCTCCAGTTTGCTCCCTGCACCTGGGGAAGGATTGTCTGGCTCCTTTGTCACAACCCAAGGACCTTTCCAATAGCCTTTGTTGACGCCGGTCACGGTGCTCCTGGTTAATGTCGGCTGCTCGACACCTGCATTTGTGAACAAGGCTTATTTTCTCCCTCGCCTTAACTTATCATGGGTAATTTACGGAAAGACAATTCTTATTTTGCTCTCAAGCTGCCCTCTGAGTAGGAAAAAAATCCTTATGATTTTACACTTGGTCAGTATGAGAACAGAATCTGCTGAAGTTTTCTGGCTTGTATGATAATTTCCAAACATTTGAAGAAAGACTTATAGTCCTCTCTCTCTTGAATGTTTTATGTATAGTAGATATTATGTACATTATATATGTAAATTTATATATATATTTGAATATGAGGGTAATCTCTACCATTTCCTTTTGACATTAAGAGGCAAAGGGAGAGAGAGATTAAAAAGAAATGATAAAGATAACCTTAATATTTTTAAAAAGAAGGTCACATGGGAAAATGTCAGTATTGAACAATGTATTGTTTGTAGTACAAAGTTTTATGAAACAAATATTACCATCTGATTAATATTTTTGTGTTTTACTATCTTGTTGGATCATCTTGTCAGTAAGATGGTTCAATTAATAACAGATCTGCCCTGCCATTTCCTTAGGGCCTGCTGCTCCAATCTTTTCAGAAGCAAGAAGATTAGACAGGCCAGTGGGTAGACAGGTGAATATATATGGAGGATGATGCATACGTAGCCGTGTTCTAAATAGTTTCCTGATAATGTGTCCATCCTGTAATTGATAGATATTAAACAGATAACGTTCTATAATGTGTGCATCTTGTTTCAACCTCAGCAGAGCCTGGCTGTGACTTTCCCTGTGTACTAGGCCATCCTCTAAGCTGAGACATGATCAGGGGAATCCCTACAGTGTCCTTATAACTCATTATTGCAAGGAGCAGACTAACCTAGTAACTGCAGGGAGGGGTGGGAGACATATGACAGGAAAAGACAAGTGGAGAGGGTGCTGGTAGCCAGTGACCCGTGGACTTATGAGTTCTTGGCCCAACCCTGGCTCTACACAAGAATAGCTGCAGTGCACGAAGTCTGAGAAAAGAGTTCAAGAGAACCATGGGGTGTGAGCCTCACAGGCCAGAAAGCCAATTGGAAGAAAGAGAAGATGGGTGTTAGCACAGAAGCAGAAGAGATAAGCTTGGAGAATGTGAGACATATGAATTGTCTGTGGAGAAGCATGTCTAGAGATGAAAGATCATGAGCTGCAGAGGGAGGCTCTGGCTTTGCTTGTCTCACTTCCTTGCTGTGATATCTGGTGCAAGTCACTTAACCTCCCTGGGTCCCCATTTCTCAAATGTAAAAGGCACAAACTAAAAGAGATGGCCTACAAACTCCTTGACAGCATGGCCATAGTGTTGATCCTTACAGGGTCAAGCACAGGCATCAAGAGGGGGTCTGTACATGAGGATACAAATGCAGAGGTGATATGAAGCTGAGCCTCTGTCAGGTTGCTCTTCTCCAGAACAACTCACAACCCCCTCTTGGTATAGTTAAACACCTGAAAACTCTCTAAAGGAGAAAACCCCATGTACAAGTGGAGGGGGGCTTGTAAGCCACAGTCCGGTGGCCCAAGATTACTAGGCATCTCTACTAGTTTCCTGAAAGATTTGAAAAATCACAGAAAACTTTTTACCCTAAAGATGATGGAGATGGAGGAGGGAAGGGAAGGTGGGTTATAAGTATGAGTTCATCTTTTCCATCTGAGAGTTTGATGTAAAGTTTTACAGAAAAAAAAAAAACAACAGAGAAAAGGTAATTTGTTGGCTTCATAAGATTGTTCATCCTTAATATAGGAATCAAACCACCTGTTTCTTGGAGTTTTGGCTCTTCCCTAATGCTGTTCCCAGCTTAGCTGCTAAGCTCACTATTGCATCAGGTCTGCTACAGACTTTGGGATTGGGACCTCATCCTTGGCCAAGGCAAGCCTTGCTATGAAAATCAGAGAAACATAGGGTAAACATGTTCTGTGTCTCCCCAAAGAGGGTCAAGAGACAACTGGATCCAAAGATCACTAGGATCAACCAAGTTGTTGAGCACAGATGAGAGATAAGACCACTGAGCTGCTCAGCCACTCATATGGTAGCTATTTTCTAAGCAGGGAAGTGGGCAGAAAGTTGTGCTTAAAAAAAAAAAAAAACAGAGTAAATTGTTGTTTAGTCAAGAAGTTGTGTCAGAGTCTTTTGCAACCCTGGAATTTTCTAGGCAAGAATACTGGAGTGGCTTGCCATTTTCTTCTCTGAAGGATCTTCCTGAGCCAGGGAACAAACCACGTCTCTTATGTCTTCTGCATCAGCAAGCAGGTTCTTAACCTCTAGCACCACCTGGGAAGCCCAGAAGCTAAGAGGTTTCCCTTAAACAGACACTGTCCCCAGCCAACCAGGATCAGAGACGACTTGGGTGTGACAACTGCCTCCTTTGTCACATCCTGATGAGGACTTTCTAGACCCGAATCCCTGGATTTCCAGTTGCTCCACTTTACAGTGCTTCCCAGGTAGCTCAGATGGTAAAGAATCTGCCTGCAATGTAAAGTAGGTAGAACAGCAGGCTGGCTCCCCAAGGTCAGGTTAGACAAGGAACCCATCCGCCCCCAGGCCCAAGTCCTTTGTGCTGGGTCCCCATCTCTGTGCCCGGCTCCACCCGTGGATTTCCTCTGGGGAGGGGAAGCTCCGGTGACAGTACCAGCTGCAAGGGGGGACTGTGCCCTTCCTTCAGATCTGTCTACTTTTCCATTGTTATTCTTATTCATTCATTAACACATTTTTAAAATGTCTATTGAGTGCATGATGGTGTGTGAACTGCTGTAAAATTTGTCCTAAAACTTTACTTTTTATTAAGAGTTTGTAATGTGATGTTGTAAACAATGCAACAAAACATATTTAGAAATGCCTAATTTATCTGGGTATTTTCCAGAATGAGCTGTTCTACCTTCTAGGTGGGATGATATGCAACTAGGGGAATCTCAGAGTGCATTTGGTTCCCCTTCCCCAGAGAGGAGGCCACGCAGCTCCTACTTGAGCCAGTTGTTCATTAGGGAACAGCTCTCACTGTGTCACAGACGCTATGTGGAAGGCAAGTCGTGGGCATCCAGCCCACCACCACCTGACACATGGGTCTCTGACCAATTCTGTCTCCACTCACCTTGCAACCTGAGGGTCCACCATCCCACCGAAAGGCTGCTCATCACCCCAAGATTGATGTAGCAAAAGCTGTCCTCCCTAGTGCTGGGCAGGCTGTTCCCCATCCCCTCTGCAGACTGTTCTTCCCAATGCCCTTAATGCAGTGTTCATGCCAAACAGGTGAGCTCCAGTCCACAGGCACAGTTGTCTCCTCAAGTTGAGCTGAACAAGAGTTAAGTCTGGGTTTCTGAAGCTGTTTATCTTAAGGTCCTTGTTCTTGTAGCCATTTAGTTCAATTAGGACCTAGGAAATGCGAGTGTTAAATTTGTTTCTATGAAATCTATGCTTATAACTTTGGGAAGAGTGGAGCAGATCAGACAGGACAGTTCATTTCCAAGTTTGTAGCAACAGGACCCCTCTCCTGGTGTCTGAGGATGTTGTGGGCCAGGAAGACTGCACCTGCCGCCCAGCTCTCCTTTATCTTGGTGTGGGCACCAGCCCGCTGGCCCTTCCTACACAACATCTGCCAAGAGCTTGTGCACATACTTTAATGCCCCACACCACTCAGGGGTTTGCTGTTGTCTCTCTGATCCTTAACTGGTGTGTGTTTTGCTTTTTTGTGTCCATTAGAATATCATCCCCAACCAGGGAGACAAAAAACATTAGTGTCAACTTAAAAATTAGTCACAACCTAGAGGTTGAAAGTTATGTTTAATTGGTGGGAATTTTTAGGACTTCAAGCCCAGGAGGCAGCATCGAAAGTGACCGTGAGAGAACTGCTCCAGGGAGGTGAGGAGAGGAGCCAGGTTATATAGGAGTTTTGCAACAAAGGGCAGGTAATCTGAACATCAAAAGATTATTGTGAATTAAAGAAAGCCAGATACCCCAAGTGAAAGAACTTAGTGCTTTTCTATGTAAGGGAAGATGCAGGAGTCTAGGCTCACTGAAATCATTCCTTTCATATGCAGCTCAGCTCTCTGGGGCCAGTATCTTGTGCTTTCTCAATCTGAGCTCTCTAGGGGCTCACTGGAGGGAGTGGCTATGGTCTGATGGCTGTCAGATCACAGGTATTCTTCTCTTTCCTGAGCTCCCTTAAGGCTCACCAGTTCACAAAGAAGGGCTGCAATTGCTGATGGCTGTGACATCCTTGTTTATTGATAACTCAGGAAATACTCCATTTCTCATTAGGCATGTCAAAAAGCAGGGATTTAAATCAGGGAATCTACATAGGAAGCTGAGAGGGCAAAAAGAGGATGTTCAAACGAGTCAGAGATTCTTAATTAAAGGAAGCAGCTCTCAGCACTGGGGTGAGACGAATGAGAAAGAGGAGCAGTCTTTGCGGAGCGGCCCAGCCTGGCGAGTGCTGGGTAACCAGACGGGCCAGCCTACCTGCTGCAGAGATGCCCAGGGAAGGACACCAGGCAAGGATGGAGCAAGGCTCATAGGAATATTCTTACTTTTGAGGGCCTGTCCCAGCAGCTGCTCCCCCTGCCACGGTGGGGCTGTGCCCCCCCGGCATGCCAAGGGCTGGAGACCAGACAGGTCCAAGGGTGAGAGTAGGCAGATCTGAGCTGGAAGCCAGAAAAATGTCTTCTTACCTGGCCCCCCACCTTCCAAGCCCCTGCCAGGGTCCCCTCTTGGCCAAGCCTAGCAGGAAGCTGGTGTCGAGGGTCTGGGGACTCCCACCTGCCAGGCCCCCATTCAGCTGGGCTCCTTTTGCCTGACTCCACCTAAGAGATTCGCTCATCAAGCTAGTTAAAGCTATTTGTGAGTGAAAACTGGAAAGACTGTCATATGAGACCAATGCACGCACTTTAGACCTTGGCGATGGCGTTGCGTTAAACACACCCACGTAGCCGAATCAGGCAAGTGACGCATCTTTCCTGAGATGTCCAACCAGAGCTCAGTGGTCCCTCAGCGCTGTCCGTCATCAGGCACGATTTCTCTTTGAAACTCACCTTCCTGCTCCAAAACAGATTGCTTCCTACCTTCTTCTGTGCTCTCACACTTCCAATTGTCTGCCTCCATCACTCCAGACTGCTGGTCTCACTTCCTATTTCAGTGAGAAAAGAGCAGCAATTAATTAAATTAGAGCTGCTGTATTTTCCCACTGCTAAGTCCACCTGTTTCTGTACCTGTCACCTGGCTTCCCTTTACACATTCCTTCCCAGCTACATGGACCCAGTGCACACAGGGGGCCCACTGTAAACTGCCGGTGGGTACTTGTTGAATCAAAGGAAGAATGATTATCTGCTGGGTGACCAAGTCCTATGCTAGGTGTGCTTGACCCAAAATTGAGTGGCACAGTCCTCCTCTCAGAGAATTCAACCTAAGAAAGAGAAAAGCCAAAAAATTGTTATGGCTCAGCAAGCTGTGCTCTGTTGGTGGGCATGACAAGGTCACACAGAATGACCTCTTATAGAAAAGGATACAGAGCAAGTGGAAAAGCTGCACTGTCTATGACGTCAGGGCACATTGGAAGAATCAGGGAAGCTTCCATGGAAAGAGCGACCTTTGAGCTGGGTCACAAACGTGTGGAGTATTTTGTCACATTCAATAAAAAAAAGATAGTAACATGAACAAAACCAGAAGAGAGAGGTCAGTGGGTTTGTCTGCACCTGTCTGTTCAGCCATGCTGGCAGATAACCATCTCCTCAAAGCAGTGAGATGGCTGGTGTTACTTACAGCACATAAGAGATTTATTCCTCCTATTTGAAAGATATTTCTAGTAGCAGGGTATATCCTGCATATTTACTTTACAAAAATACACCGATTTTTCTGTCCATCTTACTTTTCAGCCTATGTTTTTACATTGTTCAGTACTTGCAGTTAGCAGTAAATTAATCATTTAAGTAGTAAATTGCCAATCTGCTTAATTGCTACGTATATGGAGTTGAGTTTTAAAGTTTTTTTAATTTTGATTTATTTATTTTTAGCTGCACTGGGTCTTTGTTGCTCTGTGGGCTTTTTCTCTAGTTGTGGCAAGTGGGGGCTACTCTGGTGTCCGTGAAAGGGCTCCTCCCCATTGCAGTGGATCCTCCCCATTGCAGTGGCTTCTCCTCATTGCAGTGGCTTCTCCTCATTGCAGTGGATTTTCTTCATTGCAGTGGCTCCTCCCCATTGCAGTGGCTCCTCCTCATTGCAGTGGCCCCTCCTCATTGCAGTGGCTTCTCCTCATTGCAGTGGCTTCTCCTCATTGCAGTGGATTTTCTTCATTGCAGTGGCTCCTCCCCATTGCAGTGGCTCCTCCTCATTGCAGTGGCCCCTCCTCATTGCAGTGGCTTCTCCTCATTGCAGTGGCTCCTCCTCATTGCAGTGGCTTCTCCTCATTGCAGTGGCTTCTCCTCATTGCAGTGGCTCCTCCTCATTGCAGTGGACTTTCTTCATTGCAGTGGCTTCTCCTCATTGCAGTGGCTTCTCCTCATTGCAGTGGCTTCTCCTCATTGCAGTGGCTTCTCCTCATTGCAGTGGACTTTCTTCATTGCAGTGGCTCCTCCTCGTTGCAGTGGCTCCTCCTCATTGCAGTGGCTTCTCCTCATTGCAGTGGCTCCTCCTCATTGCAGTGGCTCCTCCCCATGGCAGTGGCTCCTCCCCATGGCAGTGGCTTCTCTTCTTGTGGAGCATGGGCTCTAGGCACACCTGCTTCAGTAACTGGCACGCAGGCTTAGTTGCTCCATGGCATGTGAGATCTTCCCAGACCAGGGATCAAAGCCTGCATTGGCAGGCAGATTCTTAACCCCTGGACCACCAGGGGCTCCTTTGAAGACCTATTATCATCAATAACTCTGTAAGGAGAGGCTCACACACCTGACAAGGCTTGTTGGCCACACTGCTCCACTGTGTTGAAAAGTATTGGCAGAATAAACGATGGATGCCATGAGGATAATGATATTATTGATCCCTGTATTTCACATTCAATCACCTCTGAGTCATGGTACCATTCCAAGTTAGAAGAACAGGGAGAAGCTGCATTTGCTGATCACTGATTCAAGTGCTTGAAATCAACTCTGTGTGGTAACAGCCCCCAGCACAGCTGTGAACAGTTTTGAATTTGAATCATTTTGAACATAATATGAAATAAGGGCCTGACTATTTTTAGGTTCTACTTAATTATCTCCAATAATCAAGCACAAATCTTGGTATTTTTCCACTCAGTATTCCTCTTCTCTCTCTCTCTCTCCTCCTCAGTGAGGTGGGAGTGGGTGTGCATGCGTGTCCAGGCTGTGGGTGACAGACTGGGTGCTGTGGGGGTGGGGTAACAGATCAAACAATTGCACACACGTGGCCTGCAAGACCAGAGACCTGGTGGAAAGTTGTGGAGTGGTCGGTGCAACAAAGAAGCAAACAGAAATAAGGGCTGTCTACGGATACGACTGAGCGACTTCATTTTCACTTTTCACTTTCATGCATTGGGGAAGGAAATGGCAACCCACTCCAATATTCTCGCCTGGAGAATCACAGGGACGGGGGAGCCTGGTGGGCTACCATCTATGGGGTTGCACAGAGTCGGACACGACTGACGTGACTTAGCAGCAGCAGCAGCACAGTGAATAGGGGTCCCCAAACACCCACTGTTCCTTTGTCTTTCTTGTGGATTCCTGGTTTATCAACCTCCAGCTTTTGAAGTGCAGTGCTGGAGAAGACTCTTAAGAGTCAAACCAGTCAATCCTAAAGGAAATCAACCCCGAATATTCATTGGAAGGACTGATGCTGAAGCTGAAGCTCCAATACTTTGGCCACCTGATGCAAAGAGCCAACTCATTGGAAAAGACCCTGATGCTGGGAAAGATTGAGGGCAGGAGGAGAAGGGGGCAACAGAAGTTGAGGTAGTTGGATGCCATTACCGACTCAATGGACATGAGTTTGAACACTCAGGGAGATAGTGAAGGACAGGGAAGGCTGGCATGTTGCAGTCCATGGGGTCGCAAAGAGTCAGACACAACTGAGCGACTGAATAACAACAACTTCCACTCTCCCCTAATATTTCAGTAATGTTTCAGCACTTCATACCTGCAAGGCATCAACTCATGGAAAAATGCACAGCCTAAGAGATGTGAGTCTCAGTTTTATTCAAGGACCTTACTGACGGTGATAACCAAGGAGAGGGCCTCTCAGCAACTCTGAGGAAACTGTTCCAAAGGGGTAAAGGAGGAAGTAGTCTGCGTATGATTTTGGACTGGGAATGCGTGCAAACCAGCAAGCATGCATGCTTGCTAAGTCTCTCCAGTCGTGTCTGACTCTTGGTGACCCCGTGGACTGTGGCTGGCCAGGCTCCTCTTTCCATGGGATTCTCCAGGCTGGAGTATTGGAGTGGGTTGCCATGCCCTCCTTCAGGGGCTCCTCATGGCCCAGGGGTTGGACCCACGTCTCTCATGGCTCTTGCATTGGCAGGTGGGCTCTTTACCACTAGCCCCACCTGGGAAGTGTCAGTCCAGCCTGCTGCTGCTGCCACTGCTAAGTCGCTTCAGTCATGTCCGACTCTGTGCGACCCCATAGACGGCAGCCCACCAGGCTCCCCCATCCCTGGGATTCTCCAGGCAAGAGCACTGGAGTGGGTTGCCACTTCCTTCTCCAATGCATGAAAGTGAAAAGTGAAAATGAAGTTGCTCAGTCTTGTCCGACTCCTAGCGACCCCATGGACTGCAGCCTACCAGACTCCTCCATCCATGGGATTTTCCAGGCAAGAGTACTGGAGTGGGGCGCCATTGCCTTCTCCCACAATCCAGCATACACCCTGCTAAAAGGTTGCTGCTGCTCCCAAAGAACAGATACCTCAAGTTAATGATTTTAGTGCTTTTCTATATATGGAAGGTGCAAGAATCAGCGTTCATTAAAATTCTTCCTGGGACTTCCCTAGTGGTTCGGTGGTTAAAACATTGCCTTCCCCAATACAGGGGGTGTGGGTTCAATTTCTGTTCAGGGAGCTAAGATGCCACAAGCCTTGGGGCCAAAAAACCAAAACCAAAAGTGGAAACAATTTTGTAACAAATTTAGTAAAGACTTTTAACAAATTGTCTACATTTAAAAAATCTAAAATAAAAAATAAAATTATTCCTGAGATATACATCTACCTTTCTGTGGGGCCTGATTTTCCAAAGCACAGAGTGCTTCATCCTGACTTTATCCTGTATCCTTCTAGTGTCCATTGTTCATCAACTCTCAGAGACTGGTGACTTAACCTTTGCAGAACTGGGTGGGGAGCAACGCTCTTTGGGTTTGTTTTTGGTTTTTTGTGGGTTTTTTTTGCTGTTTGTTTACAAAGGAAACAGCAGCCCACTCATCTGACCTTTATGCCACACTCAGCGCACGTATTTACTTTGACTATCAACATACTGTAATTGTTATTTCTAAAAACTAAAAAATAGCTACCCCAAATGCTCTCTGAGCAGGGTTGAAGTGAGGTCAACTTCATAAAAAATTCAAAAGTGGCTTACTCTGGTATTTTCCCAATTTTTTTTCTAGGAAGCCACAGACAGAGTGGCATGCTCAGGGTTTTCTTTCCCAATTCTGGTTGAGGGTGTGGATTAAGGGAAGCACCCAAAACCATAAATTGCTTTCATCATGAAACACATTCTCAATGACAAACTTTTGCTGCCACAAAATGTACATTTGAGTCTAGAAATATTTTTAAAAGTTAGATTGCGTTTTAAAGCATTCCTTAGACATGGCAGCTAATATTTTCTTGATGACTCAGCAGGAATAAAGACATGGGATCTTTTCCTGTTGACTGATTTAAGAAAGGCGTTTTTTCCACTGAACCACTCAGGCATGCATGGGAGCCCATATGTATGCAATCAATCGGTAAAGATGAGATCCCATCTCCGTGAGCCAGATGCAAGCAGGAGGAAAAAGGAGCAACGTTCAGTTGGTCTGTAAATGCTCCTTAGCATAAAAGCACATGGAGATTCAGTCCCAAGGCACACAATGAGCTCCTGATTACAGGAGGACAGGCCTGCTGAGAGCTGCCTCAGAAGGGTTTGTCAGCACTTCCATTGTGATTCATTTCCGCAGCTTCCACTCAGCTGAAGAAAAAGTCCAAGAGTCTGTGAGACTAGGGAGCCTCCAAATCTCCAAAACTTTAAAAACATACACAGTATCATCACTTCACATACTTGGGGGTGAAGTTCTCCAGTATAGGGTTGAAATGTAGGGTTTTCCAGTGTGTAGGTTCCTGTAAGGGCTTCACTTTGTCAACAAAGGTCTGTATAGTCAAAGCTATGGTTTTTCCAGTAGCCATGTTTTATGTGAGAGTTGGACCACAAAGAAGGTTGAATGCTGAAGAGTTAATGCTTTCTAACTGTGGTGCTGGAGAAGACTCTTGAGCCTCTCTTGGGCAGCCAGGAGATCAAACCAGTTAATCCTAAAGGAAACCAACACTGAACATTCATTGGCAGGACTGTTGCTGAAGATGAAACTCTAGTACTTTGGCCACCTGATATGAAGAGCTGACTTATTGGAAAACGCCCTGATGCTGGAAAAGATTGAGGGTAGATGAAGGAGGCAGCAGAGGATAAGATGGTTGGATGGCATCATCAACTCAATGGCATGAATTGGAGCAAACTCCAGGAGATAGTGGAGGACAGAGAGGCCTGACATATTGCAGTCCATGGGATCGCAAAGAGTCGGACATGACTTAGGGACTGAACAACGACAACAAACCAGCCTTACCACCAAGACTATACTACTAATCCAGGGAATTAGGAATGCTACATCACTGCTTCTTCTAGGAAGGAAAGAAGGATGAAAAATTCAACAAACTGAAATATCAGCGGTCAAAGAAAAGCACCAGAGTTCCATAAATTCTGCATGCCCCAGTGGTGCCCCAATTCTCCACTTGCTTGATGCTTGTCAGGATATCTAACGCTCTCCTATACATTGAGGGCACGGGGGGGAATAAAGTGAGACAGTAATCTGATATTATCAGACCCCATAAGGTACTTCTGGAAACACTAATTGGATTTTTCTTCAGCTCCTTTTAATTTAGTGAGTTCTAGGAGAAGATCACACCTCTCCTAACACTTATAAAGAGAATTTGTGAGCAAGATTGTGCACAAGTAATACCTACTTGAGGCTCGAGGCAACACGTTGCCATGGTACCAATCAGATTTCATCTTCATTGGGGGAATAGAAATTAAACCTGACAACGTTTGAGTGTCACTGTTTTTGTTGGTTCCCGTAAGCAGTGTGAGTGCTTGAAAGGAGAAGAGGTCTAGTTTTGTTGTTGTTTTCTGGTTTTGAAACAATAGTACATTAAAATGAATAGGACACAAATAGTCTAATGAGTTTCGAGAAACAAAGAATCCCCCAAAGGAGCTCATTATTCTTATAAATTTGTGTTATCAAAGGGTGCTGAAATGCCAAAAAGCAAGTTCTTAATGGTTAGAAGCAGCGGTGTCATGTCCCAGCCAGAGAGAGTGAGCTGGAGACAAATGGGGTTCAGATGCAGGATTGATCTGCAAGCATAATTGGCTATTTTTATGGCTTTAAAATTCTGATCTTATATGAGAGCTGTAAAATATCCATTGTGCTTCGGGAAACATCTGTGCATTTGGCTCTCATAATAAAACAAATATTGCGAATCGAGAGAGGTTGCCTGCTATGAAGAAAAACAAGAGAATGATTAACTTGAAATTCAGGAAAGCGGTTGCCCATGGGAATGAGGTGCAGAGAGAAAGGGGTTTCAAAGACACTGGTTACATTCCATTTCTTCTTTTTTAAAATTTTATTTATTTATTTACCTTATTTTTATTTTTTTTTTTTTTTTTTTTTGTTTTTTTTTTTTTTGTTTTTTTTTTTTTTATTTTTTTTTTTATTAAATTTTAAAATCTTTAATTCTTACATGTGTTCCCAAACATGAAACCCCCTCCCACCTCCCTCCCCATAACATCTCTGTATTTTTATTGTGGGCTCTGTTGGCTCCTCATTGCTGCACAGGCTTCTCTCCAGTTACAGCGAGCAGGGGCCACTCTCTAGTTGGGGTGTACAGACTGTTGCTGGAAGAAGTCAATTTTGACTCTATGTTGGAACTGTTTCTTTGACTGGCTTTCCATTGCTTTTGTTATTATGCACACAGGGCATGCTCAGTAACTTTAGTCGTGTCTGACTCTGTGACCCCAGGGACTGCAGCCCACCAGGCTTCCCTGTCCTTCATTATCTCCCAGAATTTGCTCAAACTCATGACCATTGAGTCAGTGATGCCATCCAACCATCTCATCTTCTGCCGCCTCCTCCTTTTGCCTTCAGTCCTTCCCAGTATCAGAGTCTTTTCCAATGAGTCAGCTCCTTGCATCAGGTGGCCAAGGTATTAGAGCCTCAGCTTCAACACCAGTCCTTCCAATGAAAATATTCAGGATTGATTTCCTTTAGATTTGACTGGTTTGATCTCCTTAGTGTCCAAGGGACTCTCAAGAGTCTTCTCCAGCACCACAGTGCTGGCTGCTGGTTCCCGCTTAATTTCTCAGAGCACAGATAGGAGGTATGACTATCACAGTGCAAATTTCGCAGGCATTTCTATCCACTTGCACACATTTAGATCCTAGTATCAGAGAAGCATAGGTAAATTTGGGCTGCTGTCTTTCACTCCTGGTTTTGTTTGAGGCTCTAGGGTCAAAGAAAGAGTCAGGATGTCCTTCTGCTGCCCTGCCACTTTGCTCACATCCTGGGGTGGTTTTCCAAGCAGAACTAGGTGGGGCTGGGAGGCTGCAGCAGAACCCATGGCCTGGCCTCTGAAAACTGGGGTAAATCTCAGAGGCCCAATTTCTTTCCTCCGAGGCGGGGAACTACCTCAAGTGTTGCAATGAACACTCATTATGGCATAACACATATAAAACACACACATAACTCGAGGCCTGGCACTTAATATTAACTCAGAAAACATTTCATGCGCTCCCTCTTACTGTTCGAACGAAATTAAATTCACAGTCATGTCTCAAAGGGAAAGCTTCTGTCCTCAGAAGAACTGCCTGCGTCTGTGCTGCTTCATTGGTTCTGATGAAAGGCAGGCTGAGGGAATCTGGCAGCATCCAATTCTCCCAAATCTGTCCAAGCATCCTGAGGAATAATCAAATTGAAGCCCACGCTGAACTTCAGGGCGGCAGGGATGAACACCAAATGTGATGTGGCGTCTTAGCAAGCAAAAACGAAAGACTGATGCCATTGACAGGCTAGTTTGGAGGTGACCTGGCCATTGTCCTTACCCCAACCTCCTTCAATAGGAGTTCAGCATAAGGATGACTAAGAAATGTGTGCAGAACTTCTGTGATAACATGTAAAAGGGTAAAAGCTATTTCTACAATAATCAACACAATTGAGAAAAGACATGTTCCTTCTAAATGTGGAAAGGGAAAAGGGAAACCCTTCAGGAAATTAAATCTGAGCCCCATGACATTGTTCTGCTTCTGTAGAAATCCAGATAGTACAAAAACATACAATTTAGATGAACTTTCAGCTGCTGTATTTCTCTCGTTTTCTTCATTCCCGGTTATTTTTAATAGTTTCAATCTGTTTCAAGAACCAACAAGTGATTTCTTGTGGGGCAGGACATGCAAGCAGAGACTGGGCTTTGTCCACCAAGTTGTCACCCAGAAGAGAACCAGGCCCAAACCCCCCACCCGCACTCCCAGAACATCCCTCTGCTGCTTCTGCAGAGGTGTCCTTGGTGTCTCTAGTGTCTGCTCTGCATATGGCACCTACTATTTATTAACATAGTTACTCTCAACAGAATATAGGTGATTTATGCCTTTGATGAAATGGCCCAACTTGAACAACTCTAAATCTAAGGCTCAAAATACATAAAAATATATCTGTTGTTAGTCTCTCAGTCGTGTTTAACTCTTTGTGACCCCATGGACTATAGCCTGCCGGGCTCCTCTGTCCATGGGGATTCCCCAGGCAAGAATACTCAAGTCAGTTGCCATGCGCTCCTCCAGGAGATCTTCCAGACCCAGTGATTGAACCCACGTCTCCTGCATTAGCAGGTGGATTCTTTACAGCTGAGCCACCAGGGAAGCCCCATAAACATTTTACATGGCATTATCTCATCAAAGCACTTCCACCCCATCACACCTCTTCCTCTCCCCACAGTGAAATTTTTCTTCTTATTCTTATTTTCCAAATGGGGTGCAAAGATCCAAGAGGTCAAACTCTAGAAATAAGAGAAGATATCAGATCAGAGTCAGAAAGAGACCTATGTCTTGTCTTCTGTTTCTATTGTGTTTCCTCCAAAAAAATTTAAATATTATGCAAATTCTAAATATTGATACTAAAGAAGAGATTTTTTTCTGTAAATCTTTGTAACATTTCAACTGGAGATGCCTTGTCAACTTTTCTCATCCTAAATGGCCAAGAAAGGCAATAATTATTTTTCTGATGCTGAGGTTTGATATTCTAGTAGAAAAATGCAAAGTGTGACTTGTATTTAACTCTATTCCAACAAGAATATGCAGTCATGAATGGAAGTGATCACTGACCTGGAACGAGATTACTCTGAACATGACACGATTACACAAAGTGGAGGCATTTATTTTTAGTGAACTGCTTTTTAAAAGCTGCTATGAATATATGCCAAAGAATAAAACGCTAGCTACTAGGTTTTGAGAAGCAGAATAAAATACAATACTGAGTTACTGAGGGGTGATATATTTTGGCTGAGGTAGCTGAGGTGGTGTGTTTTAGAGTTGGTAGCAATAAAGGTAATCAGGTGATGCTTAATGTTGCCAAGAGACTGCAGTGTAGCCATTAAAGGGAGGAGAACAGGAGGGCGTTGGGAAGGTCAGAGCTTCGATTGTGAAAGATTTCTATTAGGTATTGACTGCATTGACACTTACAGCGGCCTAAAGGTGGAAAATTTATTTGTTAAAAAAAAAAGTCTCTGTTGCAGAAGGTTGGATGGGTAACCAGCTAAATACTGAGCTTTCTCAGCTGGTTTCCTGGAGGGAAATGTCATTCACTGATGCTTGCTATTTTTGTAGCATCTCTTTTTATCACTCAGGACATTAGGTACCTGGTCTTGTTAATTCCTAAAATACTGAGGAGGGTGCGTTGGGTGATAGTGGGGAGAGTCAGATGTGTAGCTGTTAGACACTGCCCTTATTGAGGGGGTAAGTGAATGTCAAATGCTCAGATCTAAGCAGACTGAAAGCAACTGCTTTCCCCCAGCTCTGATCTGCCTCGTTGCACCTCTGACCGCAAGAGGTTCTTACATATCTCAAAATACATCTCTTACATTTTTTGATCCTCAGTACACCCAGCAAAAGCTACAGGAACTGCCTAAGAGTCAAGGAGGAGAGTAAACCACTTAGTCAAGTGTAAAGGAAACCACTGAAATACTTTAGTTTAGGCATTTGGTTGAACAGGAATTTTTGGTTGGAATTTTTTTTAATTTTTAGTGTGACTGATTATTATTTTAGGTGAATTGGTATCTCAATTTGGAATTTGCTAAGATGAGAAGCATTAAATAATTCACATTTCTGAAATGATTCCCATTTTTCTGGTAATTAGAACAAAATCCTCATTGTTTACGCATGAATTTCACTTAACCCCCTCCCCCAGTGGTCTTTAAAAGTTCTAGTATTACCCCCATTTTACCTAAGAGTATGATGAGAAGATTGGGGAGGAACTTTATTATCCCAAAGTCACTCAAAAGGAAATAAAGGGGGAAGACTTTCAAGAGGAGAAACTGCTTACGGCAGAGTACAGGGCAGGGAACGAGGGCGTGTTCTGTGAGCAGCAACTTGCTATGTGTGCCTGACGGTGACCAGCAGAGCTGTTGATGGGAAACTGTGGGCTGAGCTTGGAAACACCACTAGAGTCAGATCATAGGCAGAAAAACCATTCAGGGAAAATATTTCTTCATTTCTCTGGGGAAGAAATGAAGCACATTCAGGGAAAACTGAGTAAGATGTCAAATGTGTTATTTTTACATTATTTCATTGGCTTTGTTTACCTTGTCGGGTCATGGTTAGAGCAAGAAGGGCAGCAGGGTCAGAGCAAAAAGTCCTAGAAATAGTAGCTGACTGCAGAATTATCTTCACCAAGGGAGAAAATAATAACCAAAAGATAGGATGAGAAACAGCAACTCCAGGTGAGGACTCTGGATGTTTTGCTTTGTTTTTAAGTGAACCATTGCATAGAATGGTTGCATTTATTCCAACTGGAGGAAAATGATCCTTGCAAACATGGAGGTGGCAGAACACCTTGGAGACATTTACCTACAAATTAGTAAACAGGGAATTAGGTGTAATGACGGTAAATACAGGCTGTCAAGAAACTCAGTTGAAGCCAATAACAGAGAGTGACTGCAAGGAGCCTCTGAAAGCATCCTCAGCGCGCATGAGGTGTGTTCATAAGGTAGTAAGCCTGATTCTTTGGCAAATACACCTACTGTACAAATTCCAAATAATTATTGTCACCTCCAAAACAGATTCTGTGGGTAAGCATGGTAAGGCAGCGTCATAGCTAAAAATACACCAGGAACTCCTTGGGGATTGCCATCATAGTATCCAGTCCCAGAGAATGAGATGGTTAGATAGCATCACTGAGTCGGGGGGCATGAATCTGAACAAACTCCAGGAGATGGTGAACAACTGGGGAGTCTGGTGGGCTTCAGTTCATGGGGTCGCAGAGAGTCAGACATGACTTAGTGACTGAACAACAGCAATAAAACAAATAGTACTTTTTTCCTTTGAGAGTAGGAGTGATCTTTGGAAAATGTTTTTTAAAAAATTACAGAATTCAGTGTACTAAAGAATGATAATCTAAATTTGCAATATGCTGTAGGGTCAAGGAGAAAGTAGAGACAGGTGTTATTGACTAAAAGCTCTTCAGTCCAAAGCCCTGCTTATGACCAATACAGGAAAAGAATCTTAAAAAGAATGGATATGTGTATGTGCATAACTGATTCACTTTGCTGTACACCTCAAACTAACACACCAGTGCAATCAACTATATTGCAATAAAAATTAATTAAAAAATAAAATAAGGAGCCATAGAAGAAGATTTCACAGTCTGCTAGAATCTGAGAGAAAATGTGTTGGACGAAGTGCCTTTTCATGTGAAGCTTCCAAGGGGAAAATGCAGAAAATCAACTGGCAAGTAGTAAAGAAAGAACATGAATGCACCATACAAGTGATAAACAGAAATTCGGTGCTAGATTTTATCTCCTGTGGAGTCTGCTCTAGGGTTTCACAATCATTTATTCATTTAACAAATATTTATTGAGCACCTCTAGTTTGCCAGGCTCTTCTCCTCCCAGTACTTAATATTAAATGTTTTTTGAAGCAAAGTGAAGCCACGAGCCTGTCTTTGAGTCCTTGGCAACCTGCGTAGTTACTGCTCCTTCCAGTTACCTGGAAACACATCTATGCCCTCAGGTTGCCAGAGCCTGCTTGAAACCTCACATCTAATATCTCTCTTTCTCTCCATCTGCCTAAGGCTCGCTGTCAGAAGCCCTGCCAGGGGCTGGCTTCCGTGCTCTAATTATTATGTTCAAGTTGAACCAAGGCCTCTGCAGTAACCCCTGAACCCAGGGTAAAATGCTAAGGAAAAGAACCAAATTCTGACAAATGGAAACTGTCCTGTGGTTATCTCAATGGCCAGTGAGGTTGCCCACAGGTCAAGAGATAAATTTAACCATTCATTTGTGAGCCTGTGGAGGTTTCTGGCTGAGGCATATTTAAAAACAAAAAGAAAAATCTTTTTACCGCTAGTTAACTCCCTGACCTTGGACTTCTAGTGTTTTTGTGAATCACACGGAAAAACTGAGGGAGTTAGGTAAGTAGTCTCATGTGTCAGTTTCAACATACAGTTTATGACTAGCGATATAAGCCTTAATAATAAATTTAATGTTCATATCAAAAAGAAATTAGTCTTTGTCATCTCTCATGTGCTGCCTAGTTAGAAAATTCTGAAAAGAGTTCTTCTCAAAGAAAGCACAGCATTTTTGTTCCATTGAAATAGATTATGCATGCGTGTTCAGTCGTGTCCGACTCTACAACCACATGGAGCCCACCAGGCTCCTCTGTCCATGGAACTTCCCAGGCAAGAATACTGGAGTGGGTTGCCATTTCCTACTCCAGGGGATCTTCCTGACCCAAGGATCGAATCTGCGTCTCCTGCGTCTCCTGCATTGGCAGGTGGATTCTTTACCACTGAACCACATGGGAAGCCCAACATACATTAAAGTTTGCATCAGGTGGTTATTTTCTTCCATATATAGGTGAGCCTGATGTCATAAAATTGAATCTTTGAAACTTTCTCCTGTTTGAATAAGTCTAGACTGTTGGGGTGGGGAGGAAACTCCAGTTTCACTAAGCCTAAGTGCCCTGCACACGTTATTGCTTAAATCGCTTTCCCACATACTGATTTTCAAGACACTGTTTTGCTTTCTCCTGCTGATCTTCACACACCAATTTCTGGTCCTAAGTCACCTGAAGGTGACTGCTTCTCCAGGGCCACAGCAGTGACCTTGACAAGGATTTGGCTCCCGTGTGTTGCCAGGTACACTGAGGAATAATTACCCAAAGAGCCCCCCTGTAGATTATGGAAAAAAAGGAAATCGGAAGTCTTTCTCATCTTTTTCCTTTCCTGCTACCAAATTTTTAAATCTAAAAATATATTTCATTTCCCAAATTGGCAGGTTACATGGTAAATTTGATTAAGTACTTTACTCTAAAAAACCCCAAAGTTTGACAATACTCTCTGCTGGCATATGAAACATGCAAAAATGGCTTGCCTCCCTTACAGTAAGAATAACAACATTGAGACATTCTTTCCTATGATACTGACAAGAATCCAAATATTTGACAGTGTTTTCTGTTGGGTAAGCCATGGAGAAGAGTCAGGAGCCCTCATGTGTTGATTATGGTTGTACAATGATTGAATAGTATGTAAGTTTATCTTTATTCTGTTCTTGACCCAGCAAATCCACTTCTTAGAATTATCTTGGAGATATGCTTTCAAAATATAAAATAAAAACTTCCCTGGTGGTCCAGTGGTTAAGACTTCACTTCCAGTGTGGGGGTTGTGGGTTCGATCCCTGGTTGAGGAACTAAGATCCCACATGCTTTATGGCCAAAGGAACAAAACATCAATGCAAGTAATAAAGGCTTTAAAATGGTTCACATCAAAAAAATCTTTAAAAGAAGATGAAACAATGTTTAATGGTTCATTCATTACAGCATTACTTATAATAATAAATATTGGAATCATCCCAAATGTCTATTAATAAAGGACCGGTTGAAAAAAAATATGAAATAGTTACACAATGGGTTCTTATTCAAAAAGAAATCCAGTTAATAAATCTGGAAAGAATGATAGAGACAGAAAGGTCATAATTTTGAAACTCCAAAGGATATCATGGATTCAGTAAGGATCATTAATGAATGAAGCCATGTGAGAATAAGTCAATAGAAAAAGTCACAACATAGAAACCAGACGGTTGAGCATCATAGGAAGTGCACACCAAGACCTTGTGTATCCTCCTAAATGGAGCAACGTGAAGGACTCACCACCACTTCCTCTCCAGAAAGTAAGAAAAATCTCACCAAGTTAAATAACACCACAAGGAGTCAAGCAGAGAATTCTAAAGCATCACTGGCTTCCCAGGTGGTGCTAGTGGCTTCCAGTACAGGAGACATAAGAGATGCGGGTTCAATCCCTAAGTCGGGAAGATCCCCTGGGGGAGGAAATGACAACCCACTCCAGTATTCTTGCCTGGAGAATCCCATGGACAGAGGGCCTGGCAGGCCACAGTTCATGGGGTCTCAAAGAGTCGAACACAACTAAGAAACTGAACATGCATGCAGTTTTTGAAGAAAATTGAAACCAGAAAAGATCAAGTTAAAATGGTTCTCATAAATAAAGGTTGAAACTTCACTGAAAAAACTGAGGTCTGAAAAACATTTATTGAACCTTTATCTTTAAAAAGTGAGGCTAAACATAGTGAAAATAGATTTGTGTTATTGTATTTAATAAGACATAGTTTATACTACACCTTGCACAGATCCATAAAACAGAGTTACACATGTTGATGGAGAGTGTGGGCGTAATCTTACCAACAAATTGTATAATTGTATAATATAATACCTTCATTCCTTGTTTGACTCTCACAGCAGGATAATAAAGAGCATTATTTAAGCATACACACACATTTCATCAGCTTTCCCATAAGCATCTCTTTATCAGTTCTCTTCAAATTGTTCTCTTTAGAAGCACCTATCACATCAGTAACTATCATTTTTTAAATTTCTCTCCTTCAACTATCTAGTCTTTCTTGGCCAATACCTGTTTGTTTCGCTTGTGATTTAGGGTTCCCCAGCATCAGTTTCAGGCTTCCCTGGTGGCTCAGACGGTAAAGAATCTGCCTGCCAATGCAGAAGACGCAGGTTCAATCCCGGGAAGATCCCCTGGAGAAGGGAATGGCTACCCACTCCAGTAATCTTGCCTGGAGCATCCCATGGACAGAGGAGTCTGGCAGGCTACATTTTGTGGGGTGGCAAAGAGTCAGACATGACTGAGCAACGAACACTAACTAGCATCAGTTTCATGAACTTGATGAAATTCTGTATATTTTCTTTTTTATTAATGTACTTCTCCCATTTTTTTCCTTTCCTTTTTTTTCCCTCTTTTTTGACTGTGCCCCACGGCATGTGGGATCTTAATTCCCCAACCAGGGATTGAACCTGCAACCCCTACATAAGAAGTGGGGAGTCTTAACCACTGGACCATCAGGGAAGTCCTAATTCCATATATCGTCACCTTTACTTCATTATCACTTCGCATTTTGTCATCCAAACCCAGCAAGACTGATCAAGAGAGAAAGCAAAAGTAGTTGCCAGTCACTCTGGGAGGCATGATGGGGGGAGCTAATTGTGGAAGTAGTCAGTTTATTAGAACTATTTTCCTTCTCTGTGAAGTGGAAGAGTTCAAGCGAGCACTCAGCTGATGAGCCCTCCTCTATGCATTAGAGGTGTCATGGGCAGCGCCCCCTCCTCTAGCAGGTATCACATCCCTGGAGGAGCTTTATGAAATGATCCAGGGATAGGAATCATTTGAGAAGTTCCCTCCAATAACTATGACAAGTCCTCCACTCCATGGAGAACCAGAGGAAGAGTGTGGTACTTTAAGCCTTTAAGGCTGGGTTTCCATGGAGACAGAGCAAGTGAGTAAACCAAGTAAACCGGGAAATGTGGATTTGGTAGTTCTCAAGTGGAGGCTAAAGAAGGAGACAATCTCTCTAGTGGAGGCCAGGCATGACCATGAAGTAGGAAATTGCAGGTGCTGAGAAGAGGAAAGTAGGGTGATGCCTTGAGGGGCAGGGATTCCTGCTGGAGTTCATCAAACAAAAGGCAGAACGGGCCACCCACAGGACATCTAGAAAACAGGACTCCTTGGGCAGTGGCCTCGGTGCAATGGGCAGGATGAATAGGTTGAAGAAGTGAGAAGTGAGGGTTTTTACATGGTTGGGTCCACACTGCCCCCTGAGATCTGGGATAAAGCATGCAGCACCCAGGAGGGATGGTCTGAGGGCAGTGGAGAAAACTGCCCTTCCCAAAACATCGTCCCACTGACCAGGAAATGATGCTGCTGATTTTTATATTACTCAATCCTTCTGGGACTCAAGCCCCCTTTGAAACGCAAGTTGTTCTTTGGCTGGAGAACATTCAACACAGTAAATATGCATGGTGTTTTCAGTGGTTTGCCACTCAGGCTTGGCAGATTCCTGCAAAAGTTCTGTTGGGATGAAAGGCGTGGGGAAGATCTATTGTAAGGGATAAAAGTGATGTCGTGGAAAATTCAGGGCTTCTGGGGGGGCGGTGCGCAGATGGAGAGCATCTGCAGTGGAAGGAAGGACAGTACTGTCACTGGAGTCCCCGAGGGTGGCAGAGATGAAGAGCAGAAGGACCTGGGAAAGAAGAAGGACCTGCACCCTCCTTCCTGCCCCACAGAAGGCGGCCTTTCCTCTGCACCTCTTCACTGCTCACTCCTGGATGCTGACTTCAGGGTGAGCAGGAGAAGCAGAACTGCAAATGTTTTCTCATGATGTCTTGGAAGAATCTCTCCTATATGCACATATGTGTGTTCACATCCCATTCCAGCCCAGGCTTTTTGGAATAAATTAGAGAGGTTTACCCGCACTCCAAGAATGACAATTTTGTCAAAAGGAACATACGTGGATTTCCTTTGATTTTCCAACTGTTGCAGTTGGCTGAGTCGTATTCGTGTCATTTACAATAAAGCCTAAAATCTGCTGAGAAACCTCTCTGAGAGTATTTTCCAGCATCTGAAAAGATGTTCAGTCACTAAGTCGTATCCAACTCTTTGCGATCCCATGGAACTTGCGATCCCATGGAACTGCAGCATGGCAGGCTTCCCTGTCCTTCACCATCTCTTGGAATTTGCTAAAACTCATGTCCACTGAAAAGATGTGGCATTAGGCAAAACCTTTCACCTCCTTAGGTCTTCCTCTTTAAAATGAAGACCTTGAAAAAACACCATCCAGCATCAGATTCATAACCATCAGGAGAAAAGAAGGCGTTAGCAAGGACTGAAAAGACAAGGTTGAAAGGAAATGAGGTTGATGGCACCCTGAGGATGTGCATATTTAAAAATTTACAGCCAAATAAAACATGTTGGCAAATTCATTACAAAAGCAGCCAGGTGACCTTCTCACACCCTTTAAAATTCTTGTTGCCTTCAGGATATTAAGATCTGAAAAAGTACTGGTTTGCTTAAACATTTGTTTTATTCAGAAAAAAATTAATTATTTGAGGCTTTGTAGTGACAGCAACAGTTTTCCACAACGCTCATATGCCTGTTGCATTCCATAATGTCTGAAATGTAAGGTTTTATTATGCATCATGGCAGTGGCTCAGAGGGTAAAGAATCTGATTGCAATGCAGGAGACCCAGGTTCAGTCCCTAGGTTGGGAAAATCCCCTGGAGAAAAAAATGGCTACCCACTCCAGTATTCTTGCCTGGAAAATCCCATGGACAGAGGACCCTGGTGGGCTACAGTCCATGGGGTCACAAAGAGTTAGATGTGACTGAGCATCACCAGACAGTGACAGCTCATAAGTTACCTGTTCTCTGTGTGAGTAGAATGGCCCTTGTAATCTTTGATTTTACTAAACCTCTCTTGCTATCATTTAAAATGCATGTTTCTATTCCCATCCCCACACTTAAAATATGTAGAAATGCCCAAGAGACTTTGAGATCTTAGACTAAGGGCACAGACAGGAGTCTCAATAGGTAATCTCGAGAAGGAGACCGTTCACACAGTTCTCGACATGACCTGGTGCTCCTGCTGGTCAGGCAGCCGGGAAGGGTGGAGCTGGCTGGTCAACAGCCTCAGACCAGATAGAAGAACCCATGGCACCTTCTTCCTGGGCAGAAGGTCTGGGTGAGCAGAGCAGACTCAAGAACAGAAGAGAGAGGGTGAGCCTTATGCAGCCATGGTGAGGCTGGGAGGATGGAGCAGACACAGAAGCAGCCCCACACCCAGGGCACTGGAAGGGAGGGGGCTTCAAGAGGCCTGGAGGCCCCCCAGTCCACTCCTAACCTATTGGATTTTCCCCATTGTCCTCAGTGTGCCAAGTGTATGCTGCTCTCTCATAAAAGCTCACACACTAGGACACACGAGACATCGCCTGTTCCTTTGTCCTGGAAGTCTTGACCTCGAGTGCCACATGCAGTCCCCCAGAGAAAGACACTGAAGGAAAATGAAGAGAAAACCACCAGCCAACACAGAAGTCAGCTTCCCAAATCACAGATCCTTTGCAAGTTTCAAATCCAAACCACTAGGAGGAGCAAAGAGGCTTCCTAGACCTAAAGTTCTCTAGCCTAGGAGAGGCTATCTCCACCCTGGTTTCCACCAACACCATCTTGCTTCTTTCCTACAGTAGTGATCTAACCATCCAAGAAAGGCCCAAAATATCTAATTCAGTCTGAGGTTCCCCAAACTTCCCCAATAACAGTTTCCAGTGTCCCGTTCACAGATAAGCTCAACTCACTATACCCTCAAACCATCCATTCCTTCCTCACCCTGGTTATCAGCTATGTACCCTCTGGAATCTTTTATGTGCTGTGTGCTAGGTCCCTTAGGTTGTGCCCGAGACCCCGTGGACTGCCAGTCTCCTTTGTCCATGGGATTCTCCAGGCAAGAATACTGGAGTAAATCTTTTATGAAAACACTCAAATAAGGCCCAATCAATAGACTTTGGCAAGTGTGCTCTTACAACATCCTCTAATTCAAGGTCACAATATGAAAATATGTAGCATAATTTGGCAATGATTCTTAAACAAAGGCTGTGTTAGAACCACCTTGGGGCCTTATAAATACAATTCCCCTTTGGCTTCCTCTCCCTGATCATTGCAGTGCAGCCTGTCTGAGCTGGGTCCCAGGAGGTGGGTGATTACTGGATCACGCTTGGAGAAATGTCACCTTACTGATCCAGGGACCACAAGACACACGCAGTCCCCATGGGATCATCTTCTGTTTGACATCGTGGGACAAGGTGACAGGAGAAAACCCAGCTGGGTGGTAGCGAGGGGCTCAGAGCAGGATTGAGGCAAAGGAATAGCAGAGAGACCCAAGCATCCACAGCCAAGTCAGGCTCTCCCGCGCATCCGAGTCTGGAGAAGGCTCCCATCCTGGCACTGATACAGAGGATCTGGCATCTGCATCCTCGCTGGTCCTCAGTTTCCTGAAGCATATGGACAAGGATACACTGACCCACAGCTGTTGGAGCCTGGAGGAGTCCTGCTTTGCATTTCCCATTGGCCAGTGTTTCCACAAGCTCACCTGCTGCTGTGCTGAGCTGGTGGGCAGGCTTTGCAAGACCTTCTCTCCAGCATCACTCAGAGAAAGATCTTGAGGTCAGAGCCTTAAGGGCAGGCAGTATGAGGAACACAGGTGGGCTGTGCATCGACTCAGCCTCCCTCACGCAACTCCCACCTGGTGGGTCCAGGCTGCCTGTCTTTCGTAGGACAGGTCACTTGATTAGCACCTGCCCAGGGAAAGCAGAGTGTCTGCATGGAACAGCCAAGGGTCAGTGGCAGACAGAGAGGCAGAGGAAGAGTTATTTGCTGTGGACTCCCCTCCCTGGTGTTGAATAGATGCCAGTCAGGTGGTTTGTGCTCCACTTGCTCCACCTGTAACCAAAAAGGATGCCCCAGCCGAGCTGACGGTTCCTAGCACTGTCCTGAGGGCAGCTCCCTTTGTGAGTGAAATGGTCCGGCTCCTGCCATCTGGAGCACAGAGAGAGCGGGAGGCGTTTTAATTATCCTGAACCTTCAGGAGACAGCAGATGAAGAGGAGAGGGGTCTACAGGGGTAATGCAGGTCCTTCAAGTTCACCGAAAGCAGCCTCCTCCTCAAGCCAGGCTGAGGACCGAGGGATGGATGCAGTCAGTCTCCTGCCAGCCGGTAGCTGAGGGTCCTGAGGGCTGGCTGCAGGCACTGCTGCTTCATATGCTTTTCATGGGCAGGGCACTTTACTCTCTCAAAGGTTGTTAAGGACCCCTCCGAAGACCTTTGCTTGTGTTGATGAACTATACCAATATTTACTATCTTAGGTATTAAAACTGAGAAAACTTGAAATATGCATTTACTTCCTACCTCATTCATTTATTTTTTGGCCACGCTAGGTCTTTGTTGCTGTGCCAGGCTTTCTCTAATTACTGCAGCTAGGGGCTACTCTCTAGTTGCAATATGCAGGCTTCTCTGCGTGGTGTTTCTCTTGTTGCCGAGCAGGGGCCCTAGAGGGTCCCCACTTCAGTAGTTGTTCTGCATGGGCTCAGTTGCACCGTGACATGTGAGATCTTTGTGGGTCAGGGATTGAACTCATGTCCCCTGCATTGGCAGGTGGGACTGCCACTGGACCACCAGAGAAGTCCTGATCACTGGTTTTAAATGAACAGTAATAAAATTAAAATGACGTGTTAAAAATATCCCATCTTATGAAAAATGACTGTTCAAAACAAAAGAAAATTACTGAGCAGGATGTTTTACATCTTTGCATATCTTCTTAATGCAAGGATAAAAGAAGATTCCTGTATCTTCTTCTGCATTCAATTTGTTGAAGTATCATCATATAGCCTTTACAAATTTCACTGAATGACTCATGAGTAAAAAAGGTCATAATATGATTTTGAAAAGAGTTTTTACCCCCCAGAAGAGTGTCAGAGACCCTGAGGGTCTCCAGATCCCACTTTGAGGCCACCGCTCTGGGGCCCACAACCTGTTAGTGGAGGCTGTGTCTGCCCTGTGCGGGTCCCCTGGCTGTGTTTGCTCAGAAACCTCCTCACCAACACAGGGGCCACCAACCAGGAACTGCTGTGCAAGTTAGTCTTAGAAACACTACTGTGAGGGTCTCAGGGTTGAGGCTCCCTATGAGGATAAGAGGGTTTCTCATTTACCAATGTAGGCCCCAAAGAGTAACATTGTCCTTCTTACGGTGCCTGCAAGGTTGGGCGTCTTAGGAATGGGGGTTGCCACAGCCCAAGAGGTCACACGCTCTCCTCCCCTAACACACATAGTCAGCCATGAGTGGCATATTGACTTCCGCAGCACGTGTTCAGAAGGTGAGAGGCGTGTTTACTGCCAAGTGCTGTTTCTAATTTTCAGTGTGAACACATGGACCTTTGTATGTCCTGGAGCAGAGTGTGGCCACCGCCTGCTTTTCCCCTTTGGTGGGGTTGAGCAGTCAGGGTAGCATTCTATGACCGTCAAACTGAAGCTGCGAGCAAGGGAATCAGACTGGATCCAAGGTCAGGTTAACAAGCTAGAGTGAAATGAACAGAGATGAGAACCTGGTGGGGAAAGGCAGTGCCAGATCCACCCACCAGAGCCTGACTACTAAACCACTGTCAGGAAAATAGACTCCCGCCAGCTCAGCTCAAGGTCTGCAGCATCATAGACCAGAGCCAGGAAGGACAAGGGTAGGCCAGGGTTTGGCTGTCATTCTAAAACAAGCGGCTTCTCGAATGTTGGGGTTCTGCTTTGCTGGTTGCCCCACCTGACACCATATGGTGTCTCTACAGAGTACATCTAACACCATTTCTATAATAGGATATCATGTACTTATGGTCAACTTTATCAGCAGCTTAATGTTATTGATTAAAAAATAATAATAATAGTTCATGTCAGCTTTGAACATTTGAGGGTTTCTATGTACATCTTTTTTGAACTACGGTTTCCAGTCTTGGCAAATTTTGCCTGTAGGGACCAAAGTGATTTCTTATCTATTACTTCATCTTTTAATAGCTTTCCCAATTTTTTAACATTTTCTCCTTTTACAGCTAGGCTACTTGTGTGGGAATAATTGATAGTTTAAGCAAGATAAGTAAATTTTCATTTGTTATTGTTTAATCTCTGAGTGGTGTCCAACTCTTTTGTGAAACTATGGACTGTAGCCCTCCAGGTTCTGCTGTCCATGGGATTTCCCAGACAAGAATGCTGGACTGGATTGCCATTTCCTCCTCCAGGCTATCTTCCCAACCTAGGGATCGAACCACAGAACACACGTTTCCTGCATTGGCAGGCAGATTGTTTACCACTGAGCCATCGGGGAAGCCCAAAATACGTAAATTAGAAGTAACTTATTCACTCTACGAACAACTGCCCATGAAGGACAAACACATAGCCTTAGAGAAATGTCACTCGCTGGCAGACAAGCGTTAGCCTTTTGGCAGTCAGCTGTCACTTGATGGCTAGCAGTTAAGTGATTACAGTGTCGTGTTTCCACTGGTCTCATCACCATGTATTCATCAGGATAGTCTGTACTGAGTGTCTCATAAACAAAACTGTGGAAACCAAATTGTTTGTTGAGACAGTTGAACATGATCGGCCTTCCGAGGGCTCCAAGCAGACTCTGTCTGCCTTTCCCCTTCATTCTCCATCTGTTTTTCTTCTGCTGCCTTGCTCCCTCCTTCATTTAATAAACATGTAGTAAGAACCCATACATAGTTAGGAATTCTGGTTTTTCCCCAATGAAGAGCTTTGAGGTGTTCATGGCTGAGACTAGGCAGGCGTCACACCCCAGAAGTTCATAGAGTGCCCTGAGCATAGCCGCTACCCCCTCATGGTTTGATAACATCAGTCTGTGGCATTCACTCTTCCAGGACCCATTTATGCCCTTGACCAGCCAGCTACCACCTCGGAGAAAGAGAAAAGCAGAGAGCAGTCCCAGGAGTCGTTTCTGAAATTGAGAGAGAGAGGGTGTGTGTGTGTGTGTGTGTGTTTGCGTGCGCATATATGCATGACAGGCAGATTCTTTACTGTCTGAGCCACCAGGGAACCCCATACATATAATAGCTAGCTAGCTATATATATGAAAAGTGAAAGTGTTAGTCGCTCAGTCGTATACCACTCTTTGTGACCCCCTGATTGTAGCCCGCCAGGCTCCTCTGTCCATGCAGTTCTCTAGGCAAGAATACTGGAGTGGGTTGTCATTTCCTTCTGCAGGGGATCTTCCCAACCCAGGGATTGAACCTAGGTCTCCTGCATTGCAGGCAGATTCTTTACCGTCTGAGCCACTGGGGAAGTCCATATGTGTGTGTGTGTTTGTGTTCTGTCTATAAGTATATACATATTTGATTACCTTAAACTCTGTTTTATTGTATCCTTGTATTATTTCAAAATATTGACTCTGCTTCTATTTGTGTCTGTTAACATTAGAAAGGTTAAACTGTGTGTGTAGAAATAGATGATTAGTAGATAGATAGATAGAAGCAATAGATAGGTATTTAGAGTACAATACCTTCCTTCCATGATTGTGTTGTGTATGTATAGTCAGTTGTTCAGTTGTATCCGACTCTTTGTGACCGTATGGACTGCAGCTCACCAGGCTCCTCTGTCCATGGAATTTTCAAGGCAAGAATACTGAAGCTGGTTGCCATTTCCTCCACCAGAGGATCTTTCAGACCCAGGGATGGAACCTGCATCTTCTGCACTGCAGGCGGATCAGGGACCAGAAAAATCTATCCTGAGGTCATATGCAGCTATCATGATGAGCAGCAAGCCTATTGTCTTGTGTCTTGTGTGTTTGGAGGTTTGGGGAGAATCCTTTCCTCAGAGTTCTCTGTCTAAAGAAAGATCAGGTAAACAAACATCCACTTCCATGCTGATGACAGAAATGCCCTCAAGTCCACTCATCTTCCTGGCCCTATTGTTACTTTAATTTTCATGATCAGTATATGACCAGAGCAACACCTGTGCAAACCTGCATGGCTTGGGCTCAGCACACGGGTCTCTCACAGCCTTAATGCATACAGCTCTTGTTTCCTGCCTGTCTTGCCAGCTGCCTTGTAAATACAAAGAAGAAAATTGATATCTAGGGGCAGAGAGAATGGTAACTCTGGCAAGGCATTCACCTGGCCCTCATAGCAGAGGCGTAAACTTTGGATCCACTTCATTCGAGGGTAGGTGAATGCCTGCTTGGCTTCCTGTCTCACAAGGCGACAGCAGAGATGATGTCTTTGAGGCTGTGCTGTGCTGCGGCTTTATGTGATTTGACATCTTTGCAAAATCTATCTCTCCACAATGAAAAAAATGTCTGTTACAATTTGTGCAAGAATTTGATACCTTAATACATCAGGTGATTTAGACGTTTCTTTTAACGTGTTTCTGTGCTGCGTGAGAGTGAAGGCCTGTTCGGCTGAAATACCAGTGATGGTCTAGTTCTCCTAAGACTTTTTGGACCAGAGCTCGCATCTTTTGAAGTCAAGCAGTCAGAGTTATAATGGTCAGATTAAACTGGTGAAGAAAAGCATTAGGTGTGACAGCCTGGATAGGCATGCGGAAAGCGGGCAGGAGAAAGGATGAGGAACTCTTAATAACAGCCGACCGCAAAGCTATTGCTCGCATTTGGGGATATGCTCCCGACAAAACGTTAAACTATGGTCCTGATTCTAGGTGTCATCCAGAGAGCAGAGCTAGCTGATTTTATTGCTGGCTTTGTGAAACTTCAAAAATCCCATCACCTTGTTTGTGGTGAGGAGAGCGGAGCGATCCCAGCCTATTATCACCTCTGAGCTTCCAAGATGCTCTCAGTTTAAAGCAACAAGTTTAGAGAGAAAAGCATTAAAAGTCACGATCGGAATAGCACTAACTCTGAGGAAACCTCAGTAGCCCTGATGAGCCAGTGTAGAGTCCACATGATTCATTCAGACATACATACATCATTCATACATACATTCTTGATGCTTTTCATTTCCTCTAATCTTTTTATCTTGGAATCTGGTTCCCTCCAGGGTTTCTGGACAAGGAGTTTCCTTCAGAAGCACACTCTGAGTCCAAGAAGGGTAGTCCCAAAACTACCACAAAGTAGTTTTATAGTAATAATTTCACTGCGGCCACTTACAGGGTGTGTGCTGAGAGCCTCTGCTGAAGGACAACCTGTCCAGTGGAAACTGGCCTCCATGACTAAGTGCCTGGGTCCTTCTTTCTAAGTCCTTCTGTTTACACGCAGGGAGAAGCAACATCAGAACACCACACTAATGAATATCATCAGGGCTGTATGATGATACAGCCTAAAAATATATGTAGATTTTATATTATTGTTGTTGTTTAGTAGCTAAGTCACATCTGATTCTTTGTGACCCCATAGACTGTAGCCTACCAGGTTCTTCTGTCCATGGGATTCTCCAGGCAAGAATACTGGAGTGAGTTGCCATGTCCTCCTTCTGGGGATCTTTCTGACTCAGGGATCCAATCTGCATCTCTTAGGTCACCTGCATTGGCAGGCAGGTACTTTACCACTAGCGACACCTGGGAAGCCCAGGTCAAATGCACCTGAGCTTAAAACCCAGCTCCATCACTCCCTTCCTGTGTCACCAGGGAAGTTACTCAGTTTCTCTGAAACTAAGCTTCCCTTTTTTGCAAATTGAGTTTTAAAGTGTCCTCCTCCAGGGCTTTTGCCAGAAATAGATAAGAAGGCCAGGTTCCAGTGGATGCTCAAGAAACTCCAAAGAAGTGTCACTGGACACCAAGCCCTGCCCAGGCTCCTCCTTCTTGTTAACTATTTCAGCTAAGAAGTGTCACTCCATTATGTTCTACGTGGTGTTTTTGCACAGGGGGAAAGCAGGTGATATGCTGAAAAATATGAATGGTTAAAAAAAAAGAGACTTCAGTTGGGATAAACATTTTTTGATGCTGCCTAACCTACAGCTTATATGCAGAGTACATCATGAGAAACGCTGGACTGGAAGAAACACAAACTGGAATCAAGATTGCTGGGAGAAATATCAATAATCTCAGATATGCAGATGACACCACTCTTATGGCAGAGAGTGAAGAGGAACTAAAAAGCCTCTTGAAGAAAGTGAAAGAGGAGAGTGAAAAAGTTGGCTTAAAGCTCAACATTCAGAATACGAAGATCATGGCATCTGGTCCCATCACTTCATGGGAAATAGATGGGGAAACAGTGGAAACAGTGTCAGACTTTATTTTGGGGGGGCTCCAAAATCACTGTAGATGTTGATTGTAGCCATGAAATTAAAAGACAGTATTCCTTGGAAGGAAAGTTACGACCAACTTAGACAGCATATTAAAAAGCAGAGACGTTACTTTGCCAACAAAGGTCCATCTAGTCAAGGCTATGGTTTTTCCAGTGATCATGTATAGATGTAAGAGTTGGACTATAAAGAAAGCTGAGTGCCTAAGAATTGATGCTTTTGAACTGTGGTGTTGGAGAAGACTCTTGAGAGTCCCTTGGACTGCAAGGAGATCCAACCAGTCCATCCTAAAGGAGACCAGTCCTGGGTGTTCATTGGAAAGACTGATGCTGAAGCTGAAACTCCAATACTTTGTCCACCTCATGCAAAGAGTTGACTCTTTGGAAAAGACCCTGATGCTGGGAGGGATTGGGGGCAGGAGGAGAAGAGGACGACAGAGGATGAGATGGCTGGATGGCATCACCAACTCAATGCACATGAGTTTGGGTGGACTCCAGGAGTTGGTGATGGACAGGGAGGCCTGGTGTGCTGCGATTCATGGGGTCGCAAAGAGTCGGACACGACTGAGAGACTGAACTGAACCTACAGTGTTTAATTTTAGGAATACCTTTAACACTGATTTGTTGCTGTTTAGTCACTCAGTCGTGTCCAACTCTTTGTGACCCCATGGACTGCAGCATGCCAGGTTCCTCTGCCCTTCACCATCTCCCAGAGTTTGCTCAGATTCATGCCTACTGAGTCAGGGATGCCATCCAACCATCTCATCCTCTGCCACCTGCTTCTCCTCCTGCCATCAATCTTTCCCAGCATCAGGGTTTTTCCAATGAGTGTCTCTTCCTACCAGGTGGCCAAAGTATTGGAGCTTCTGCTTCAGCATCAGTCCTTCCAATGAACATTCAGGGTTCATTTCCTTCAGGATTGATTGGTTTGATCTCCTTGCTGTCCAAGGGACTCTCAAGAGTCTTCTCCAGCACCACAGTTTAAAATCATCGATTCTTCAGCCCTCAGCCATCTTTCTGGTCCAATAGTGATTTGTTCAGCTATAAACTGGGGATACAGGCAATGAGTCCTTTAAACACCTAAGGTAATTTAGATCTAATGAAGCCCTCCTACACTTAAACCATATACATAACATAAATACTGAAAATACATAAATGCTGGAAATCTGTGGCCCTAGGGCCACTTAAAAAACCTGTAATAGAAAAAGAAGCGTCTTCCATTCAGTTCCAACATCCAGGAAGAGCACTGGGTGAGGGAATTCTGATCGCCGAGAAGCAGAGAAAACACAGCTGTACAAGGACTAAAACTTAAATACTTTTGCCGCAGAAGCGTTCCTGCCTTTAATCCCTCTAATTGACTGCTCCCGGCTACACTGACGCATGTCTTCACCTGTTTGAAATAAATTGTGCGGAACAGTCTGACTGGAGCTGGGAGATGATGGCGAATTGCTCTATGTCTGTTTACCACAGGAAGTCGATTCCTCTCTATCATTTGCCTTGGGAAAACATAAGTAGGGCTTTCTGAAATGAAGAAAAACGTTCTTTCTCTTCCTTGAAGGCTTCTCTTCCCATCGCTGGACTCACCCTCCTTCTCACTGCATCTTTCAGACATTGCTCCACACCCAAGTCCTCCTCTGCTGCTCACGGAGGTAGGCGCTCAACCTTCCCCTCCTCTGCCTTCCTCGACCATCCACCCACCATGGGGATGTTTCCAGGCACCTCTACACCAGTCACTGCAGCCCTGTTCTCTTCCTGGGCTCTGAGAGTCCACTCTGGGCTCTGCAGAGTTATCCTGCAGAGCTCTTATGGGGTCACAGCAATGGAGCCTGTCTCAAGGGTTAGAATCCTCAGCTTTGTAGCACCTCCCATGGTCTCTCTTTCCCTGGGTCACCCTCTCTTGCTCCAGCCTCTCTGCCATCCAGACTGGTAACCAGGGCTCTTCCCCTGCACACGTGACCTGTCACCACCTTCTGGCTCCATGTCTCTACTTCTCCTGCCCATCCTCACTTGTCCCTGCTCTACTTGGACATCTCGCACCTCCACCTGGACCCTAACAGGCTTCCATCTTTCCTGCATGAATCCACCTAGCAACCTCAAAAGTAATCTCCCTAAATCACAGCAGCTCACAGCATCCATGTCTAAGATCTGAAGTTTTGCCTACAGAAGAAAACCCACACCATTGATTTGGACTCACTCATGACTGTTCCAAAATGCATGCTGAGCTGTTCTCCTAAATGAGTCCTCCTCAGGGCACGGGCTCCCAGCTGGCCGAGCCCTGGGACCTGAGATGCAGCTCTCCCTGCCCTTGTCCTCTTCACTCATTTATCCTTTGCTGAGGCCTCAGCCAGCAGGGCCCGCGCTAGAAACCACTTTTTCCTGCGTGTGTTCCCATATCAGACTGCTTTCGCCACTCTCTAATGACTGTTTAAATCTATCTCTTACTAAAGTTGGTTGTTTGCCTCCCTCATGATTCTGAAAGTTGTGGCATGCCATCCCCAAGGATGGTGTACATCTCTTGAGTCCTAGGTGGTGGTGAAGGGGACAGGCCCTGGAAAAGGACACTGGGGTCTGAAACTTGAGGCCAGCACTATGAGCTCTGGGTTGCTGGGAGGTGACCCACTCGCTCTCACTTCCCTGCCCTGATGGTGCACAGTGAAGCTCATAACTGACCTTCTGTCATCAGTGTCTCATGAGGACTGAATAGTGTCACATATGCCAAGTGCTTAGCACAGAGCCTGGTCTATAACACAGGCTCCCAAGTGTGAGCTTTGATTCTTCCTTATTATTATTATTTGGGTTTGTACCTGGAGTGGGCTTCCCAGGTGGCTCTAGTGGTAAAGGGTCCGCCTGCCAATGCAAGAGATGTAAGAGATTCAGGTTCGATCCCTGGGTTGGGAAGATTTCCTGGAGGAGGACGTGGCAACCCACTGCAGTATTCTTGACTGGGAAATCATGTGGAAAGAGGAGCCTGGTGGGCTATAATGCATGGAAGCGCAAAGAGTCAGACACGACTGAAGCAGCCTAGCACACATGCACCTAGAGCGGTGGAAAACACACATGATTTTTTTAACAAGCTGAATTCTTCCAAGAAAGCATTCTTAAAACCTGGGTTTTAAATGTTGCTGCGGAGAATTCTAAAAATATAAACAAAAAATAAATCCTACTCAAAAGTGATTTTTTTAAAGCCACAAGTCCCAATCCCCACCAAAATAAAGAAAGGCATCTGTTCCTCCATTGAGAAACAGAATTTTTAAAAACTCACAGGCTCTGGTTTTATTAACAGAACAGGGATAAGACATGACTCTGTGTCACATGCAGACTATCTGGGACAGTGTGGGGTTAGACTGTTTCTGCTAGTTCTTGGTCAATTGACTACTCGCCCATCTACCACTGATGCTCAAAACCCAAAATGGAAAAGCAGGCTAGAAATGGGAGACCAAGCCCTTCGGTGCTGTGGGCCTGAGGCCAGCTTGGAGAAGTGGGTCAGCTCCCTTCTTGTCCCTGACAATCAGCGTCTGTCTTCCAGCCGAGTGAAATGGAGTTGGATAAAGGGGACAGCCACCCAGTGTGGAGAAGTGGCCCAGGTGCAGCCGTGATCAGTCACAGTGGGCATCTAGGTCCGCAGGCTCAGAACTGCCTGGTGACTCCCAGGCTGCACTCAGCCATGAAGGACGGCAGCAGTTCACAGACACGGGAGTGGCTTCCCTGACAAGCCTGCTTCCCTGGAAGATGCTCAGTTTAGGAGATTCAGATTTCATCTCCCAGATCAGGCAGCGAAACTACTCAGAAAAACATGGTATCACATTTCAACTCCTTAAAAAATGTCACAGAGCTCCAGACATAGGGTACTCTCAAACCTGTGGCTGGCAGCTGGGTAGGTGCTGACTAACTTGGAGTTTGTGCATGGATTCTGTGACCAGTCACCAAGAGAAAGTAGGAAAGAACCGAAGCAAGGGCTGGTGGTTTGTAGGCTGTGTCTTGGACCAGCTCTGTCTCAAGCTCTAGCATCCACTGATCAACCACGGAAATGAGAACCCACCCCTCTACAAACGTGAGGAAGGAGGAGGCAATTAAACGACTAAGTTGTCTTTACGTAAACTGTGAACAAAATAAGTCCCTAGTTCTCAGATAAGTAGAAGAGAAAGTAACAATCTCTCTTATTCCAAAAAGCACAAAATCCAGGAAATTATAATGGCAGTGCTCAGTCATGTCCGACTCTCTGTGACCCCATGGACTGTAGCCCGGCAAGCTCCTCTGTCCGTGGGATTTCCCAGGCGAGAATACTGGAGTGGGTTGCCACTCCCTTCTGCAGGGGATCGTCCCGGCCCAGGGTTAATGGCAGAGCCAAGCATGACTATCCAGTGCTCGTCTGTCCATCACTTTTACACCAGGTGCCTTTGGCTCACCCAGTGCACACTGCCTCTTTCCTTCAGTCGCAAGAGGTTATATGACACCAAGGAGCCTGAAACGTTTTAAGCCCTCAAAAAACTCATTCATATAAAGATAATATGAAACAATTGAGACAAAGAGTCATCAGGCTCCTTCTTGTCAGGCAGCCTGATTTGAATCAGAGACTCTTGGCTCAAGAAGAGACAGCCATGTAGAGTTCAGGATGTGAGAAGACATAGGGAATGCCCCCACACACCCCCTTGCCACCCCTGCCGTGCACTCACTGTTCCTGAAGAGCCTGATGGAAGGCGTAGAAGTCAAGTGATTTTCTGCCATTCTGAGGAGCAACTGAGGAAGGAGAATGACTTGTCCTTTACGCTTCCCTAGGAGGCAAAGAAGAAATTTCTGAGACTGTCCAAGGTGGCTTTGATGAAAAAATAATTAATGTCACCAGCAGAACCACCCTCACGTTTGAGTCAGATGACAAAATCTATGACAGTGATGGTCAATCCAGAGATGGAAATCGGAAGACAAACTAAACCAGATTCACCCTGGGTAATTCTATCGACACCTCCTGCTCCTTTCGTTAGTAGTATTTGGTTCAAAATCATATGTATATAAGCATATATAAGTGAAGTGAAGTTGCTCAGTCGTATCCGACTCTTTGCAACCCCATGGACTGTAGCCTACCACGCTCCTCCATCCGTGGGATTTTCTAGGCAAGAGTATTGGAGTGGGTTGCCATTTCCTCCTCCAGAGGATCTTCCCAACCCAGGGATTGAACCTGGGTCTCCCACATTGTAGGCAGATGCTTTACCATCTGAGCCACCAGGGAAGTCAAGCATGTATAAAATCATATGTATATACATACACATGTACATAATCATACATATGGCAGCATTTTACAGATTTTTTTCTTTATGTAAGACAAAGCAGGGATGAAAAAGTCAGATGCTATATTGATCCTAGGACAATAACGTATCTTCACTTTTTCTTGACAATCTTCCCCTAAAGTTTCTTTCCCTTATTATTTCCTTTTGTGATGGCAGCAGAACAGCATCCTTTAAATGTCCTTTAATAGAAACAACTTTTAAAAAACTCTGTTCAGATCCTTCAAAACTCAGTCTGATTTCTATCAATTTGCATAATCACCAGAGCAGCGTGCTCTGTTATACAAGTGACATCTGTGTATCCCAGACCCACAGTTTCTGCTTCTCCCATCAGTCTCAACGACCCTCTTCTCCTTCCTCTACCAGTTATGTTTTGTATGAAAAGATAATAGTGACAAACTAATACAGAATGAGAATATAAGAATGCATTTTAGGTGAAAATATTACTTTGCTGCTAATTAGTAATGGCTGTATGCATTGCTGATGAACACAAGCTAATTCCCTATGTACTTTCAAATGATTACTCATCTCTGCATATACTGTGGCTTTCTGAAAGTAGAAATAGAGATTATGCCTTGATTTATGATTGCATGTTACAGTTTCCCTACATCATAAAGGAATAATGATACCACATCATTTACTCAAGTCTTAATTGTGTTTTCTACAGTAGAAAGAGAAACCTCAGCAGAGATCATCCTTGAAAGTCAGCTATTAATATATTAAGATGTGTGAAGAATCAGGAAATGATTAGCAGGTCAAATGGAAGCCTTGTCTAACATCCAGTTACCCAGCTGGTCCTTAAAGGCAGGACTTTTTCCCACATATTTGCTAATCAGATATTCGTTCAGCATTTGCTTGTGTGTGATGCTCATTTCTGCAACCCAGAAGAATTCAAAACTCAATAGCAATGAGTTTCTATTCTCCAGAAACATATAGATAAACAGGAGAAAATGACACATACCTATAATGAAGATTTTAAAAGGTAATTGTCACAAGTGAATGTGCTGGTATTTTATCACAAAGGACAAGAGGCAGAAAACACAACTGGAGTTTAGTAGAAGAAAAACTTTTGCAGCTTTTGTTTTATTTATTTATTGTTGCTCCATAAATTATCCCAAAACTTAGAGGCTTAAAACAACAAATGCTGTCATCTCATAGTTAACTGCTGTACAGTAATCTGGGTGTGGCTGAGCTCAGTTCCTGGGTCTCAAGGTCTCTCCTGAGCTTACAGGCAGATGTCACCTCTGGCCACACTGTCACCTAAGTTTCAGCTGAGGTGAGGTGGGGAGGGAGACTCTGTTTCCAAGCTCACTGATGTGGTTGTTGCCTAGCCTCAGTCCCTGCCCCCTGGACTTCTCTGTGGTGCTGCCACATGATATGACAACTAGCTTCCTCTGTGACACATGGTCTAAGAAACAGCACCCAAGATGGTAGCCACAGCTTTTCAGTAATCTAATCTCTGTGTGCAGTATCCTATTCACTAAGTCCAGCCCAGCTGTAAGGATAGCGCATCACACAAGCATATGAAGGTGATGACCCCTGGGACCATCTCAGAGGCTGCCATCCGCAGATGCTCTAATTTCCTACTAAATACTGTTGTGTCTGGAGTTACCCAGTCAATTTTCAAAACCCATCTTGAATCAGAAGTCTAATGAGAATGTTGGGAAGAGGACAAACCTTCTATGTGTCTTACTGCCTTTTCTATATGATATTAAGAAATCGTAAGATTTGTTTCTTCCAGCCATTTTGAGGTAGGTGCTGGAAAGTAATGTGGTGTTTAAGTGCCCCCAAGACAGGGAGCCAAGGTGTGCAGGAGAACTATACCCGTCTCTTCTCCTTGTTTCTTGTTCAGAATGTTTTGTCCTGTCAAAATACACAGAGTGAATCTTGCATAGCTAAGAATAGTCTGTGATCACACAGAAAAAGAACTGAAATCGTAAAGACAGATTAACAAAGAAATACAAGAAGACCATGTGTACTGCCTTTTCAAAGTCACGATTTTATCTCAGATTACTCAGATCAGGAACAAGGGGAGTTTTACCCTTTCTGATTGCCCTGTTACATTTGTGTGAATGTGGAGGACAGGCGATGGGGGAGGGCCAGGCCTGTGCAAGATGCAGAGGGAAGGAGTTAGAAAAAAGGATATATTAACAGGTCAGAAAATGCACGGTTGTAAAAAGTTATGAATACATCAGAAATTAAATGCATGACATCTAGGTTATCTGCATGTAATGTGAGAAAAGAAATAGATTCGTAGCCCTTGCTTTGGATTCAGCAAGCATTATATTATATTGAGTTCCTATTACAGGTCAAGTACTGAATCCCGGGATGAAGCAGAAGGAAAAAAGCCTGAATATACATCACAATTTATTGCTATAGAAAACCAATATCCTCTTTTGTGTTTGGAAATCATCAGACTCCTTTGAAGGGTCCTATTACAGAAAAATTCCTGGTCCACTACATTTTAACTTCCCACTTTTCAAACAATTAAAACCTCATTAGAAAACTTCTGTAAGGACAGAGTGATAATGAAGAGATAACAGATTATGGAGTCAGAAAGACCTAGGTTTAACATTGGCCTTTCAAGTTATAAACTGACTTCAGACATAGACTTCAATGAACAGAGTTGTAACACTTGACTAATGTGACTCTTGAAAATCCTGTAGAGCTCTACTTGGAATAGAGTAGCTGTGCAGTAAGTAGAAGTCAACATTATTACAATAATAATCACATATAAAGAGAATTATAGCCCGGTGACTTAGAGTGATGTGGAAACAGAGCTAATGTAATAGGAAAAAACTTGATATTGTCTGAGGAGCAAGCACAACACAAGCAATATGAGGTCGTGATTCCATTCCCGCCATCATTTTAAAATTTGTAATTAAAGGTCTGGCTGCAACTCTGCAGGTAAAAGGAACACAGGGAACTAGAAGAGCTCTCTGGAGGCGTCCCCTGCAAGTGATTAAAGGGCTGGAGAACCGGGTCAATGAAAACAGCCCCAAAGAAATAGAGCTACGTCTGCTGCCTGCTAAGTCACTTCAGTCATGTGTGACTCTTTGTGACCCCATGGACTATAGCCTGCCAGGCTCCTCAGTCCATGGGATTCTCCAGGCAAGAATACTGGAGTTGGTTGCCATGCCATCCTCCAGGGGATCTTCTCAACCCAGGGATCAAATAGCGCCAAAGAGAATGGAAAAGGAAAGCTGTGAAGGACTCTAAGGGTGTAGAAAGGACGGGTTCTTACTGACTTCCTTCAGACTATGTATACAAGAAGCTTCTGAACTAACATCAGCTTCTTTCAAAGACATTTTGGTTGTAGGTCTGAATTACATGCTATTAATAATTCCGTGACCGGCATGGACCATAGCTTCACAGATTTCAATGCTGGAATCAAATGCAGAGCACTCAAGGATCCTACTGGAAATGACCTGAGATCAATTTCGAAGATAGAAAGTCGTTAACAGCAATATGCTGGAAGTGACTTGGGTCAGATTGTACACGGCAGCAGTAGGACCTGGTTTCTTCCTCTGGCTCGTAATCAAGACTGGAGGACCGTGAACAGGGGATAACAGGAGGGGCTGTCATCATGGGAGCAGCCAGGTCAGAGCAACCACCTTGCTTCCTTCAGCTGCTTTTAGCCATATTGTATCTGGCCTGATGCTCACCATCCAATTGTTGCTGTTGTTCTTCAGTTGCTAAGTCATGTCTAACTTTTTTGACCCCATGGACTGCAACATGCCAGGCTCCTCTATCCTTCACCATCTCCCAATCTGCTCAAATTCATGTCCATTGAGTAGGAGATGCTATCTAACCATCTAATCCTCTGTCATCCCCTTCTCCTTTTGCCTTCAGTCTTTCCCAACATCAGGGTCTTTTCCAATGAGTTGGCTCTTCAAATCCCAGTCCTTCTCCTGTAAGACTCATAAAATCACCGTTTTAGACCTATGTGCAGGGTGCAAAGTTGGACAGCATAATCATTAATACAGCTAGCTTTTGCATGGTTAATAGGAGACAGAACATGGACTGACCATGTCATATGCACCATCTCACTTCATTCTCACAGTAATTCTGTACATTGGCAGTATCATTGTGCACATTTACAGGCAAGAAAACAGAAGCACAGAAAATTCAAGAACCTTTCCAGGGTCTATTTCTAATAGCTGCAGAACTACATCCATGGCATCTGATAAGGTAAATAGGAACCCAGCTGATACCAGCAGCAGAGTACATCATAAGCACTGGGGTTTGTTTCAACCACATGTCAATATCACAAAGAGAATAAATAACCACGGGGGGGTGGGGGGAATCTCCTTATGTGTAATTCGGTTTTCAGGACTTTTGACTCTTTCATTACCACTAAATCCCCTGAACCTGGCCCAGATCAGGCATGAAGTGAACACTTATTGATGGAATGCAGTCTCATGGATGAGATGTCACCACTTCCTGATCCTCGGCATCATTCTCGGTCATTTCAGCTCAAGTCACCAACAGCAGAGAGCTTAATGTGGCAGACCACAAACACTGTTATCTTCCCTGTGGCCCTTGCATAGAGTTTTAGGTTTTAATTAGCTGTGATGATTTTAAAAGTGGAATATTTTACACAAATTTCTAGATTTCTTTATTCTTACTCTACGCCTATCCGGTCTCCGTGTGTTGGTGGCATCCTCTTAGTCACCCTCGCCAGAAATCGGGGTGTCCACGACTTCCTCCTCTCATCTTATCACGTTCACTGGGACCAGATGACTAGTTCTTAAATATTTCTCACGCCCATTTCTCTCCTCCATCCAGTCTGCCACATCCTAGTTTGAGCTTCATAGCTCTTAACTGATCCTCTGTAACAGCGTTTCTCCTGTCCAAGGCTTCTCCAAGGCCACCCAGCACAGAAACACCAGTGATCAAGCTAAAAATTAAATGTAATTAAGTAACCCCAGCTCTTAACACTCATACCTGACCTACCTTTCCCCTTCAAGCCAGCGGAGAGGCCATCAGTGTTGAGGGCCCTCCACCCCCACCCCACCTCCAGAGTGAACCTCCACCCCATTTTTCTTCCCTGTTGGTTCCTCAGCAACACCAAATGGCTTCAAGTTCCCTGGATAACTAAGAGGTGAATGGCTAGAGTGATTGCTGGGAGAATGGGAACATAAATAGGTACAGACATTTGTAAGAGGATTTTTTTAAGTTGAGGTATAGAGGATTTTTTTAAGTTGAGGTATAGATGATTTACAATGATTCACATATACTGCAAAGTGACTCATATACTTCAGTTATACATATATATGCATATATGGGCTTCCCTGGTGGCTCAGATGGTAAAGAATCTGTTTGCAATGCAGAAGACTTGAGTTTGATCCCTGGGTTGGGAAGATCCCCTGGAGGAGGATACGGCAACCCACCCTAATATTCTCACCTGGGAAACCCCATGGACAGAGGAGGGCTACAGTCGACTGGGTTGCAAAGAGTCAGACATGACTGAGCAACAAACACATTTTTATGCATATATGTATTCCTTTTCAGATTCTTTTCCATTATATGTCATCACAAGAAACTGAGTAGAGTTCCCTGCGCTATCCAGCAGGAACTTGTTGTTTATCTATTTTATATATAGTAGTTATGTATCTGTTCATCCCATATTCCTAATTTATCCCTCTCCCATTTCCTATTTGGTGACCATAAATTTGTTTTCTATGCCTGTGAGTCTATTTTTGTTTTGTACATAAGTTCATTTGTACCATTTTTTTAGATTCTCTATACAGGTGATATCATATGATATTTGTCTTTCTCTGACTTCTTTCACTTAATATGATAATCTCTAGTCCATCCATGTTGCTGCAAATGGCATTATTCCATTCTTTATTATGGCTGAGTAAAGAGGTTTGTTTTTCAACATAGAAATGGAAGTCTACTATGCAGTCAAAAAGAACTTGATTTTTTAAGGTTTAATATGGACAACTTGGAGAGTTTCTTTTGCTTCTGTAAAGATGACTCAATTGCTTTCCCTGGCTAATTCTCAATATCTAAGATTTTACCCGTGCAACTTTTCCCAGAAACCTTTCCTAAAATTCATAGCATCCCTCACCCCCATCTCTCTCTCTCTCTTCCTCTCTCTCTCTCAAACACATAGTCACAATACACAGGCTAGATTTGGTACCCTTCATGTCTGTTCCCCTGAGGATCTATACATTTACTATGGAACTTTATGTCATATTTTAATTATCTTTCTACATTTATAAATCCCTATACATGCTTAAAGGCAAAGATTGTGTATTTTTCTTCTTTGATCTCCAGAACCATGCACAAAATGGTTGAAAACTCCTAAATGAATGAATGAATGAGGAAACCAATGATGATGCCAGAAAACATAAATATATATCAGATACTAAAAGGCTATTTATGATAAACTGAGCTGAAAGCAACTCAAACTCCAACTACCAGTTTGAAATCCAATGACATTTGTAACCACCTCCACCATCAGCCCCAAACTGTGCTACTAAGTTAACCATTTACATACATTTTCTCTGTGTCCACATGTCTGTAGGCAAAGGAATAGTGTCCTCTATCAAAGAGATAAATTGATTTTTTAAATATTGACTGATTTTCTACAAATTCATAGATGATGTAATAATATTTTGTACCAGTGCCAACAGACACTATTCACAGCCAATTATTTATCAGAATTTCCAGGTAGTAAAAGCAAATTAGGTCAGCACGTCATATAAAATATTTTGTACTTTAGATTATTACTGTAAACTTTATTTTGCATTCACAGGAACATATATTTGGGGAATAGCAGCATTATTGAATTTCATCTTTCAGCGGTTATCTTAAAACAGTTATAAACAATGTTCCATCATGTATAGAATAGACATTCAATAAGTAGAAGCTGTTGTTGCTTAGTTGCTAAGTCGTGTCTAACTCTTTGCAACTCCATGAACTGGTGTGATCACTCACCTAGAGCCAGACATCCTGGAATGCGAAGTCAAGTGGGAAGCATCACTACAAATAAAGCTAGTGGAGGTGATGGAATTCCAGCTGAGCTATTTCAAATCCTAAAAGATGATGCTGTGAAAGTGCTGCACTCAATATGCCAGCAAATTTGGAAAACACAGCAGGGGCCACAGGACCAAAGGTCAGTTTTCATTCCAATCCCAAAGAAAGGCTTTGCCAAAAAATGTTGAAACTACAATACAATTGCACTCATCTCACATGCTAGCAAAGTAATGCTCAAAATTCTCCAAGTCAGGCTTCAACAGTACATGAACCATGAACTTCCAGATGTTCAAGCTGTATTCAGAAAAGGCAGAGGAACCAAAGATCAAATTGCCAACATCTGCTGGATTACTGAAAAAGCAAGAGAGTTCCAGAAAAACATCTACTTCTGCTTTACTGAATATGCCAAAGCCTTTGACTGTGTGGATCATAACAAACTGAGGAAAATTCTTCAAGAGATAAGAATACCAGACCACCTGACCTGCCTCCTGAGAAATCTGTATGAAGGTCAAGAAGCAACAGTTAGAACTGGACGTGGAACAACAGACTGGTTCCAAATCGGGAAAGGAGTATGTCAAGGTTGTATATTGTCACCTTGCTTATCAAACCTATATGCAGAGTAAATCATGAGAAATGTTGGGCTGGATGAAGCACAAGCTGGAATCAAGACTGCCAGGAGAAATATCAAATAACCTCAGATATGCAGATGACACCACCCTTATGGCAGAAAGCGAAGAAGAACTAAAGAGCCTCTTGATGAAAGTGAAAGAGGAGAGTAAAAAAGTTTGCTTGAAACTCAACATTCAGAAAACTAAGATCTTGGCATCTGGTTCCATCACTTCATGGCACATAGATGCGGAAACAATGCAAACAGTGAGAGACTACTTTCTTGGGCTCCAAAACCACTGCAGATGGTGACTGTAGCCATGAAATTAAAAGATGCTTGCTCCTTGGAAGAAAAGCTATGACCAACCTAGGCAGCATATTAAAAAACAGAGACATTACTTTGCCCACAAAGATCCATCTAGTCAAAGCTATGGTTTTTCCAGTAGTCAAGTATGGATGTGAGCGATGGACATAAAGAAAGCTGAGCACTGAAGAATTGATGCTTTTGAACTGTGATTTTGGAGAAGATTCTTGATAGGTCTTTGGACTGCAAGGAGATCCAACCAGTCCATCCTACAGAAAATCAGTCCTGAATATTCATTGGAAGGACTGATGCTGAAGCTGAAGCTCCAATACTTTGTCCACCTGATGTGAAGAACTGACGCACTGGAAAAGGCCCTGATGCTGGGAAAGTTTGAAGGCAGGAGAAGGGGCCAACAGAGGATGAGATGGTTGGATGGCATCACCAACTTGATGTACATGAGTTTGAACAAGCTTCAAGAGTCATTGATGGACAGGAAAGCCTGGTGTGCTTTGGTCCATGGGGTCACAAAGAGTCAGACACGACTGAGTGACTGAACTGAACTGTAGCCCACCAGGCTCCTCTGTCCATGGGGTTCACCAGACAAGAGTACTGGAATGGATTGCCATGCCCTCCTCCAGGGGATCTTCCCAAGCCAGAGATCAAACCCGCCTTCCATGTCTCCTACATTGGCAGGCAGGTTCTTTATCACTAGCACCACCTGGGAAGTCCTTAAAGAACTAATTATGTAAATTTCAAATGACCCAACAATTGCACATCTAGGTATTCATCCTAGAGAAAGGAAAAATCATGTTCATATAAAAAGCTATAGAAAAGTGTTCACAGTAGCTTTATTCATAATACTTAGACACTGGAAACAACTCAGGTTTCTTCCAACCTGTGAATGGCTAAATAAATGTATGTTTCCATTTATATAACACCCTTGAAATAACAAGATGGTACTAGTGAAGGACAGGGTGAAGGAGGGGACAGAGACTGAGGGAAGTGGGCATAACTCTAAAAGGGAAATTCAAGAGGACCCAATGTTGATGGGATTGTTCTGCATCTTCATGGTGTCAACATCTTGGTTGTGATTTTGTGCTTAAATTGATGTTACCATTGGGGGAAATCACAGTAAATGTTCCATGGGATCTTTGTGTGTTATCTCTTCCAACTACATATCAACTTATAACTATCTCAAAATGAGAAGTAGGCATAGAAATGCTTGATGAAGGAGTAAGTCAAATGCAGTGGAAGTGACTGGACCTTGACTAAGTGGGGAAGCAATTAGGGTTGTTCACACTGAAGTTTTGTCTTCCTCCAATAAAGCAAAGTTTATCAGAAGAGAGAAAGGATATCTAAGTATCTCTGTTTGCTTTATCTACAGAGAGAAGCCTTTCCATGATTTTAAGCGACAGAATTTCTTTAATCCTGAAACATCATTAGCAGGGTAATGCTATGTATAGATTGAATGTGAATTCACTTCAAGTTAAAAGGAATTCAGAATCAAAGTTCAAAATACTCGTGAATTCCAGTATTTAATAATATCAGTTAGCTATAACTAAAGATCAATTACCTTGGCCTGCTGAGATTTCAGGAATGTAGGCTCTTTATAGCTTGAGAACACCCCCAGTTGCTCTTATTTTGAGCATAAAGTATGCGTGTCTACATCATAAAAGTGAATTCTTTGTTGGTGTTTATCAGAAGCCTCTTGTCTATACGTAGTGTCTGCAGTTCCTTAACCCTATGAATAAATAATTTCAAGCACTACATACAGCAATCTGAAATTGTATATTTCAGTTCCTGGCATCAACACATTTTTTACTAAATTTTCTTCATCATCGTATGTTCACGCACTTAGTCACTTCATTCCTATCCAACACTTCACGACTCTATGGACTCTAGCCCACCAGGCTCCTCTGTCCATGGAATTCTCCAGGCAAGCATGCTGGAGCAGGTTGCCATTTCCTCCTCCAGGCGATCTTCCCAACCTAGGGACCAAACCCACGTCTCTTGAATCTTCTTCATTGGCTGGTGGATTCTTTACCACAGAGCCACCGGGGAAGCACTCAGCATCATACACTTCCTTCTATATCTTTCCCTTAAGTGTCTTCTTGGAAAAGCTAATGAACTACTCAAGGAAAATTCATTCTTATCAGATAAGTATTTCAGTTCAACTGAACTATGCTGACATCTGATTCTTTCTTGATGGATGGGGATGGTTAATCCAATCAGGCCCACATAATATTATGGATTGTAGCATTTGATTTAAAATGCCATCTCCTGTGGTTTTAATTCTGTGTATTATCCAGGAAGAGGCTCACTGCAATCTAAACATGGACATGAGTGTGGTGGGTGCTGGGGGCAGGGTTGTCTTTGCAAAGTGTAGTAATCACAAGCTTGAGCTCTGAAGCCTGCCAAAGTGCTTAAACTGTCTCCACCATCTCTTTGCTGTGTGACTCAGGGTAACTAGTCTAACTTCTCTGAACCACAGTTTCTTCATTCGTAAAATCATGATAATCATAGTACCTACTTCCTAGGAGGTTGGTGAAGATTACACGTTTGTAAACATTTTAAAGCAGCGCTTGCACAAAGAAAGCAATGTAAGTGCATTTTCTTTCGTCCTTAATCTGTTGTAAATGACCCACTCCTTGTATCATCCTGGTACCCGGTCTGGCTTTTTCTCCAATTAGAAAATGGCAAGGACTTCCCCGGTGGTCCAGTGGTTAAGAATCCTACTTGCAATGCAGGAGACATAGGTTCAGTCTTTGATCAGGGAACTAAGATCTCACATACCTTGGCAGCCCACATGGCACAACTAAGACCCAACACAGCCGAATAAATAAATAAAATAAATACATTTTTTAAAAGACACACTATGGTGGCAGAAGTTAGGGGCGGGGTATGGAAGCTACACTGGTCTTAGCAGTAATTTTTGAGTTAACTAAGTGACAGGTTATTTGATACATATATATTTATATAGGTTATAGACATGAAAACATTTGTGGAAGGAAATCTGAAGTTCTCAGAAAATGCCGCATATCAGAGAAATTCTGTTACTTTCATCTTTATTATTACTCTTTCTTCTGGAAAGTCTTCTTATCTAACTGCCACCCTTGACCTTATTTTTATCAGCTTTTCCATGAAAAGTCCATACTTGGCCCACTTAGGTCTAAGCTCCTTCTCTCCTTGGCTTAATCTCCCTCTTATCATCAGAGAAGGGCAAAGAAAAGGAAGATCAGGAGATCTGTTTTAGTCTGGGTCCCCCCATGGTTTGCCCCACGGCCCCTCTCAGCTGGCATCTACTCCTCGCCTGCCTGGTTGCCATTTAACCACTGATCACCCCCAGCCCTCTGTGTCCAGTCTTCAAGGAGACAAACTGGCTCTTAAAGAAGCATTGCTTTTCAGTTCACTTAAAATATTCACAATTTAAATTTAAAATACAGATATATTTTTGTAAGTATATATGGCACTTTTCTTGCAGTAGTGAAAGTGTCAGTCGCCCAGTTGTGTCTGATTCTTTGTGACACCATGGGCTGTAGCCTTCCAGGCTCCTATGTCCGTGGAATTCTCCAGGCAAGCATGCTGGAGTGGGTTACCATTACCTACTTCAGGGGATCTTCCTAACCCTGGGATTGAACCCAGGTCTCCTGCATTGTGTGCAGACTCTTTACCATCTAAGCCACCAAAGAATTATTTTTTCCTATTCAAAATATTAAGACAAAGATATATCACAGAGGAAAAGAGCTAAATAATTATAAATGCAATTGGCTTATAATTTCTTAAAAACTAGTTCACAAACTTGGAATTATAACATCATGGAGGGAATTTTTTTCATTAATGTCATAGACAACAATAAATCTGTCTGCCCTCTGATGGAGAAAGATAAGAGTCTTATAGAAGCTTCCTGATGGGAGAGACTGACTGGGAGGAAAACTCACATGGACCACAGCCTTGCCTAACTCAATGAAACTATGAGCCATGCCATGTAGGGCCACCCAAGACAGATGGGCCATGTGAACCTTTCTGACAAAACATGGTATACTGGAGAAGGGAATGGCAAACCACTTCAGCGTTCTTGCCTTGAGAACCCCATGAATAGTACGAAAAGGCAAAAAAAGATAGGATACTGAAAGATGAAATCCCCAGGTCAGTAGGTGCCCAATATGCTACTGGAGATCAGTGGAGAAATAACTCCAGAAAGAATGAAGAGACGGATCCAAAGCAAATACAACACCCAGTTGTGGATGTGGCTGGTGATAGTAGCAAATTCCGATGCTGTAAAGAGCAATATTGCATAGGAACCTGGAATGTTAGGTCCATGAATCAAGGCAAATTGGAAATGGCCAAACAAGAAATGGCAAGAGTGAACATTGACATTTTAGGAATCAGCGAACTAAAATGGACTGGAATGGGTGAATTTAACTCAGATGGCCATTACATCTACTACTGTGGGTAAGAATCCATTAGAAGAAATGGAGTAGCCATGATAGTCAACAAAAAAGTCCAAAAGGCAGTACTTGGATGCAATCTCAAAAATGACAGAATGATCTCTGCTCATTTCCAAGGCAAAGCATTCAATATCACAGTAATCCAAGCCTATGCCCCAACCAGTAACGCTGAAGAAGCTGAACTGGAACAGTTCTCTGAAGACCTACAAAACCTTCTAGAACTAACACCCAAAACAGATATCCTTTTCATTATAGGGGACTGGAATGCAAAAGTAGGACGTCAAGAAATACCTGGAGTAACAGGCAAATTTAGCCTTGGAGTACAGAATGAAGGAGGGCAAAGGCTAATAGAGTTGTACCAGGAGAATGCACTGGTCACACCAAACACCCTCTTCAAACAATACAAGAGAAGACTCTACACCTGGACATCACTAGATGGTGAATACTGAAATCAGATTAATTGTATTCTTTGCAGCCAAAGATGGAGAAGCTCTATACAGTCAGCAAAAACAAGACTGGGAGCTTACTGTGGCTTAGATCATGAACTCTTTATTGCCAAATTCAGACTTAAGTTGAAGAAAGTAGGGAAAATCACTAGACCATTCAAGTATGACCTAAATCAAATCCCTTATGATTATACAGTAGAAGTGACAAATAGAGTCAAGGGATTAGATCTGATAGACAGAGTACCTGAAGAACAATGGACAGAGGTTCATGACGTTGTACAGGAGGCAGTGATCAAGACCACCCCCAAGAAAAAGAAATGCAAAAAGGCAAAACGGTTGTCTGAGGAAGGCTTACAAATAGCTATGAAAAGAAGAGAAGCAAAAGGCAAAGGAGAAAAGGAAAGATACACCCATTTGAATGCAGAGTTCCAAAGAATCACATGAAGAGTTAAGAAAGCCTTCTTCAGTGATCAATGCAAAGAAATAGAGGAAAGCAATAGAATGGGAAACACTAGAGATCTCTTCAAGAAACTTAGAGATGCCAATGGAACATTTCATACAAAAATGGACACAATAAAAGACAGAAATTGTATGGACCTAACAGAAGCAGAAGATATTAAGAAGAGGTGGCAAGAATACACAGAAGAACTATATAAGAAAGATCTTCATGACCCAGATAATCAAGATGGTATGATCACTCATCTAGAACCAGACATCCTGAAATGCAAAGTCAAGTGGCCTTAGGAGGCATCACTATGAACAAAGCTAGTGGAGGTGATGGAATTCCAGCTGAGCTATTTCAAATCTTGAAATATGATGCTTTGAAAGTGTTGCAGTCAAGTGGCAGCAAATTTGGAAAACTCAGCAGTGGCCACAGGACTGGAAAAGGTCAGTTTTCATTCCAATCCCAAGGAAGGCAATGCCAAAGAATGCTCAAACTACTGCAAAATTGCACTCATCTCACATGCTAGCAAAGTAATGCTCAAAATTCTCCAAGTCAGGCTTCAACTGTACATGAACCATGAACTTCCAGATGTTCAAGATGGATTTAGAAAAGTCAGAGGAACCAGAGATCAAATTGCCAACATCTGCTGGATCACTGAAAAAGCAAGAGAGTTCCAGAAAAACATCTACTTCTGCTTTATTGACTATGCCAAAGCCTTTGACTGTGTGGATCACAATAAACTGTGGAAAACTCTCCAAGAGATGGGAATACCAGACCACCTGACCTGCCTCCTGAGAAGTCTGTGTGCAGGTCAGGAAGCAACAGTTAGAATTGGACATGGAACAACAGACTGGTTCCAAATAGGAAAAGGAGTATGTCAAGGCTGTATATTGTTACCCTGCTTATTTAACTTATATGCAGAGTACATCATGAGAAGTGCTGGGCTGGATGAAGCACAAGCTGGAATCAAGATTGATGAGAGAAATATCAATAACCTCAGATATGCTGATGACAGCACACTTACGGCAGAAAGTGAGGAAGAACTAAAGAGCCTCTTGATGAAAATGAAAGAGGAGAGTGAAAAATTTGGCCTAAAACTCAGCATTCAGAAAACTAAGATCTTGGCATCTGGTCCCATCACTTCATGGTAAATAGATGGGGAAACACTGGAAACAGGGAGAAACTTTATTTTGGGGGACTCCAAAATCACTGCAGATGGTGACTGTAGCCATGAAATTAAAAGATGCTTGCTACTTGGAAGAAAAATTATGACCAAACTAGACAGTGTATTAAAAAGCAGAAAAATAATTTTGCCAACAAAGATCTGTCTAGTCAAAGCTTTGATTTTTCCAGGAGTCATGTATTGGATGTGAGAGTTGGACTATAAAAAAAACTGAGCGCTGAAGAATTGGTGTTTTGAACTGTAGTGTTGGAGAATATTCTTGAGAGGCCGTTGGACTGTAAGGAGATTCAGTCAGTCCATCCTAAAAGAAACCAGTCTGAATATTCATTGGAAGGACTGATGATGAAGCTGAAACTCCAATACTTTGGCCATCTAATGTGAAGAACTGACTCATTTGAAAAGACCTTGACGCTGGGAAAGATTGAAGGCGAGAGAAAAGGAGCCAACAGAGCATGCGATGGTTGGATGGCATCACTGACTTGATGGATATGAGTTTCAGTAAGCTCTGGGAGTTGGTGATGGACAGGGAGGCCTGGCGTGCTGCAGTTCATGGGGTCACAAAGAGTTGGACACAACTGAGGGACTGAACTGAAGAGCAAATCTATACAGAATTCACTAAATGATGGTATTTCAAGGGATCCAGGAGTGGCTTGTGCCACACCTGTGACTGAACGACAGCTAACATAGGAACAGACAATAATAGGAAACCCATTCACTAACTCAGTTCATTTCAGTCGCTCAGTAGTGGCCGACTCTTTGCGACCTCATGAATCGCAGCACGCCAGGCCTCCCTGTCCATCACCAACTCCCAGAGATCACTCAGACTCACATCCATCGAGTCGTGATGCCATCCAGCCATCTCATCCTCTGTCGTCCCCGTTTCCTCCTGCCCCCAATCCCTCCCAGCATCAGATTCTTTTCCAATGAGTCAACTCTTTGCATGAGGTGGCCAAAGTACTGGAGTTTCAGCTTTAGCATCATTCCTTCCAAAGAAATCCCAGGGCTGGTCTCCTTCAGAATGGACTGGCTGGATCTCCTTGCAGTCCAAGGGACTCCCAAGAGTCTTCTCCAACACCACAGTTCAAAAGCATCAATTCTTCAGCGCTCAGCCTTCCTCACAGTCCAACTCTCACACCCATACATGACCACTGGAAAACCATAGCCTTGACTAGACGGACCTTAGTTGGCAAAGTAATGTCTCTGCTTTTGCATATGCTATCTAGATTGGTCATAACTTTTCTTCCAAGGAGTAAGCGTCTTTTAATTTCATGGCTGCAGTCACCATCTACAGTGATTTTGGAGTCCAGAAAAATAAAGTCTGACACTGTTTCCACTGTTTCCCCATCTATTTCCCATGAAGTGATCTAGAGCCAGACATCCTGGAATGTGAAGTCAAGTGGGCCTTAGAAAGCATCACTATGAACAAAGCTAGTGGAGGTGATGGAATTCTAGTGGAGCTATTTCAAATCCTGAAAGATGATGCTGTGAAAGTACTGCACTCAATATGCCAGCAAATTTGGAAAACTCAGCAGTGGCCACAGGACTGGAAAAGGTCAGTTTTCATTCCAATCCCAAAGAAAGGCAATGCCAAAGAATGCTCAAACGACCACACAATTGCACTCATCTCACATGCTAGTAAAGTAATGCTCAAAATTCTCCAAGCCAGGCTTCAGCAATATGTGAACCGTGAACTTTCAGATGTTCAAGCTGGTTTTAGAAAAGGCAGAGGAACCAGGGATCAAATTGCCAACATCTGCTGGATCATGGAAAAAGGAAGAGAGTTCCAGAAAAACATCTATTTCTGCTTTATTGACTAAGCCAAAGCCTTTGACTATGTAGATCACAATAAACTGTGGAAAATTCTCCAAGAGATGGGAATACCAGACCACCTGACCTGCCTCTTGAGAAATCTGTATGCAGGCCAGGAAGCAACAGTTAGAACTGGACATGGAACAACAGACTGGTTCCAAATAGGAATAGGAGTACGTCAAGGCTGTATATTGTCACCCTGCTTATTTAACTTATATGCAGAGTACATCATGAGAAACGCTGGACTGGAAGAAACACAAGCTGGAATCAAGATTGCCAGGAGAAATATCAATGATCTCAGATATGCAGATGACACCTCCCTTATGGCAGAAAGTGAAGAGAAACTAAAAAGCCTCTTGATGAAAGTGAAAGAGGAGAGTGAAAAAGTTGGCTTAAAGCTCAATATTTAGAAAACGAAGATCATGGACTCTGGTCCCATCACTAACTCAAGCTTTATTTAATTTTTTTACTCTTTTTTTCAAGACTACTGATGTGAGTGAAGTTCTCCCTTTTTATGGGTCTATTGATGATCATTCATAAATGAAGAGAAGTTTGAGTTTCTGTGAGTCAGTATTTCAACCCAGAAGAAAAGACATTGTCTTCTCTACAAAGGGAAAATACTTCCTTAAATGAATAAAGTCCTATAAATGTTTTTAAATGAAGAATGGAATGGAGCTAGGGCCTACTTCTTTTTTTCAAGTGTAGTTAATTTATAAAGTATTAATTTCAAGTGTGCAGTAAAGTAATTCAGTTATGTACATGTACATATATGTTCTTTTCCATTATGGGTTGCTACAAGATAGGGAATAGAGTTCCTTGTGCTCTACAGTAGGGCCTTGTTGATTATTTCTTTTATATACAGTAGTGTGTATATGTTAATCCTAAACTTCTAATTTATCCCTTTGTCTTTTCCTTTTGGGTAACCATAAGTTTATTTTCTATGTTCGTGAATTCATTCAAATTCTGTTTTGTAAGTTCATTTATATCATTTTGAGTACTACTTCACTGTATATACTTACCACATCTTTTTTATTCATTCATCTGTTAATGGATAGTGTCCAGTTCTTTAAATAACTAGCTACCACCAGAGAAACATCCAACTTTTTCTTTAGTTTACTTAGTTTCTTATATATATACATACACACACACACTCACCATGAGGTTGCAAAGAGTTGGACAGAACTGAACACCTGAACAACAACAACAACATGAAATAACATAATGTGAATTTTAAGACCTTTAGTTTGGGTGTTTTTGCTTGATACTAAGTTTTGTCAGAATATATATGGACAAATGGCCTTGAAGCCTGTTTAAGTATTAGTTAACTGAATAAAAATCCAATCACAGTATAGGAGTCAGTTTGAAAATAAGATTTTACTCTGGGATTGGTGATATGAAAACTAAAGCTACTTCCTATTAATATGCACAGAATATTCAGTCCTAAGACTTTAATCATTATTATTCATCATACTAAGTTTGCAAACAGTCCCCTGTGGATGAGTCGGACTTACGTGTGTAAATCTGTTCATGGTAATGGGATTTCCACTCAATGTGGTGAAGGTAAATCCCACTGTGCTTCGACTTGACCGCTTTTTTATTTGTTCAATGGAAAGACAATTGAATTTGGAAAGTCTTTGCAGAGTTACACTGTGCCTACATACTTAAGCCCCAGGGCTGTCCCTTGCCTGGCTTTTAAGACTATCTGGGGGCCCACCTGGCCATTTCTTTCCTGACATGAAAAGTGGGATTTAACCTGATGCCCATCACACAACTCCTCATCCTACGAAAACCCATGTGTTTGCTATATAAACACATAAGCATGTGTACAGGTGCTTCTACGTCTAAAGAATAGTCATGCTTTTGAAAACAGGGCCCCTCACACGCACATACTGCTGCTAAGTTGCTTCAGTCATGTCCGACTCTGTGCGACCCTGTAGACAACAGCCCACCAGGCTCCCCCGTCCCTGGGATTCTCCAGGCAAGAACACTAGAGTGGGTTGCCATTTCCTTCTCCAATTCATGAAAGTGAAAAGTGAAAGTAAAGTCGCTTAGTCGTGCCCAACTCTTAGCCACCCCATGGACTGCAGCCTACCAGGCTCCTCCAACCATGGGATTTTCCAAGCAAAAGTACTGGAGTGGGGTGCCATTGCCTTCTCCCACATGCACATAGTGGAACCAGAAGTCTTAGCTGCTCAAACAACCAGAAGATGTTCCCATCCCAACATCAGAGCCACTTGCTCAGGGTTTTCAGAAGACGCAGACATTTTATCTGGGATAAAACATTCAGTCCGTTTAAAGGGTTAACATATTGGTTCAACGCATTAACCATGATCAGTTTGAAGACTGACTCAATGTTACCCATTGTGTTGATACAAATGAACTTACAAAACAGAAGGAGAATCACAGACTTAGAGAACTAACATATGGTTGCTGGGGATGGAGGGGTGGAAGGGAAGGATGAGGGGAAAAGGATAGTTAGAGAGTTTGGGATGGACATGTACACACTGCTATGTTTAAAATGGATAACCAACAAGGACCTACTGTATAGCACAGGGAAATCTGCTCAATATTATGTGGCAGCCTGAATGGTGAGGGGGGAGTTGGGGGAGAATAGATACATGTATATGCTTGGCTGAGTCCCTCCACTGTTCACCTGAAACTATCACAACGTCGTTAATCGGCTGTACTCCAATACAAAATAAAAAGTTCAAAAGAAAACAACAACAAAAATATTACCCATTGTGTCAGAGGAGTGGTTTCCTTCCTTAGAATGGAATACAGTGGAAGGAAGGAGACAAACTGGAAGCTTAGGGCATTTCGGGGCCCCTGTGAGGCCCCCAGGGAATGAGCAAAGAGCAGCATGAAGCAGCTGCATATGACTGCAGTGGGAGGAACGGAACTTACAGGCAAATTTGGTCCATTTCATAGCCACGCCGATGGCTAGAGCTAACAGGCATTCTAACTTTTCAGTCCACTTAAAATACAAACTTAGAAATAAGTTAGCTGCCCCTGAAAGGTTCTAGCTGATCCTCAAAGGGATGCTTGTGCTCTGTCTGAGGCAAAAAGACAAATGCTCTGCAAATTTTTTTGCACATTGAACTGCTTTTCCCTTTGTCCCATGGAAGGACAGCTTAATTCCAACAAGCTGCCCTCTTATGAATCACCTTTCAGTAAAGTATATTTTTCTCAGATGTTATGTATTTATCATTGGAAAAGACCCTGATCCTAGGAAGGATGGTGGGCAGGAGGAGAAGGGGACGACAGAGGACGAGACAGTTGGATGGCATCACCAACTCCACGGACCTGAGTTTGAGCAAGCTTCAGGAGATGGTCAAGGACTGGGAAGCCTAGGGTGCTGCAGTCCATGGGGTTGCAAAGAGTCAGACACCACTGAGCAACTGAACAACAATGTATTTAGGAAGTACACCACTTTCCCTACTCACGCAAATGCATTATCTATGTCTTTAATATACAAGCTGTTTTACAGATTGGGTTTTAAAAGGAGCCACAGAATATGTTTGATCACAACCTTTTTTCTTATTAAGACAAAAGGGCAGGTTCCTGATGTCCATAGAGGCCAAGGCACTTTACTGTGCAGAGTTTCTATTTTCAATGACACGATCTAGCCAGCCAAAATTTAACCCCTGAGAGCCCTTCTTTGTCGCAGTCTGTTAGAAAGAGCGTCACTGATGTTACTGCTCTGCTAAGAATAGTCCGCAGATGTGCTTTTAAGTAAAGAGGGATTTAAAAATAAATGTATTTGACAAGTTGCTGATCAGAAGCCTATATTTACCACAACGAAATTAGAATGGTGTTGCATAGAAGTTGAAGTGTATCCTGGAAAATTCCTGAGATATGTTCGGATTTGACCTCCAAAGTCTTTGTCCATGACTTTGGAAAGCTATCTGGAATTCTCTGGGCCACACTGTTTCTTATAACTCAATAAGACCTTTCTCCTTATGGTCTTTGACCTCTAACTTCCCACATGGCCAAGCCGTTGTCAAGTCCATGTTGTCAGAAATGGCCATTCCTTAGCATAGCTCATATTCCTACTGCAGCTGCACATGTGGAAAGGAAACTTTTTCTTTTCAAGATATTTTAGCCAAGCTGTATAGCATGTGGGATCTTAGCACCCAACCAGGGACTGAACCCATTCCCCCTGCAGTGGAAGCACAGAGTCTTAGCCGTTGGACCACCAGGGAAGTCCCAAAACTTTTTTTTTTTTTCCCTAAATGCCAAATAGGTAATTCTGCATAGTTATAACAATTGTTTTCAGATAAGATTAGGTAATAAACTCGGTCTTCCCTGGTGGCTCAGATGGTAAAGAATCCACCTGCAATGCAGGAGACTCAAGTTTGATCACTGGATTGGAAAGATTCCCTGGAGAAGGAAATGGCAACCCACTCCCGTATTCTTGCCTGGAGAATCCCATGAACAGAGAAGCGTGGTGGGCTATAGTCCATGGGGCTGCAAAGAGTTGGACAAGACTGAGTGACTAACATTTTCACTTCCACTAAGTAATAAACTACAGCACTGTTAGAGTTAGACACATATAATGGGTCAAATTCTTTGGTTTTAGATTCCAGCAGCTATTCCAGACCTCTGTAACAGGGAACATTGTTAAAGCACCAGCATGAAGCAGAATGCCTGGGACGACTCAGTGTCAGAAAATACCCATGTTTCTGATTACCACTGACTCTCCTCCTGAGCTTTCTGAACTGCAGGCAAGCGGGCAGTTGATCTTGTAAGCTGTCATTCATAAATTCATAATCACAGAATCTGAAAACTGGCCAAACTGAGTCTCCACTTTTAGGGCTAAACCCTCCATCTCTTGTGGGCCTTCATCCTGCAGGAGAATAGAAAAGTATGTGCAGATTTAACAAAACAAATAGAAATAACAGATAGTTTGTGATGCTATCACGTTCAGTTGCAAAACTATTTGTAAAAAACAATTAAGCCAAATAAAGTTCCTCTGTTCTGAACCACAGAAAAAGAGAGAGAGAGAAATGGTTTAGACCCATGCTTCTGTGATGGCACATGACTTCTCTTCTCTGAGCTCCACTTCCCCCTGCAAAGTAAAGCTGTTGGACTTGACTGTCTTCAAGGGCTCTTCAAGGTCCAGGAGCTGATGGATCCAGACACCATGGTCCCACTGTAGTGCACCTGAGACCAGGGTATGTGCCCCACAGAGAGCTCTCAGACACACAGAGGCTCTCATTACTTTCATTGCTCTTTCTGCCATATCCAAGTTTCTAAGCAAAGAAAAAAAAATTGTGTTTCAAGAATTATGGGATTTGCTGCTTCTGCTCAGAATTCAACACAGAGATTAACAATTAAATACAAGTTCTTCATGATAAAAAAAAAAGTTATATAAAGGAAGTAAGTTGTGCATAACAGTACTGATAGCAGGATTCTGATATCCAACCTGAATCAAGAGATGGTTTTAGGAAGCAGGTTATTCAATTTGCTATATTAAAAAGGGAGGTTTTTAGCCCCAATCAGATTTAGAAGTTTGCATGTGGATTTTGAATTGAGATTAAGTAGCCATAAGGAGAATGGTCTAAGGATTCTGATCTAATTTCAAGAGTTTATAACACAAGTCCAAAGTCTCTCTTATTGTAATTAGGTTTCCAGCTACTACATGGTCAATTTTCAGTTCAGTTCAGTCACTCAGTTGTGTCCGACTCTTTGCAACCCTACAGACTATAGCACACCAGGCTTCCCTGTCCTTCACCAACTCACTGAGCTTGCTCAAACTCATGTCCATTGAGTCAGTGATGCCATCCAACCATCTCATCCTCTGTCATCCCCTTCTCTTCCTACCTTCAATCTTCCCCAGCATCAGGGTCTTTTTCTATCAGTCAGCTCTTCATATCAGGTGGCCAAAGTATTGGAGGTTCAGCTCAGCATCAGCCCTTCCAATGAATATTCAGGATTGATTTTCTTTAGGATTGACTGGTTGGATCTCCTTGCTATCCAAGAGACTCTCAAGAATCTTCTCCAACACCACAGTTCAAAAGCATCAATTCTACAGTGCTCAGCTTTCTTTATGGTCCAACTTGCATTTGAACTGTGGTGTTGGAGAAGACTCTTGAGGGTCCCTTGGACTGCAAGGAGATCCAACCAGTCCATTCTGAAGGAGATCAACCCGGGGATTTCTTTGGAAGGAATGATGCTAAAGCTGAAACTCCAGTACTTTGGCCACCTCATGCGAAGAGTTGACTCATTGGAAAAGACTGATGCTGGGAGAGATTGGGGGCAGGAGGAGAAGGGGATGACCCAGGATGAGATGGCTGAATGGCATCACGGACTCGATGGACGTGAGTCTGAGTGAACTCCAGGAGATGGTGATGGACAGGGAGGCCTGGTGTGCTGCGATTCATGGGGTCGCAAAGAGTCGGACACGACTGAGCGACTAAACTGAACTGAACTGAACTGCCACATTCATACATGACTACTGGAAAAACCACACATTTGACTAAATGGGCCTTTGTTGGTAAATAATTCCTCTGCTTTTTAATATGCTGTCTAAGCTTATAATAGCTTTTCTTCCAAGGAGCAAGTATCTTTTAATTTCATGGCTGCAGTTACCATCTGCAGTGCTTTAAAGCCCAAAAATGTAAAATCTCTCATTGTTTCCATTGTTTCGCCATCTATTTGCCATGAAGTGATGGGACCAGATGCCATGATCTTTGTTTTTTGAATGTTGAGTTTTAAGTCTGCTTTTTCACTCTCCTCTTTTACTTTCATCGAGAGGCTCTTTAGTTCCTCTTCACCTTCTGCCATAAGTGTGATGTCATCAGCATATCTGAGGTTATTGCTATTTTTCCCTGTAATCTTGATTACAGCTTTTACTTCATTCAGTCCTTTTTTTTTTTTTTGCTATAAAGAGATCCCATGGGTATGTCAGTCATGTCCAACTCTTTGCAACCCTATGGACTGTAACCCACCAGGCTCCTCTGTCCTTGGGATTCTTCAGGCAAGAATACTGGAGCTGGTTGCCCTACTCTCCTCCAGGGTATCTTCCCAACGCAGGGATCAAACCCACATCTCTTATTCTCTTGCATTGTCAGGTGGGTTCTTTATCACTAGAACCCCCTGGGAAGCCCCTAGAAATCGCACAAGTCCCCCTAAATTATACATATCTGAGGATATGAACAGCATATTATGTGACACAAACTAGGCTAGTTAGTATATATACATTGTTTTATTTATTGAAATGCAGTGCTCATACTGGCAAAAATGTGAGCTCTGAAATCAACTATCTAGGTCAAATCTGTTATTCACTGTCAAGAAGATATAGGCATGATAGTTAATCTCTGTGTGCCTCAGCATTCTCTTCTGTAAAATGGAGATTTTAAGTAATAGGAGAGGATTGTGAGGATGAGATGAGAGACAGTAAGTCCCTACATAAGAATGAGCTCTGTTCTGAGAGTCCAATTTGTTAGTAAGTCCAACAAAGTTAGCCTAAGTACCAAACTAACACAATCAGCTATATAGCACCATGCTGTAATAGGCATATAATACTTTTTACACAAGTAATACATAAAGAGCAAACAAAAATAAAGCATTTTAAATCTCTCAGTATTGTACCTTGGAAAGTGCAGTAGTACAGTACAATAGCTGGCATGCGAGGGCTGGGATCGAGTGAACAGGCAGGAGTTACCAACTAGAGGAGGGAGAGTAGGTGGGAGATGGTAGAGCTGAAGGATCGTCAGAAATAGGGGACGGCGGGTAAGCTGTGACGTCACTCACACCTGAGTTTAATGGCTCGGGTTCTGGTTCCTTGCTGGATTCAATTCTAACCATCTCTTGCTTCCAGACATCCTGGGCTTGCAATAAACATGCCGTGCTCTATACATACTGTGCTCTATACAGTGCTGTACAGTAAAGTACACAAAACCACAACCACTCGTAGAGGATCTGCACACACGACAATGTACGCCAGACCTGTGAACTACTTATGTGACTGGACATGGGAACACATGTTCATATCTTTGAAAGTCCCCAACTTGAGCGTTCGTATGTAGGGGAGTTACTACAAACTCTACAGGGATTAAAGCAAGATTCAAAGAAGATACTCGAGTAAAGTTAGCAAACAAGATGTCTCTGTTTAGTAAACTTCATGACTGAGCAAGAATTGTTTTGCATGTGGTTTACAAATTGGCCCAACTGGCAGTTTAGACTGAACAACACGAGTGAGAAATTTTAGAAAGGAAATGTCAAGTGAGTTACAAAGAGCAAGACACATAAATGTGAAGAATCACAGGACCTCCTTTAAAGAAACTAGAACGGGGTAGAAACAATGAATGGATTCAAACTGGAAAAGTTCAGAGTGTACTCATGAGAGAAGATGTGATAACTAGAGCAGCTGAAGACCAGAGAGAGGCTGGATCCAGCATGGCTTGGTGAGTGGACACCAGGGGCACATTACCTGATGAAGAAAGTTAGCTTAGGTCTGAACACAATTCAAAGGGGAACACCTAGAGCAATATACTAAAATAGCCTTGCGTGTTCAGTGAGCGGTGACTCAGAATGGCCTCCTTCCTGGCCTGAAGGTGAATAAAATATGGAAATAGGAAGCAAAACCCAAAGAGAGGATAAAAAAAGACAGAGGCTTATAAAAGAAGAAGCTGAGAAATAAGTTCACCCAAATTAATTTAAAGAAGGAATCAGTGGTCTTCTATGCCAGGCAATGTGGCCTAGTACCTTGATAAAGAAAGCCCTCTGGAACAAAAACTCATAAAATGTTGGATGTAATGTATTTTAAAATATTGAGCATGGCTGAGTTGGCAAAAAGGTAAGGACAGGAGAATTTACAGGAACAAGAAAGCATAACCCAGGAGAGTGTGTTTGAAGCCAGCTGACTGAAAGCATCTGCACATCCCCAAGTTTTAATGAGCCCAAGCATTGAAGAGGGCCAAGCAGAGACCCCCATGCAAACTAGAACCTCCAAATATGGGGAAACCAGAGCAGAGAAGTGGTGGGAGGTGGAAGGAATTATTCTGCACAGGGGAACTTGAATGGCTCATCCTAGACTCTGAGCAGAGAAGTAAATATGATTAAAATGTCCTGGACATGTGCCTTAAATTCACATTACCTGTGGGGCTGGAAAATCTTAAAAATTTAATTGAAAGTGCCATGGATTGATTTTTCCCCCAAGCACTTGTCAGAAGGAAACACAAATGCACACTGAATTTGTGCCGCACATAATGCCCACATACAAAATCTCAAGGGACATGAACTCCCTCCCAGCCATAATTCTCTAAACACGCAAGGGAACAAGGCACCAAGAGAGAGAGTCAGAAGAGCCCAGAAACAGATCTGCTAAGTTGGAGGATATTAGAACAAGTCAAAATATAAAATATGTTTAATATTTCAAAAACTTAAAGTCTGTTGCAAAAATAAGAGGCAATCAAGTGGAATCAGACAAAATAAAATGTCTAGAAGTGAAACATTAAGAATTCAAAATTAAAAGTTCAATGGATAGATTAAACAGCAGGCGAGATACGACCAAAGATAATTGTTGAGTCGGAAGAGAAATCTGAAAAAATGCAATACAAGAAAACAAAGACACAGAAAGTGTTTTTTAAATATTAAAATGTGTGGAAGACGGAATTTAAAGGGGCTACCATATACTTAATTGTAGTTCCAAAGAAATCAGCTAAAGGGTAAGAATTACTTGGGTTTAGAGATAACAATATTTGAAGATGCAATGGTTGAGAATTTTCCAGATTTGATTAAATAAGCATATCTTCATATTCAAGAAGCCTAAAAATAAATCTTGAACAGAAAAAAGCAAACTCCTAATTCAACACAGAGACATAGTGAAGCTCTATGACACCAAAAAAACAAAGATGAATAGAGGAATACAGGAAGACTCATGGAGTGGGAGGAAGGAGAACAAAGACAGATTATTTGCCAATAAATTAGTTTTAGACTAACAGCCCGGCTCTCAAGAACAGAAATGGAAGCCAGACAATGTTAGAATAACATGTTCAAAGTGTGGAGAGAGAAAAAAAATCAACCTAGAAGTATATATCAAATAAAATTATGTTTTAACAGAAGGGCTAGATTTGCAGCAACATGGATGGCTCTAGAGAGTATCACACTGAGTGAAGCAAGTCAGACAGAGAAGGTAAAATATCCTTTGACATCCCTTATATGTGGAATCTAAAAAGAAATGATACAAATGAACTTACTTTTAAAACAGAAAGAGATTCTCAGAAAACAACCTTATGGTTGCTGGGGGGTAGGAAAGGTTAGGGACTTTGGGATGGACATGTAGACACTGCTATATTTAAAACAGATATCCAACGAAGACCAACTCTGTAGCACAAGGAACTCTGCTCATTGTTATGTTCCAGTCTGGATGGGAGTGGGATTTGGAGGAGAATCAGTCAGTCAGTTCAGTCGCTCAGTCGTGTCCGACTCTGCAACCCCATGGAATGCAGCATGCCAAGCTTCCTTGTCTATCATCAACTCCCGGAGCTTGCTCAAAATCATGTCCATCAAGTCGGTGATGCCATCCAGCCATCTCATCCTCTGTCGTCCCCTTCTCCTCCTACCTTCAATCTTTCCTAACATTGGGGTCTTTTCTAAGGAGTCAGCTCTTCACATCAGATGGCCAAAGTATTGGAATTTCAGCTTCAACTCAGTCTTTCCAATAAATATTCAGGACTGATTTCCTTTAGGATGAACTGGTTGGATCTCCTTGCAGTCCAAGGGACTCTCTAGAATCTTCTCCAATACCACAGCTCAAGAGCATCAGTTCTTTGGCACTCAGGTTTCTTTATAGTCCAGATCTCACATCCATACGTGACTACTGGAAAAACCATAGCTTTGACTAAACGGACCTTTGTTGGCAAAGTAATGTCTCTGCTTTTTAATGTACTATCTAGGTTTGTCATAGCTTTGCTTCCAAGGAGCAAGAGCCTTTTGATTTCATGGCTGCAGTCACCATCTGCAGTGATTTTGGAGCCCAAGAAAATAAAGTCTGTCACTGTCTCCCCATATATTTGCCATGAAGTGATGGGACCGGCTGCCATGATCTTAGTTTTTTGAATGTTGAGTTTTAAGCCAGCTTTTTCACTCTGCTCTTTCACTTTAATCAAGAGGCTGTTTAGTTCCTCTTCACTTTCTGCCGTAAGGGTGGTGTCATCTGCATAACTGAGGCTATTGATATTTCTCCTTGTAATCTTGATTCCAGCTTGTGCTTCATCCAGCCTTTTGTTTGAAATCCAGACATTTCACATGATGCACTCTGCATAGAAGTTAAATAAGCAAGGTTACAATATACAGCCTTGACATACTCCTTTCCCAATTTGGAACCAGTCCATTATTCCATGTCTGGTTATAATTGACCTGCACACAGATTTCTCAGAAGGCATTTAAGGTGGTCTTTTATTCCCATCTCTTTAAGAATTTTCCACAGTTTATTGTCATCCACATAGTCAAAGGTTTTGGCATAGTCCATAAAGCAGAAGTAAATGTTTTTCTAGAGCTCTCTTGCTTTTTCAATTATCCAACTTGATTCCAGCTTGTGCTTCATCCAGCCCAGCATTTCACATGATGTACTCTGCATATAAGTTAAATAAGCAGGGTGACAATATACAGCCTTGACATACTCCTTGGCAATTTGATCTCCGGTTCCTCTGTCTTTTTTAAACCCAGCTTGAACATTGGAATTTCATGGTTCATGTACTGTTGATGCCTGACTTGGAGAATTTTGAGCATTACTTTGCTAGCATGTGAGATGAATGCAATTGTGCTGTAGTTTGAGCTTTCTTTGGCATTGCCTTCTTTGGGATTGGAATGAAAACTGACCTTTTTCAGTCCTGTGACCACTGCTGAGTTTTCCAAATTTGCTGGCATATTGAGTGTAGCACTTTCACACCATCATCTTTTAGGATTTGAACTAGCTCAACTGGAATTTCATCACCTCCACCAGCTTTGCTTGTAGTGATGCTTCCTAAGGCCCACCTGACTTCACATTCCAGGGATGTCTGACTCTAGGTGAGTGAACACACCATCATGGTTATTTGGATCATGAAGATCTTTTTTGTACAGTTCTTCTGTGTATTCTTGCCACCTCTTCTTAATATCTTCTGCTTCTGTTAGGTCCATACCATTTCTGTCCTTTATTGTGCCCATCTTTGCATGAAATGTTCCCTTGGTATTTCTAATTTTCTTGAAGAGATCTCTAGTCTTTCCCATTCTATTGTTTTCCTCTATTTCTTTGAATTGATCACTGAGGAAGACTTTGTTATCTTTCCTTGCTCTTCTTTGGAACTCTGTGTTCAAATGGCAAAATGTAGGGGAAACTATAAAGCATAAGTTACATGATAAATATATTGAAAATAACAATAGTTATAAATGGAGTATAACCACCACGGAAACCTATACTGCCATGACAATGAGTACACTATAGCCATATTAACAGAAGTAAATTTTTTTTAACTTTTTATTTTGTATAGGGATATAGCCAATTAACAGTGTTGTGATAGTTTCAGGTGAAGGGGCTTAGCCATACATATGCATGTATCCATTCTGCCCTATATCCTTCTCTCATCCAGGATGGCACATATTTCATTTTTTGCATAAAGTGACTATGAAAGCGAAAGTGAAAGTCATGTCAGATTCTTTGCCATCCCGTGGACTATACAGTCCATGGAATTCTCTAGGACAGAATACTGCAGTGGGTAGCCTTTCCCTTCTCCAGGAGATCTTCCAACCCAGGGATCAAACCCAGGTCTTCTGCATTGTAGATGGATTCTTAACCAGCTGAGCCACAAGGGAAGCCTAAATGGCACCTTTGGTCCCTTGGCTTAGTTGGTTAAATAGTCTGTCTAGTAAACAGGAGACCCTGGGTTTGAATCCCAGAAGTGCCTTTCAAAAATTGACCATAAAAACATATAAATACTTTGCCCCATGAATTGAGACCCTCACTCAACTAAAGACTTGCCAAATCTGTCTTCCCTGAAAGACAAGAGCACAGAAATCATGTATTCAACTGTCTGGCCTGAAATTACATCATCTAGGGTGTGTTTTTGGACCATGGAACAGAATGAAAGTTGTTCCTCAGAGCATGTACTGGTTAAGGAGGAAGATGTGATTGGCTGGTTTCCTGCCGAGCCTGCTGACTAGGTGTGAGTGCCCCAATCAAATCAGAAGATGTGGTATGTTGCCCCCCAACATCCTCCTGACAAGTAAGAAAAACAATTACCAAAGTTAACTGTCCCCACGGTAACTGCATCAGTGCTATTCCAGGCATATTTCTGGGTGCATAGATGCTCCACACAGAGCCTTGCTAAACAGGCCGCAATTCTGTGTGTACAGTGCTAGCTGCAGAAGCTCAGATCCTCTCACAAAGATGCCCCACCTGAATGCCCGTGAAAATCTTCCAGAGGAAAGTCTCCTTGGGCTGCCTGGGGCTCTGAACCATTTCCGTGTGAAGGATTGACTGATCCAGTCAAACAACAGCGAACTACTGTCCCTGGAGCCCTGTGCTCCTGGACTGACTATGTCCCCCTGAATCTCCCCACCCTAACACTTGGCTTGGCCCCCATCCCACATCTGCAGCTTTATCCTCAGGATGGCTGAGATCCGGTATGCTGCAGGTCCACTCACCCATCGCAGGAGATACCTGCATCACTGTAAACTGCCCTGGGGACCCAGGTCTGCATGCTCTAGTGGGATGGTGGGGCCCAATCTTAGCAGGCTTAGTAGCTCCTCCAGAATTTTGGCACTGGGATGTTATCCAAGAGGTAGACTGAAACAGATCTGATTTAACTCACAAACTTCAGCAAGAATCAGTAATAGTATACTTTCATTGCAATGAACTTGCCCCCCAAAAGTTGTATCTACCATCAAACCAGCACCTGTTCAGTGAAAACCAAGCTCATGTCCAGATAGTCCCTTCTGGAAAGGAGTCCTCCAATCAGCCAACAAAATGCCCCCATGCTTGGATGGAACAACACATAAAAAGTGAGAGACAGTGAGTCTCCAGGGAGCAGACTCTCCCAGAAAAGGATACTGTGATTCCCATTTGCATGTTACTGTCAAAAAATTCAGCCCCTCTTCTGTGAAAAATCAGGGGGGAAAGTCTAATTTGCATTTACCTCAGAGAAGAAACTGAGCCTTCTCTCTCACCCAATTTTTTGAAATAATGGTATCACCAATCTGGTTGGAAAAATAAAAACCATAAAGTGAGGGTTGAAGTAGGGAATAAAGTCCCTAATAATAAAAATACAGAGATGGAGACCTATATTTACCTGGATACAATCTATATTTCCTTGGACAGAATCTGTATGACCTGCCAGTTAGGAGACAATCAAAGCTAATCTATTAATTGGAATGTGTTAGTAGTTAAAAGGCCAGACAGCACGGGAGATTAGAAAGCATTTTATGTGGCAAGAGCAGTGAAAACCAACCCTGTGTATTATTCCAAGGTTGAAATTGTGGAAAATAAATGGTATATTCTTACCCCCAGTGCTCTCATTATGCGTTGAGAGGGAAAGAAGCAAAAATAGCAAATGTAAACCAGTTTTCCAAGAAGATTGGCCAAGAAAGAAAGGAAAGAGCAAGGATAATAGCAGGGCTGGCAGCAAAGACTCTGCTTGACAAGACTCATGACCTTATTGTTTACTCAGGTTAGTATCACTATCTACCATGGTCATTATTCTCTCACTGCAAATTTGTTAAATGCTGAGAAACAGCATCAGTCCTCTACTGTCTAAAGACAGCCTCAGAGTCTTCCCTTCACAGAAGAGACACTGCTCATCACCAGCAATCATTTCGCAGCATGCAATAAAATTCAGGCAAGATTTTTTAAAATTGATTTTTATTGAAGTATAATTGCTTTACAATGTTGTGTTAGTTTCTGCTGTGCAGCAAAATTAATCAGCCATACATATACATATATTACCCCCTTTAGGACCTCCCTCCCATTTAGGTCTTCACAGTACATTAAATAAGAGTTCCCTGTGCTACACAGTAGGTTCTCATTCAGTTCAGTTCATTCGCTCATTCGTGTCCAACTCTTTGCAACCCCATGAATCGCACCACGCCAGGCCTCCCTGTTCATCACCAACTCCCGGAGTTCACGCAGACACATCCATCGAGTCAGTGATGCCATGCAGCCATCTCATCCTCTGTCATCCCCTTCTCCTCCTGCCCCCAATCCCTCCCAGCATCAGTCTTTTCCAATGAGTCAACTCTTCACATGAGGTGGCCAAAGTACTGGAGTTTCAGCTTTAGCATCAGTCCTTCCAAAGAAATCCCAGGGCTGATCTCCTTCAAACTGGATTGGTTGGATCTCCTTGCAGTCCAAGGGACTCTGAAGAGTCTTCTCCAACACCACAGTTCAAAAGCATCAATTCTTTGGCGCTCAGCCTTCTTCACAGTCCAACTCTCATATCCATACATGACCACAGGAAAAACCATAGCCTTGACTAGACGGACCTTAGTTGACAAAGTAATGTCTCTGCTTTTTGAATATGCTATCTAGGTTGGTCATAAGTTTTCTTCCAAGGAATAACCATCTTTTAATTTCATGGCTGCAGTCACCATCTGCAGTGATTTTGGAGTCCAGAAAAATAAAGTCTGACACTGTTTCCACTGTTTCCCCATCTATTTCCCGTGAAGTGATGGGACTGGATGCCATGATCTTCATTTTCTGAATGTTGAGCTTTAAGCCAACTTTTTCACTCGGTTCTCATTAGTTATCTATTTTATACATACTGGACTTCTTAATGGCTCAGATGGTAAAGAATCTGCCTCCAATGTGAGAGTCCCAGGTTCAGTCTCTGGGTCAGGAGGATCCCCTGGAGAAGGGACTGGCAATCCACCCCAATATTCTTGCCTGGAGAATCTCATGGACAGAGGAGCCAGTGGGCTACAGACCATGGGGTCACAAAGAGTTGGCCACATCTGAGTGACTGAGCACACACACACACATCAATAGCATATATGTATCAATCCCAGTCTCCCAATTCTTCCCACCCCGTCCCTTCCCTGTTGGTATCCCCATACATTTATTCTCTGTCTGTATTTCTCTTTCTGCCATGCAAATAAGATGTCCATCAACAAAGGAATGGATAAAGAAGATGTGGTTCATATATGCAATGGAATATGACTTGGCCATAAAAAGGAACATAATAGGGTCATTTGTAGACATGTTGATGGACCTTGAGCCCGTCATACAGAGTGAAGTAAGTCAGAAAGAGAAAAACCAATATAGTTAATGTGTATATAGAGAATCAAGATTTTTTTCCTTGGCTTTTTTTTTAACCTGTAGGATTTTAAGAAGCAGCCAATAATCTTCTTACATTTCCATCTGTATTTTTCTCTCTAGTGGAAAAATTGGGAGTTTGAGACTGGAGGATTTGAGTCTTCCTAAACATCATTTGGATGCTTAGTTTATTAAACTATTCATTTGGAAGGAGGGTAACATTAGCCCCCACAGTAAACAGTGCCTGTCCATCAGATCCCCCTGATGGGATATCAGGGCATCAGGAAGAGAGCCCCACTGAGCTGCCACCCTCACTCCTGAGACTGAGTTGGCTGCTGGGACAAAGCTCCCTGATGGGCGAGCTGCCTGTCAATTTTGCTAAAAAGAACAGTAAAAGTAGGAACAGCCAAGCTTGTACAATCTCGCCATTCCTTTCTTTTTTCAGTGTATTTTTAGGTTGGCAGAAATCAGTTTCCTTTTCTATGCTTTATATATTCCTATTCATAAGCGTGGCATTACCAGATGATGTATTAAACTTTATTTTATTCATAGAAAATAGACACAGCTCTAGAGAAGGGTGACTCAGTGAAGGGCTCTTGTTTGAAAACACCTGGACTCCTAGCCAGAGAAGAAGATACAGTGCATACAATGAACAATCAATGAAACATAAACCATCTCAGGCAAAATAAAACTTAGGCCGGAAGATCTAAACATTTCTTTTGCAAGTTTCTGATTGAATGGATCTTTGCAATCCACATGAATCCAGGCAAACATGCTACTGGAGTTTGATTAATTAAACCAAAATCTACTCATCTGAGTAGCCTCTAACTCATATGTGAGATGCTTTTAATCAGCAGAGAGATAATGGTTTTAGGGAACAGGCTCCAGGTGGGGCTTACTAACTAGCACATTGTATTTATTTTTCCCTTGTTGGGAATGTTCTTTTTAATGAAATGAGTTTAATTCTTGGTTTTCTGGTTCCTTGCCTACCATCCATCTCCACCACTGAAGATCTTCCATATGAACTACACAATGACAGTCAGCTGGAATGCAAGGCAGTCAGTCTAGTCAGCCAGAACTTAGCTTCCTAGAACAGGGATGAGCTAGAGACCAAACATGAATGTTATATATTCCTCATGACATTATAAGGGACCACAGTGAACCAGCCAGGATAGTCCTGTACAAAGAAAATCAGAAAAATCAAAAAATCAGAGAGTGGTCATGCAATGATACACCATCATATGTGACTCTGAGCAAGGGTCTTACAGACCCGAAACTTTACATTAGGCCTTACATTAAGCTCTTCCAACAGCCCTAAGATCTCTTTTTATGATTTGTTTATTATATAAACAAGAGATGACTTGAACTTCCAGCCATGGTGAGGTTAAGAGCTCAGCAAATCCACTCAAGGTAAAAGAAAGTATAAAGCTGTAAAAACACTTTAGGATTCTGGAAACTGACTAAAGGCAGACAGTAAATTGAAATGAATTTATACTTGACAATTTTCTGAGCTCCAGGCAAGGGCAGTGGGCGTCTGTGACCTCCTTCACACCAACTGTCCCCATCCTTCCTCCCAGTTCAGAAAGTAAGAACCCAGGTGTTACCAGCCTCAGGCTGGAAATGGAAACCATCTGCTTTGATACCAGAGGGATCTGACTCAACTGTTGCGGCAGGGGGGGCCGGCGGGGTGTGGGGAAAGTGAGTCCAAATCCCATAGCTCTGTCCACTGTTGCTGGATTTTTAGGTTGTTTGTCTTTCACCAATAGATAGTGCTAAAACAAACATCCTTATGTGTATGCTTTTGTATGAATATCTGATTACTATCTCAGAATAAATCCCCAAAGTCAGACTTAGTTACTCAAAGTATTTGGCACTCTTCTACTGCTGTATAACTCTTCTGTTACTGTGGAATCATTAACTCTGTAGCTTCAAACAACGCATGTATTATCTCACAGTTTCTGTAGGCCAAGGGTCTGAACAACTGGATTCTCTGTTCAAGGTTTGAAGACTGCATTCAAAGTGTCTTCCTTGGTAAAGAATCTGCCGGCAAAGCGGGAGACCAGGGTTCAGACCCTGGCTCTGGAAGATCCCCTGGAGAAGGGAATGGCTACCCACTCCAGTCTTCTTGCCTGGAGAATTCCACGGACAGGAGAGCCTGGTGGGCTACAGTCCATGGGATTGCAAACAGTCAGACACAACTAAGCAACTAACACTTTCACAACACTTTTCAAGGAGACAGTCTCATCTGGGGCACAGGGTCCTTTTCGAGTTCAAGGCTGCTGGTGGAGTCCAGTTCCTTGCAGTTGTAGGGCTGACTTGCAGCAACTAGAGGCCAGCCGCCATTCTCTGTCATGTGGTTGGTGACACCGTGTGAGAGTTTGCTTCCTCAAGGCCAGCAGGGGGGCATCTGCAGTTGCTTCTCACCACTTACCTCTGTCTCCTTAAATAAATGGCTCACCTGACTAGGTCAGGCCCACTGAGGATGATCTCCCTTTGATTAATTCAAAGCCCACTGACTGGCAACCTTCATTAGCTTGGCAAAATCTTCGCAACTTTGTCAACTACCATAACCTAATCCCAAGCATGCTCGCCCATCATACTGACAGTCCCACCCTCTGTACCCCAGCAGACAGAAAATTGCGGGGGGCGGGGGGGGGATGGAGCACTCTTAGAAGTTCGCCTGTCACAACGAGATTTCACATTTGTGAAGACTGTGATTCAAGGGCTTCCCTGGTGGCTCAGTGGTAAAGAATCTATCTGCCGATGCAGGAGACACAGGTTTGATCCCTGGGTGGTAAAGATCCCCTGAAGAAGGGAATGGCAACCCACTCCAGTATTCTTGCCTAGAGAATCCCGTGGAGAGAGGAGCATGGTGGGCTATAGTCCATGGGATCACAAAGAGTCATACATGACTTAGCAATTAAACAACACAAGTGTAGGATGTTTGCTTATAAAATATGAAAATGGAAACCAATTAATAAAGGCTATAGTGTGCCTTAAAAAAATTATGATTTAAATTGCTAAATTTTCTGAAGAATCCTTATTCTCACCCCATCCCCACATCACAGCATGCCTGTTTCCCCAGCCAATATATATATATATCCAATATAATTATGGATATTTTAATTATTCTTCATCTGTACCAGATATTACTAGCTCAGGCCCTTGGACGGGATGCAGCAATAAGAGAACAAATCTTGCATTTTTGATTCATATTAAGATTACTATGGTCTTTGGTAATTTTTACTTTTCCTTTGCAGTCTATCTATCTATATGCTTCATTGTTTTCTCTAGGGCTAATTTTCTGTTATTGACCCCTTTGCCATCCCATTTTGAATGTCAAGAATATTAACTACTAACAGCCCACACAGCAAGTATTTTCTCCTGATGTGTTTTCTTTTCAACTTGGATACAGCGCTTTGCATCACGCCAAAAAAAAAAAAAAAGAGCTTCACTTTCATAATCAGACCTACAAACCACTAATTGTTCATGGTTTCTTTCCTGTGTTATTTCATTCTCTAACATGTTTTCTTGCATTTTAATTTCTAAGAATAGAGATGTAAAGGAATCCATTGGAATTTCCAGTTTCTATCTCAGATGATACTTAGGGACTCTATACTGAATGAATCGTGTATAAAGCTGAAGTTGCCAATAACGTACTGCCTATCAGACTTCTAGTTGTTCATAAACTGATTCTTAACCTAAGGTGTCCAGCCAGAGCTGTGATGCACCTTTCTCTCAAATGTTGGCCCAGGAGAGTAGACCACGTTGTTCTGCTAACAGTTCAGGACATTGGATGTCAGCTTCTTTTTTTTTTCGTTTCTTGTCTTTGGGCTACCAAATCATAGCTCTGAGTATTTGAAAAGAAACTGAAGGATGAGATCAGATTTTTTCCAAAATCTTTAGTCTTGGTCTCGAGTTTTAGCCCATCTCTAAGCACTAATTTCATGTTACAGTCACTAGTGCCATTTTAACCTGGGACCTAAAAATAATCTTATTAAAAGAAAAAGAAGAAGAAAAAGAAATCACTTTAAATAACCAAGAAAGTATGCCTTTTAGGTGAAATCACTTCTCCTTGTTGAATTAAAAAGATAATGGTGAAATGTTTCCTTGGCAGAAACAAAATCACTTTATGATTTATCTGCTAAAAAAGTAGCCACAAGTCCCTCTGCCATTCATAGATGAGTAAATCATAATATAAGAATCTAAGTAAGTTCCTTAAGACTTCGTTGAAGTCTGGGTATTAAATTTCCTTGTCTAGAAAATGAGAAAGTTAATCCAGCTGATCTCTGAAAGCATTAGTCGCTCAGTCATGTCCGACTCTTTGTGACCCTGTGGACTGTAGCCTGCCAGGCTCCTTTCTCCATGGAATTCTCCAACCAGGATTAGTGGAGTGGGTAGCCATTCCCTTCTCCACGAGATCTTCCTGACCCAAGGATCGAACCCAGGTGTCCCACATAGAAGGCAGTTCAATATCATCTGCTGATCTCTGAGGTCCTACTCAAATCTAACACCTGGATTCTACTTGGTGTTCAACTCAAGGTTTTCTGTTTTTATCTTTTCTTTGGCCCTTTTCAAACTCCCAGTCAAAGTCCTGCCTTCAGCTGCCTCCCTCTTTTAATTTCCAGAAACCTACTATGTACTCTTGCAAAACATCTTATTATTATTTCAAAGTCCCTGTCAAACTTCATGGCTTTCACATTCCTGGAACTGGTTCCACTCTCCTTCTCAGTTTGCAAACTTGAAATAAGAGCTCTTTTTTCATCATCTTTCTCTCCCCTCCATATTTAATCAGTATCCCAGGCCAGAATATTTGTTGCAATATTTGTCTTCTTAACCTTATTTCAATTCTTTCCAACATATCAGTTCAGTCTCCTAGTATGTCATTTCAGGATCTAATGCTGGAAAATATTTCTCTTCTTTATTTGTTCTGAAGTGAGTAATCCAAAACACTGCAGCCACAATGACGTTCCTGTAGCTTCATATTGCCTGATGAATTAAGAACAGACTACACAGTCTGGCAGTGTAGCCCTACTATACATAATATGGCCAGCCTGGCTTCCCAAGTCTTCTCCTCCACTCATGCCCAGGACCTTGCGATTTCCTGAGTACTTTCCTAATGTTTTGCTTGGTCCTTCCCTTTTTGGTTTAATTTTGAATTCTTATTTTCAGTGTTTAAAATTTCTGTAAATGTCTGAGGTATCTACTCGAGCTAAAACAAGGGGGGAAAGTCTTCATTTTTAATCTTTATCCTCCTTCCAAAAAAGCTCAGTATTTCTTTTTCTTGGGGCCAAAAAAAAAATAGATTACATATCAGTGCTGCTAGTAGTAAGGAATCACTGCCAATGCATAAGACACAAGAGCCAACTGTTTGATCCCTGGGTCAGGAAGATCCCGTGGAGAAGGAAATGGCAACCCACTCCAGTGTTCTTGCCTGGAAAATCCCATGGACAGAGGAGCCTGGCAGGCTATAGTCCATGGGGTCACAAAGAGTTGGACACAACTGAGCAACACACACACACATCAGTAAAATGCAGCAGAAGTTTAAGATAAAACATCTGTACAGAGGACACTGAACATTGGGTGTGTTAGAGGTGGAGGATTCCAACCCTTGGAACTCCAGTCTTCCACTGAAAAAGATCAGAAAGGTGACGCATCTCACTAAGGTCACACAGCTGCTCAGGACCGAATTTTTAGTGCCTTCAGTGGGTGATATGCCAGGTCCTAGGAATGTGGAAATGAAATGCTTTCTAGAAACACAGTACAGGAGGAGGAGATATGTGGGGACAGATCTGTGTACTCAAGCTGACAGGTGCTGTGATAGAAGCTATGCATTGTTCAGACACAAAGGAGGGGGTAGTCAGCACTCCCTGATGTGACAGGGCAAAGTGGAAGGATTTCATAGATAAGATAACCCCTGAGGCTTAAGAGAAAAAGAAAAGTTGTGTACACTGGGATAGGCCAGCAAGGAACCAATGCAAGCAAAGGCACAAAAGCATGGATTAGATGAAAGCATTTGGGAAATGAAAACAATTTAGAGAGTCTGGAAGTTAAGGTAAATGATAAGGCATATCAAAATTAAAATTAAAAGCAAGCAAGCTCTAAATTGTAAAGGGACTTGTAATACCTCACAAAGGAGTTTGGGACAATGATGATTGTTACTACCATTTTTTATTAATGATTATCAATTTCTCATTTTAATTAATCAGTTCTATTTATTGATCACTTGCTATGATCGCTAGAATCAAAGGTTAATTCACTTGCCTAAAGTAATATAGCTATTAAGTATTGGAGTCAATGTTCGAATCAGGTCCTCTTGGTTTCAGAGCTGAACATGGTTGGATTACACTATAGTCTGTCTTTAGTCTGTGGACAATATGGACCATCTGAGTATTTGAATAGAAGAATAACTGTGATTGGATTCTTTTCTCGGAAGAGTTTTGCAACAATATAAAGTTGCAGTGTCCAATCCAGTGACCACTACACACGTTGAAAATTAACAATAATAATTAAAAACTCTGTCCCTCAGTTGCAGTAGGCACCTCTCCAGTGCTCAGAAGCCACATGTGACTAATGACTACTGTAGAGATGACACAGGGTGAGATTCCTGTCCTTACAGGAAGTCTTACTGGACAGCAGTGGTACAGAGGATGCACTGGAGCTTTGTGAGATGGGAAATGAAGAGCCGGGGACCACCACCCAGGACGGGTGAGAAAGGATCAGAGAAAAGACGAAGGCGCAAATTAGCAGAGATGCAAACCAGAGATTCTCCAAGTGTGACTTGCACTCTCCCAGTCCATCACCCATCAACACTGGGTCCCTGGGAACCTGTTAAAAATGCAGATGCTCAGCACACCCCAGATACACTGAATCAGAAATTCTGAGAATGACACCCAGCCATCTACTCGGTGACAAGCCCTGAAGGGAATTTCGATGCTCACTGAAGGGTGATGGACCACTGATGTAGAGGAAGGGACAGATCTCTAAAATGTGTATAGAAATACACATTTAGCTCTGGCCAAGTGTGGGGTATACAGAGGGAGAATGAATCTAGGCCAACTCAGGTAGGTGGGGGAGGATGGAAGGAGAAGCATATTCACAGGGAAAAAAGGTAAGGAGCCTGAGTTTGAGTTCTGGAGGGATGTTCAGTCATTATGATCCGGTTGGGAGTACCTATCTAGAACTCAGGAGAAAGTACTGCAATGGAGATGCAGATTTAGTCATCAGAATTTCGGTGGTGTGTTAGCCGGGAACGGATGACTGGATAGGTTGAAAACGCTGAGAGGAGCATCTAGATTTGGGTGCAGTTCTCCACATGCCAGCTCCTTTTTTTTCCTATTGGATGAGGCATCTCAAAGTGCAAATTTGGTCTATTAGATATGAGTATATTCTATTTTTAAAAAATAAAGAATTAACCTACATTGTTATTCCGAGTCACCGTGTGTAGAACGTGTCAAACAGGATACACACGATCCTAACGAGTGTACTGTGGAAAGGGGACAGGTTTCAGGGCTGACTCTCTTTCTCTCCAATCCTGGAGTGTGGGCTTCATCAGGGGAATCAGAAAGAAGGGAGGAGAGAAATTCGGAGGGGTATGGGATGGTGTCCCCAAAAGTTAACAGGGAGAATTTCTAAGAAGAGGTCAAGAGCACTGCCATATCCCAGAGGCCAGAAAGCGAAGACCATGGACTTGGCTCGTAGAAGGCCATCACGGAACTTAGCAAAGTATTTCTGTAGAGCAAGCAGGGACAATCTGGCAAATCAACAAAAGAGAGTGAGCTGGTTGAAACAGAAATAGGAGATGATGAAATGGGGCAGTGAGGGTAGATTTATGTTTTGTACTATTCCTTGGATACAAAAGGTCCCTTATATTCTCTGTATATTACAGAAATTTTGGTGAAAATCTTTCTTGTACTTTCTCTCCCCAGGGCCCTGCCATAAGGATGGCATGAAAGGGCTAGCATACATAAATGAGATCATCCCACCAGCTGATGGGGATTCACTGATCCCAGACAACAACTGAGCTCACCTTAATCTTCCCATCACTGAGGATGGCTTCTTATCTGATCTTCTTCTTATCCCGCTCATCCTCTTGTCCTGTCCCACATACCCTAATGACATGCCTGAATCCTCAAAGCAAATACAGCTCAGACTTTAAAGCTTGGACCTCTCTACAAAAATACCATAAGTACTGTTCCCTACAGTTGAGTTGGCCTAAATCAATCCCCAATGCCCTCCTGGGAAGCAGGTAGGAAAATATTACGGTGCTTATCCTGCAGATGAAAACTGAGATCCTATGGTTTGTTCAATATCTTCTTGTTCTTCATGACAATGCAACGATCCTATTTTATTTGTGTTATTAATGTATTCATTCCACATTTTTCCATGAAGGACTCCAGGTAGGGGAGTCTGAAAAAATAAGAGAAGAATGTCAAGACTAGGTGATAAAAGAACACAGATATTCAGCTGTTAAATCTCCACATAATTGGAACAGCTCAGCTGTAAATTTAGCTCTGAGTTTTTGGCAACCAAACAAAAAGGCAGACACTGTCAATTATGCAGTTCCTATTTTCATGAAGAAATAAGAGTGCCAGCTTCTCAGAGAAGCCAGAATCCCCTCCTTGCCTAAGTTCTAAATGAAACTGCATACCCATGTCTTCACAGAGAGGGCATTTCTATAAACAAAGGTAATGCAAGATCTCATATGGCAGCTTCTAATGCTTTCTTTCAGCAAAATTTCATATAAAAGATTCAGTGAAAAACTAACTTCAGCACAAGCAAACATACTAATTTACTGATCACTGATAGGCAGTTACCATAAGGATATAAAACCTTACGTCTTGAACAGGATTTCGGTTTTCATGGTTGTAGCTAAAAGCTATGCACTAATTAGCACATAGTAATGGAATATGCTCCCTCTTCATTAGTGCTAAAAATCTGGTAGCCTTGCTAAGGTCCACACACTTGTATACACACTAAACACAACACACACACACACACACACACACACATGCACACACACTCGACCATCTTAAGAAAAAAAGAGTATAATTTTTTAAGCAGATAAAACTAAAGCAGCCTTGGGTTTTTACGAAATGCTAATTGGCTTGAGCAAAATGTCATCTATTATTATAAGATGTTGCTGGAATATCCATATATTAATGTGATTGGAATATAGGCAAATTTGGGGGGGGGCGGCATTTCCATTATAATTAGAGACGATGCTGAGCAACCACTCCCCTCACTCGCAGGCACTGATGATCACTAATATTTTGAAGTAATCACAGTCTCCCCTGAGTGCTAATAAGGCCCCACCAGCACGGCCCCTTCCCTGCACAAGGGCTGGCTGCACTGTGCTTTCAGCGCTGTGTCCACTTGTCCCGTTAGGCAACCGATACATGGACACCCAGTCCCTGCATTACCGCAGAGTTCCCAGGGCGTTCTTGCTCTTCCAAAACTGGGTATGTGAATGAGGGAACCAGTCTGTTAAAATGCATGTAATGATACCTACTGGCCTCAGAGCTCTGAACAAAGCACTGGTTCAGAATATTAAAGAAACAGGCTATTCTCTCTGTCTTCAAAGAATTTAAAATCTGGTGAGGGAAACAAAATATACTCACACAAGTTATGCCAGTCAAAACAATAACCTAAGAGCCTGTGAAACAGTGAGAAGTGTGAAAGTATAAGTCTCTCAGTCGTGTCTGACTCTTGCAACCCCATGGACTATAGCCCGCCAGACTTCTCTGTCTATGGAATTCTCCAGGCAAGAATGTTAGAGTGGGTTGCCATGCCCTCCTCCAGGGGATCTTCCCGACCCAAGGGTCGAACCTGAGTCTCCTGCAATGCAGGCAGGAGACTTACCACTGAGCCACAGAGAAGTCCTCTGAGATACCAGATAATCAATCATACACAACAGTACACAGATACACAGTAGGAAAGGAGGAAGACTTAAATACTTTCCTGTGTGCCCAGTAGCTGTAGGGCACCCAGACACAGAGAGTGACATTAATAGCATTATAGCCATACTGCTTCCAATACCCCAGGGACAGCAGCAGGTGAACGAAATCACACCAGGCACACAGAAATCGTATCCTTGAGAATACAGATTATCAGACCAATGATTCATGAATTTTAATAAGCTCTGATTTTACTTAGAGTGGTTTTCTCAAGAAGAGATTCCAGGATCACTCTGGTATATTCTGATTCTGTGGCTGGGGGTGGGGGCGAGTGGGTAGAGCCCAGAAAAGTGCATTTTCACAAGTCTTGCAAGGACAGAGGGAGTTCAAGACCCCAGTTTGAGGCCCACCACCAAGGGCTTTCACCAGACACCAGCTACCTGCGAGCTAAGAGGGAAGTCAGCAACAGGTCTTCCCAAACACCAGGAATAAGTGGTACAGACATCTGTGCGGTTTTCTAGTGCTTCCTGTTTGCCAAGCACTGTGCTAAGAAATTTGCCATAATCGTCTTATTTATAATACCTTTGACCCCACTTTGCAGGTAAATAAACTATGGCATAAAGCTTAAAAAAAAAAAAAAAAGTAGTACAGAGAAAGGGATTGTAATTCTGGAATGATCCCTCCAAAGGTCAAAATGCCACTCAAAGCAAGCAACAGATAGCACTTTAACTGGTGAAATTTCATGTTACAAATTATAAACACATATACAAACCTAATAAAGATAAGTATTATTCTATGTGGGTACAAAAGTAACTGTGGTTTTGGATCATGAATTTTAAATCAATATGACTAGGCTCAAACACATTTTTATTAATCAAAATAGGAACCATTACAATCAACACATTTTTACCAACAAAATTAGTTTTTTTCCCTGTAGCATAAAAATTCAGGCTTCAGGATTCAGTGAACTCTTGGAAAGCATTTTCTGCATTCTGCTGGTTGTGGAAGCATTTTCCCTGCAGAAAATTGTCAAGATGCTTGAAGAAGTGGTGGTTGATTGGTGAAAGGTCAAGTAAATATGGCAATGAGGCAAAACTTCATAGCCCAATTCATTCAACTTTTGAAGCCTTGGTTGTGTGACGTGTAGTCGGGCATTGTCGTAAGAAGAATTGAGCCCTTTCTGTTGACCAGTGCTGGCTGCAGGCATTGCGATTTTCAGTACATCTCATCAAGTTGCTGAGCACACATCTCAGATATAGTGGTTTTGCCAGGATTCAGAAAGCTGTAGTGGATCAGACCAGCAGCTGACCACCAAATAGTGACCGTGACTCTTTTGGTGCAAATTTGGCTTTGAGAAGTGCTTTGAAATTTCTTCTCAGTCCAACCACTGAGATGGTTGGTTGTCATATAAAATCCACTTTTCATCACACATCACATTTGATCGAGAAATGGCTCCTTGTTGTTACATAAAATAAGAGAAGACAACATTTCAAAACGATTTTTTTTATTTTCGGTCAGCTCATGAGGCATCCACTTACCGAGGTTTTTCACCTTTCCAATTTGCTTCAAGTGCCAAATGACCATAGAATGATTGACATTGAGTTCTTCCACAATTTCTCATATAGTTGAAAGAGGATCAGCTTCAATGATGGCTCTCAGTTGGTCGTTGTCAACATCCAACAGCCTGCCACTTGTTCCTCACCTTCAAGACTCTCATCTCCTTTGCAAAACTTCTTGAACCACCACTGCATAGTACATTTGTTAGCAGTTCCTGGGCCAAATGTGTTGTTGGTGTTGTGAGTTGTCTCCACTGCTTTACAACCCATTTTGAACCTGAATAAAATGATTGCTCAAATTTGCTTTTTGTCTAACATCATTTGTATAGTCTAAAATAAATATAAAATAAACAAGTAGTATCTTGTCATTAGCAAAAAAATAATAATAATAAAGCAACAAATGTGCATTAAAATGATGCATAACGTAACCACATTTATTTAAGAATGTATTCCAGTATCAAATGGCAAAGTTCAACAACAGAAAACTGCAATTACTTTTGCACCAACCTAAAACCAGTAGATTTTACTGGATGATTATATGTTGGTTTTGTAAAAAACAAATCAATTAAATTCTATGAATTTAGAAAGAAGTACAATGTAAATTCAAAGGGTTATAATAAAATGGAATTGTTTACATTAAATTTGCTACCTAATAATTTTCATTGAATGTATTTTGGTTTCCAAAAGAAGAAGTTTTTATTCTTCTCTGTTTAATAAGCCTCAATTAGATGTATTTGTTCTCTTGGATTAAATACTGCAATAATATCTGTAAAACTTCATGCCAGGCTGTTATTAATTATCTTTCTTAAAAATAAAACAAAACAAAAAGAAAAACCTTTGCAGATAGGAGATCTTATTTCCACAGGCATTTTGCAATTGAATCATTATTAGCCCCGTTCAAAAGAAACTCAGAAAACATGAAAAAACTTACTCACATTCTCAAAGCAAATGAACCTGAGTGAGAACTGACCAGGACATCATCACACATTCTCCAGGTGTGGCTGGGGACCACTTGGGCCCATAGTCAGGAACCCAAACTGTGGACACCGACCTCATCATTCTTTTCATTTTTGTCTATATGTTTTTCTCTTGGAATCATCACTCTTTATTAAATTTCCATAACTTCAAATACAATTTTGTTCAAATAAATTTTATCCTAAGAAATAGCCTTAAAATGACTTTATTATATGAAACCATTATTTGGGAAAGCTAAAAACAAAGCAACTCTTTGTCAAAGAATTCTAAATATAAGCAAACATTACAAGGCCAGCAAGACCCAAGGTATTATTCAGAGAGTGGTGTGGGACCTTAACTTAGTCTGGAAACAGGGTTTCTATTGCAAGCAATAACAGGAAAGCGGGCTGTAAAAGAGACTGAGTCAAACTGGGAAGGACTTTAAAAAATGATTAAACAAGGTCCTACTCCAGAGCACCAGGAACTATATGCAATATCCTGTGATAAACCGTTATGGAAAAGAACATGAAAAAAGGTATATACAGTATATATATAACACAGTCTCTTTGCTATACAGCAGTAATGAACACGACATTGTAATTCAAGTACACTTCAATAGAAAAATTTAAACATTGGGGCTTCTCTGGTGGTTCAGCAAAGCATCCTCTTGCCAGTGCAGGAGACAGTTTCTATCCCTGGTCCAGAAGGTCCAGCATACCACGGAGCAACTGGGTCTGTGCACCACAACTACGGAGCCAGTGCCCTAGAGCTGAGGGGTCACAACTAACGAAGCCCGTGGGCCTGGAACCCGTGCTCCACAACAGGAGAAGCCACCACAATGAGAAGCCCACGCACACAACTAGAGAGCAGCCCCAACTTGCCGCAACTAGAGAAAACCCACAGCAGCAAGGACCCAGCACACCCGAAAATAAATAAATACATACAGATTATTAAAAAATGAAAGCCAAGCTGATCCCTTCTCTCCTACATCATCAGTGGAGGCCAGCTGGAAACTAAACAACACACTTCAAAATGGGTCAAAGATGAAGTCTCAAGGGAAAGTTTTAAAAATACATTAGCCGAACTTCTGAACAACAGGCAGACAGACTTTCAGAGTGAGTTAGAAATCCCCAGTCGAAGGAGAGCTCCGAGATCAAGCAGAAGTTTGATACAATTCTTGGAAAGAGAGGCAGCCTGCATGCCCTGGGAACACAGCGCCTGGAGGAGCAGGAAGGTGAGATAGACGGTCAGCACCTGAAAAGGAGGAAATCTGGAGAATGTCAATCAATGCACTTTGGGGAATGGACAACGTGGATAAACTCTAGAAAGAAGTGTGAGAGTGGATCACTGCAGACTGGGGATAGGAGATGAAACACTGGGAGAAACGAGACACTGGAATTGATCCACAAAGCTGGAGAAGGTGAACAGCACGTACACTGATCAGACAGTGAGAGCAAGTCAGAAAACTTTTAATTAACATTTTCAGGAATGAGTTGCAGGATAACATGGAGTCGGACAAGATGGTGCCTCCCAAGAATGCTCCAAAAGATGCCTTGGTGATGGCACAGATTTAAATTTTTTATTGAAAAAAAAAAAAACATTCAAACACGCAAGTAGGAGAGACCTGGCAAGTTTGTTGGCAGAAGGAAAGGCATCTGGAAAGAAAGATACTAAAGATGGCTGTGGAAAAGAGGGTGCAATTAAAAATGGGGGGGGGGGATAGCATTTGTGGAAAGGAATACATCAACCTTACAAACAAGGAAATATTTTCCCAAACAAGAGGAATAAAAATAGCAGGGACGTTAGACCTTTGGCGGGCTTCCCAGGTGGCACTAGTGGGAAAGAACCTGCCTCCCAATGCAGGATACCTAAGAGATGTGGGTTCAGGAAGATGCCCTGGAGAAGGAAATAGCAACCCACTAGAGTATTGGAGAAGGAAATGGCAACTCACTCTAGTACTCATGCCTGGAGAATCCCATGGACGCAGGAGCCTGATAGGCTGCAGTCCGTGGGGTCGCTAAGGGTTGGACACGACTGAGAGTCTTCACTTTCACTTTTCACTTTCATGCATTGGAGAAGGAAATGGCAACCCATTCCAGTGTTCTTGCCTGGAGAATCCCAGGGATGGGGGAGCCTGGTGGGCTGCCGTCTATGGGGTCGCACAGAGTCGGACACAACTGAAGCGACTTAGCAGCAGCAGCAGCAGCAGCAGCAGAGTATTCTTGCCTCGGGAATCCTATGGAGAGAGGAGCCTGGAAGGCTACAGTCCATGGGGTTGCAAAGAGCTGGACATGACTGAAGGGACTGAGCACGCCTGCAGGTTGTTACTTTGTGGCTACAGTGAGTGGAGATTTAACAAGTCAAGGACTCTGAGGTTAAAGGCAGGCACAAGAGGCCAGCACAGATACTGAAATGCATTGAAACAATTCAGACATGCTGTCAGGAAACAAGCTCAAGCAGACCCTTACTAGGGGCTGGGGTTGGACTGGCTGTCATAGCAGCAAAGCTAGGGAAAGATGTTGTGATAAAAGAGTATGGACTCCAAGAAAGTCCAAAGAAAGAGTGGCATGTTCCAGCAGTGACTCGGGGACTTGTATAGAAGATGCCAACTGTCACACACCACATCAGTTTACAGAAACAGAACTTAGTTTTCCATGTCTTAATTTGCCCTGGAGCAGTGATTTACATTAAGGATGAGAGAAAAGAGAAATAAGAAATCTTGACCCCAGTCTTTATGGCAACTCAGTTCTTGTTTTATGACCTGGTCTCTTTGGGATAAATGTTAGGGCAAACTCAAGAGACCCAGCAACAAGAGACACGGGCTCGATCCCTGGGTCGGGAAGATCCCTTGGAGCAGGGAATGGCAATCCATTCCAGTATTCTTGCCTGGAAACTTCCAGGGACAGAAGAGCCTGGCAGGCTACAATTGCAAATAATCAGATATGACTGTGCACGCACAGGCACACAGGCTCCTCCCAGGAGGGAATCTCAGCTTCTAGGGTCAATACCTAGCTTTGCCCAGGTGCTGGGGATGACAGTTCTGTTCAGATGGTTAATTACAGAGTCTCTTTCCACTTCACCTCTAAGTGGCATTCCTACTGACAGCTTCTGAGACTCAGACAAACCCCCATCCAGAGAGGCCAGAGAACTGATAACACAAGCTGGGGCTAGCCACCGCATGGCCAGGCATATCCCATGTGACTAGTGTGGGACACCACCTCTTCCCCTACTTCTAGGAGAAAGACAAGCTTATCCTCTTGTGGGTGTCCTGGGGGGCTCACGTCCTTCATTATGTTCCGCTGCCTTATCACATGCTGCCATCTCCCCTTTTTCTGGTTGAAAATCCATAGGCGCCGCTGAGCCACAGCCCCTTGAAAATCCAAATTAAACCATTCTCTCTCACATGCCACCTTGCAGCTGAAAATCAGATTTCCCAGACCCTAGTCAGGAATCCACAGCCCAGAATCTGCTGGTTTGAGGCCAAGATCTCCGCTGAGAACAGTGCATAGAGAAAGCCTTGCTGCCTGATGGCACTGAAAACTGGCCCAGGAATGCCAAAGGAATGGCAGCTTTTCCTGTCTCTGTACGCCGTCGTGTTACTTCTGAAGAGGAGGTGGCTGAAGGAAGCATGAGGGGCCTCTGAGAGAGACGGTTCGTGGGCTATAACCCCCTTGGGAGGAAACGAGCTTTACCCAGGCATGTGAGTGCTGGGGAGGAGAACAAGGGGAAGCAGGGTCCCGATGAACTGACCAAGCTCTTCCTCCCAAATGTAGAGGCCTCCAAGGGGGCCTCCTCACAGGCATGCAAAGGGCACGTGGTCTAACAAACACAGAACTGAATTCATCGTTCTCTCAAAACTGTGTCTTCAACACCAAAGGTAGGCCCTAGGAAGAAATAATTGATAAGCTGGACTTCATTAAAATTTAAAACTTCTGCTCTGTGAAAAACGTCAAGAGAGAAGACAAGCCATGGACTAGGAGAAAATATCCGAAAAAGACATATCTCAGAAAGGACTGTAAGATATGTAAAGAAATTTCAAAACTCAAAAATAGGACAACAAACAGCCATACTAAAAACAGACAAAAGATTTTAGAGGACACTTCACCAAAGAAGATACAGGCTGTGTGCTGTGCTCAGTTGCTTCCGTCGTGTCTGACTCTTTGCGACCCTATGAACCGCTATCCTTGGGATTCTTCGGTCAAGAATACTGGAGTGGGTTGTCTGGAGTACTCCTATTAGAATGGCCAGAATCCTAGACACTGAGAGCCCCAAATGCTGGTGAGGGTGTGAAGCAGCAGGACTCTCATTCACTGCTGGTGAGAATGCAACAGGGCGCAAGTGCTTTGGAAGACAGTTTGCCAGCTTCTCTTCAAACTAAGCACTCTTACCATACAGTCTAGAAACCAAACTCTTTGACATTTACACTACCATATGCAAATAGATAGCTCATGGGAAGTTGCTGTATAGCACAGTGAGGTCAACCCAGTGCTCTGTGACAACCTAGAGGGGTGAGATGGGAGGGAGGTTCAAGAGGGAGGGGATATATGTGTACATATAGCTGATTTCTGTTTGATGTTATTGTACAGCAGAAACTAACACAACATTGTAAAGCAATTGTCCTCCAAGCAAAAATAAAAATTTTAGAAAGGGCGGGGGAAAGAAGCTGCAAAGAGGAGAAAGGGAAATGGCCTATTTTCCAAGGAGGTCAAACCAGTCAATCCTAAAGGAAATCAGTCCTGAATATTCACTGGAAGGACCAATGCTGAAAGCCAAAGCTCCAGTACTTTGGATACCTGATGTGAAGAGCTGACTCATTGGGAAAGACCCTGATGCTGAGAAAGATTGAAGGCAGGAGGAGAAAAGGGCGACAGAGGATGAGATGGTTGGATGACATGAGTTTGAGCAAACTCAGGGAGATAGAGGACAGGGAAGCCTGGAGTGCTGCAGTCCCTGGGGTTGCAGAGTCGGACATGACTGAGTGGCTGAACAACAACAACAAATGCAAACCCGTCTGGCCCAGGGTTCTGTGCCAGGGGGCCTGAACAGACAGAAGAGGGACTTTCAGGGGACTTTCTCACTGCCTTCGCACACGCCTTTCTCCAAGAGCAAGAGACCTTCACTCTCACCTGCCAGCACAAGGTGCTTGGCCCTTTCCTTGGAATTTCCACTATTCTGTAGCAATCCTGCCTCTGGGACGTGAAGTAAGAGCTATTAAAGTGCAGTAACAACTCAGGAATATGATCCTGTCACACAGTTTATAACATGTAAGTAAATAACAGGCTTCCCAGGTGGTGCTAGTGATAAAGAATCCACCTGCCAATGCAGGAAATGCAAGAGACACAGGTTCGATCCCCGGGTTGGGAAGATCCCCTAGAGAAGGGAATGGCAACCCATTCCAGTATTCTTGCTTGGAAAATCCCATGGACAGAGGAGCCTGGTGGGCTATAATCCATGGGGTCACACAATCAGACACGACTGAGCACAAAAAAAAAAAAAAGAAAAGGAAATTAAATAACATTTAAAAGGCCACATAAAACAAGTTGGCCTGACATGTTTATTAGAACTGTCAAAATCCAGAAGAATGACGATGGCAAAAGCTGACAAGAACATGGAGCAGCAGGAAGTCCCATTCATCACTGCTGGGAATGCAAAATGGTCCCCCCACCTTGGAAGATGGTTTGCCAGTTTATTACAAAGCTAAACACAGTCTCATCAAATGTTCCAACAATCAGGCTCCTAGGTATTTTACCCACATTGACTGAAAACTTATGTCTGCACAAAGACCTGTTTATTCACAAATGTTTATAGCAGTTTTATTCATAATTGCCAAAATTTGGCAGTAACTAACCTTCAGTAGGTGAATGGATAAATAACTGTGGTACATCCAGACAATAGAATATTATTCAGCGCTAAAAATAAATGAGCCATCAAGCCATTAAAAGATGTGCAGGAAGCTTAAATGAATATTACTATGTGAAAGAAGCCAATCTGAGAAGGCTGCAAACTGTGTGATTCCAACTATATGACACCTGAAAAAGGCAAAACTATGAAGACAGTGAAAAGGTCAGTGACTATGGATGGGGGCAGTGGGGGAGGAAGAGAGGAGGAGATGAATAGGCAGAGTAAAGGAGATTTTTAGAACAGTGGAACTATTACATTTGATGCTGCAATAGTGGATACATGCCCATGTACATCTGCTACAACTCATAGAATACACAAAACCGAGAGTGAATCACAATGTAAACTATGGACTTAAGTTAATAATAATGTATCAATATTGGCTTATCCATTGTAACAAATGTCCATACTTCTACAAGAGGTTCTTCCCTGGTGGCTCAGATGGTAAAGCGTCTGCCTACAATGCGGGAGGCCCGGGTTCAATCCTTGGGTCGGGAAGATCTCCGGGAGAAGGAAATGGCAATCCACTCCAGTATTCTTGCTTGGAAAATCCCATGGATGGAGGGGCCTGGTAGGCTACAGTCCATGGGGCCATGAAGAGTCGGACATGACTGAGCAACTTCACTTTCTTTTTCAATGGAAACTTGCAAAAGCCAGAGTTGTTGGTGATGGGAACTCCCTATACTTTCCACTCAATTTTTCTATAAACCTAAAACTGCTCTCAGTTCAGTTCAGTTCAGTTCAGTTGCTCAGTCGTGTCCGACTCTTTGTGACCCCATGAATTGCAGCAAGCCAGGCCTCCCTATGCATCACCAACTTCTGAAGTTCACTCAGATTCATGTCCATCGAGTCAGTGATACCATGCAGCCATCTCATCCTCTGTCGTCTCCTTCTCCTCCTGCCCCCAATCCCTCCCAGCATCAAAGTCTTTTCCAATGAGTCAACTCTTCACATGAAGTGGCCAAAGTACTGGAGTTTCAGCTTTAGCGTAATATATGTCTGTTAATTTTTTTAAAGGTATAACTTAATTGTAACTACAACCCTCTCAAATGCTTCTTACTGATTTTCCCACAAAAGAGGGGTTCAAATACTGATTATCTATTAAGAATAACATTTATAATAAAGGCATGGAAACATTTTTGCAATAAAAAGGCCTGGAGAGTTAGTTATGTTTAAAAATAAAACAAGAAGTGAAAAGATGAAGTCTTGGGTCTTCATTTTGTATATATTTAGGTAAGTGAATCAACCTCACTAAACCTCCATCTAACACTTTTTTAAAAATAAAAGAACAAATAAGAGAGTGGGTGATGCATCAAACAGTTTAAACTATATCTGTGCATTTGATATATTCAATTTCTTTGTTAAGTATTTCATGGATCCAACATATTCAGAATTTTTCAAATAATTCCTAGAAGTATATCATTTATAAATACAATGATCTATGTTTTTTTTAACTGAATAAACTTCTGTTCTCTGCATAAAATGGAAGTCAAAATGAATTACACATCAAACTGGTTACAGAGGCATCTTTAACTTACCACAACCTGCCTTCAGATTATATTACTCTGTGCAAAATTCTCACAAGAGCGTACTTTCATCTGCCACCCCCACTCTCTGTGCTATTATCATAATACATTTACTTTCACATGCACAATAAATTCCACAATACACTGTAATCATTTTGCCTAAACAGTTGGTTATCTTTAAATAAATTTTAAATGAGATTATTTACTCAACCTTTGACCATTTCTGGCACTCTTCATTATCTTGTGTAGCTCAAAATTTGCATCTGATATAATTTCTCTACAATCTAAACTTTCTTTAACATTTCTTGTAGTGCCCTCAGTCTCGTGTGTTTCAAATGTTTTTATTTTGCCTTCATTTTGGAAGAACATTTGTTCTGGGTACAGAATTCCAGGTCATCAGGTGCTTTGTTTCTTTTAGGACTTTAGCGGTGTTATTACATGGTCTCCTGACTTGCGTTCTTTCCAGGTTCTGTTCTGGTGCCTATAACAAGTCTTTTATCTCCGACAGCTTTTAGTAGTTTGGCCATGAAGTGCTTTGGTGAACGTGTATGGTGTGGGTGTATCTGTGTGCATGTGTGTTTCCTGCCTGTAGTTTGTTGAGGTCTGATTAACAGTTTATAGTTTAATCAAATTTGGATATTTTTCATCCACTGCACTTTCCAATAGTGTTTCTGTTTCCTGATCCCCTCTGACACTCCAATTACACATATGACAGCTTTCTATTGTTTCATACGTAACTGCGACTCAAAGCTTTTTCCCCCAACCTTTTTTTTTATATTTGTGCTTCAGTTTAGATGATTTCTATTGCTAAGAACTCAAGTTCTCTAATTTTTACACATTCTCAAACAAATCTATAATAGCAGTTTTTACAAATTTGTAACAGGCAATTTTTGCCTGTTAATTCCATCATCTCTTTCTTCTCAGCTTCTGCTTCTGTTGGATGCTTTTCCTCTTGGTTATGGGTCACATTCTTCTGCATCTTTCCATGGCCAGTGATTTTTTATTGGTATCGTGAATGTGAATTTTCTTGTTTTCTGTAGAAGAAAGTTGAATTTTTCCCTGGCAGGCAATTAATTTACTTCAGATGAACTTGTTTTTATGCAGTGAGCCAGGTCTGGAGTACCAGATACTCTGGGGCCAGCTTAGTCCTACTTTTTAAGGTGTGCTCTTTCCAGGATCTTTTCTGAATGCTCCAGGTGTTCCATCCTGTTTTGTATGCCTGACTGATCAGAATTTACAGTCTTCCAGCCCCATGTGAGCTCTGGGAATTGTTCAGCACCAGTAGTTTTTTTTTTTTTTTTTTGGCCTGGCCTATGCACATACAGCTTGATATTCAGCAAAAAATTCAAAGGGATGCTAATACAGATTTCTAGAGCTCTTTCCCTGCATTATTCCTTCTCTCTCATCCTTTCCCCACAAATTTCATTCATCCAAGCTTTGCTGAATACCAATGTCTGTCTTTCAGAGCAGTCCTCCCCTGGAATTCCCCTTCCTCTACCATATTAATAGCTTAGAAAATGTTCCCAGGCAAAAAGCCACATTAATTGTCCATCTCACCTGATTTGTTTCCTTTCTATCTAGAATGCAGGTTTATGCCACCTGTTGCCCAGCATCTGAATCAGTCATCTGATATACTTTGTCCAGACTTCTAGATGTTAGTGGGAAAAGGGAAAACTGAGTACTCGGTAATCTGTTGAAGTTCTGTAAACTTGCTAAGTGGTAAATCTGTCTTAGTGAGGTGGATGAACCTAGAGCCTGTTATACAAAGTGAAGTAAGATAGAGATAAACAAATATCATGTGTTAACATATATATATGGAACCTAGAAAAATCGCACTGACGAACCTATTTGGAGGGTAGGAATAGAGAAGCAGATGTAGAGAACAGACTAAGGGTGGGATGAACTGAGAGAGTAGCATTGACATATACACACACTGTGCGGGCTAACTTGTTTCCATCGTGACTCTTTGTGACCCTACAAACTGTAGCCCACCAGGGTCCTCTATCCATGGGATTCTTCAGGCAAGAACACTGGAGTGGGTTGCCATGCTCCCCTCCAGGGGATCGTTCCAACCCAAGGATCACACCTGTGTCTCTTATGACTTCTGCACTGAGAGGTGGGTTCTTTACCACTAGTGTCACCCGGTAAACCCATATTTACACACTTCAGTTCAGTCTCTCAGTCGTGTCCCACTCTTTGTGACCCCATGGACTGCACCCAGGCCTCCCTATCCATCACCAGCTCCCAGAGTCTACTCAGACTCATGTCCATCGAGTCAGTGATGCCATCCAACCATCTCATCCTCTGTTGTCCCCTTCTCCTCCTGCCTTCAATCTTTCCCAGCATCAGGGTCTTTTCCAATGAGTTAGTTCTTCGCTTCAGGTGGCCAAAGTATTGGAGTTTCAGCTTCAACATTACTCCTTCCAATGAATATTCAGGACTGATTTCCTTTAGGATGGACTGGTTGGATCTCCTTGCAGTCCAAGGGACTCTCAAGAATCTTCTCCAACACCACAGTTCAAAAGCATCTTTAGAGTCCAACTCTCACATTCATACATGACTACTAGAAAATCCATAGCCTTGACTAGATGGACATTTGTTAGCAAAGTAATGTCTCTGCTTTTTAACATTCTGTCTAGGTTGGTCATAACTTTTCTTCCAAGGAGCAAATGTCTTTTAATTTCATGGCTGCAATCACCATTTGCAGTGATTTTGGAGCCAAAAAAATAAAGCCTGTCACTGTCCACTGTTTCCCCATCTATTTGCCATGAAGTAATGCCATGATCTCAGTTTTCTGAATGTTGAGTTTTAAACCAACTTTTTCATTCTCCTCTTTCACTTTCATCAAGAGGCTCTTTAGTTCTTCTTCACTTTCTGCCATAAGGGTGGTGTCATCTGCATATCCGAGGCTATTGATATTTCTCCCGGCAATCTTGATTCCAGCTTGCGCTTCCTCCAGTCCGGTATTTCTCATGATGTATTCTGCATGTAAGTAAATAAGCAGGATGACAATATACAGCCTTGATGTACTCCTTTCCTGATTTGGAGCCAGTCTGTTGTACTACTGTGTGTAAAATAGAGAGCTAGTGGGAAGTCGCTGTGTAAGAGACGGAGCACAGCTAGGTGATCAGTGACAGCCTAGAGGGTGGGATGGGGTGGAGGGTGGGAGGGAGGTTCAAAAAAGAGGGGACATGTGTATACCTATGGCGGATTCATGTTGTTGTATGGCAGACACCAACAAAATACTGTAAAGCAATTATCCTCCAATTAAAATTTTTTTAAATACGGAAACGGGTGAAAAAAATTACAAGTGCATTAAACAGTCTTTGTTACTCCAAAATGCTAATGTCACAATTTTACTTCTCTTAATTGTCATTAAACTAAACCCTATTAGGAAGATTCTCGCTCTTATAAGGAAGACAATTTCCATGCAAGTCAACTGAACAACTCTTAACCAGAACACAACACTGGGTTCCTCTGGTGGTACTAGAACCGCTGGCACCTACCATGGTCATCTGCAGTCCCCAGAAACTGCCAGCAACAGGGTAGTTCTGCTTTCTTTTTCACAATTAATGGGTTATGTGCACCTACCATTGTCTCCCACGGACCTCAGCCAGGCAAGGAGTCTGGAAAATGCAGTTCTCTGGTTTCCAGCCACAGTGGTTTAGGGGAGAATTTAAAAGGCCAAGTAGGGGCCTCTTCCACAGGCAATACTGGGCAGAGTTGATTCAGCCAGACACTCCACCTACTAAGATTCAGAATGTGTGTGCGTGCTCAGCCATGTCTCATTCTTTTCAATCCCATGGACTGTAGCCCACCAGGCTCCTCTGTCCATGGGATTCTCCAGGCAAGAATACTGGAGTGGGTTGCCATTTCCTCCTCCAGGGGATATTCCTGACCCAGGGATGGAACCCTGCACTGGCAGAGGGATTCTTTACCACTGAACCACCTAGGAAGCCAAGGTTCAGTCTGCCTATCCATAAAATCGTGATGATAGCAATATGTACTTCATAGGGTTGTTGCAAGAATTAAAGGAGCTATAGTTTATAAAACTCTTAGAAAAGTGTCTGGCATATAAGAAACTCACAAGAGTTTGGTCATTATTCAGTTCAGTTCATTTCAGTTGCTCAGTCATGTCCAACTTTTTGTGACCCACATGGACTGCAGCCAGGCCTCCCTGTCCATCACCAACTCCCGGAGTCTACGCAGACTCACCTCTATTGAGTTGGTGATGCCATCCAACCATCTCATCCTCTGTCATCCACTTTTCCTCCTGCCTTCAATCTTTCCCAGTATCAGAATCTTTTCAAATGAGTCAGCTCTTCACATCAGGTGGTCATTATTAGTTAGTAAATAATTGAATGAAATGAAAATGATAGAATGAAAATCTGGTTGACCTACAGAGAGACAAGAGAAGGTGACTCTGCCTTTTACCCCATGACTCTCCTCACCCACACAGTTCTCATTCTCCCATTCAGGGTCAGATAAAACAAAGATTGTATTGATTTCCTGCTCACTGTGATATTAATTATTTGTGCTCCCCAAACACCGTGTAAGTTAATAACCTTTGTATCCGTCCATTCATAGTAAAGGAAGTTCTTTACCAAATGCATATGTCCACACACCTCAAAAGCATCATATCAGAACTATTTTAGAAAAATGGCCTCAGGCATAACAAAGAGGTCAAATTAACTAGAGAACACAAACTCAAAAATGTTTGCTTACAAATTAATTCAGTTTGTCATAGACTCACGGATAGAAATATCAGACTTGGGGCTGCCAAGGGGAAGAGGGAAAGGACGGGGATGGACATCCCAATTTGGGGTTGGTAGATGCAAGCTATTACATTTATAATGTATAAACAACAAAGTCCTACTGTATAGCACAGGGAACTGTATCCAGTCTCTGGGGCTAAACCATAATGGAAAAAAATATTTTTTAACCAAGAATGCATGTACGTGTGATACTGAGTCACTTTGCTGCACAGAAGCGATTGGCACACACTGCAAATCAACTATACTTCAATTAAAAAATTAATTCAGCTTCTCAGTGAAGGCTCTCCTGCTGACCCTCTGAGAGCCTGACTGGCACTGGTGGTGGTGCTGGTGGTTTAGTCTCAAAGTCGTGTCCGACTCTTGTGATCCCATGGACTGTAGCCCACCAGGCTCCTCTGTCCATGGGATTTCCCAGGCAAGAATAATGGAGTGGGTTGCCATTTCCTTCTTCAGACTGGCACTGGGGGCCTTTGAAATAACATCTGTAAGGAAGCCAGGGCATTCGTAGGCATTTGATATATGATAATTAATAGTAATGAGGGCAAGAAGTACTTGCTGTACTGAGTGGATGGAGCTGTTCAAGTTAAAGAGAACTCTTCTAAGAAATAATGCTTAATGGATAGAGATTAAGCCTCTGGAAACTTTTCCACAACCAACAGAATCACTGTCTTATTCAGCATCTCAGCCAATTCCTGGACCAGGAACTGATAACATGACCATCTTTTTAAAGGGAAGTCTCCCACCCAAATAAAATACTATTGTCATTATAAAAGCCTTGGGGTTTCCCTGGTGGCTGAGATGGTAAAGAATCTGCCTGCAGTGCAAGAGACCCCGGACTAAAACTGAAAGCTAGACTCCAAAAGCAGTCAATTTGGATTTTGAATGTGATTTTGAATTTAAATATCTATGTGTCATCCATACGACAAATACACCTCAAACAAAACACTAAATATATAATTCTGGATGAAGTGGGACATTAGTTTCCCTCATGTGATATTTCTCAAATGTTTGAAATATTTTCATAAATATGATCCCATCATCATAAAGTAGCATTTGATACATCAGGATTTATGCAGTAGATCTGAATAGTTGAAACACAAAAAATTAAATCAAAATTTCATGCCAGTCTACCCAATCTGTTCTTCCTTCAGCAGTAATCTTCACATAAAAAATGAATCCTGTAAAAGCTTGTCCAACCCCACACCCATACGTTCAATAAACACTTTTGCATAGGAATCAGGATAGGGAGTTTGACTTATCAGTGCAGACCCCATGAAGGCATCTCCCTTCTCTTCAGTGATCAATAAAAAATATTTTTGAGCTCAAAAATCACAGTGCTGAGCAGTACCTCCCAGATGCCCATTTATCAAATTGCCCTTTCCTTATTATTTTTAGCACTATATCTGAACACTGAAAGTCACATAAAAGACTGACTATAAGCATGTCTGTGTCAATCAGAATATAATTATGAGAATGGCCCTGATACTAGCTTTACAGAACTGCTGTGGGCAGATTGTTTGCTTATTTGTTTTTTTAATATTTTAAAAATATACTCTAGTAATGGAAATGGAGTTTATCTAACCTGCTGGGTTTTTTAAAATGTGGTTTTGCTTTGGGGAGAAAAGGAACTAATATTTATGGAACATTTATTATATGTCAGCTCCCTAGTGGCTCAGACAGTAAAGAATCCGCCTGCCAACGCTGGAGACCGGGGTTCCATTCCCGAGTCAGGAAGATCCCTGGAGAAGGAAATGGCAACCCACTCCAGTATTCTTGCCTGGAGAATCCCATGGACAGAAGAGGCTTTTGGGCTACAGTCCATGGGGTCGCAGAGAGTCAGGCACTACTGAACAACTAACACTTACTTTCCACCCTCAAAACAATCCAGTGAAGTAGGTCCCATCATCATCTTTATTTCCATCCCAACAAGACCCCATTTCAGAAAATATGAACTCCATCATTCTAGGTCTTCAGCCCCCAACTTGAGCATCATCCCTGATTCTTCTCAGGACTTCCCTGGTGGCTCAGATGGCGAAGAATCTGCCTGCAACGCAGGAGACCTGGGTTCGATCCCTGGGTTGGGAAGATCCGCTGGAGGAGGGCATGGCAACCCATTCCAGTATTCTTTCCTGGAGAATCCCTTGGACAGAGGATCCTGGCGGGCTGCAGTCCATGGGGCTCAAGTCCGTGGGATCCCAAAGAGTTGGACACGACTGAATGACTAACACTTTTCAGATTCTTCAGGCTCATTCCCACACCACATCCAAATCATTAACAAGCTGAAAATGAGGAATTTTACGTTTCTATTCAAGACACCTGGCTTGTTCTGGTGGCGCCCTCCTCTGACGCGGCCCAGGCCTCCTCCTCCTCCCGGCAGGGACCACACATTTTTACAAACAGAAGCCCAAGCCGGACAGACCCTGTCACCGTCTGTTCGAGACCGTCCCATACCCTCCAGCCCCACTCAGAGTGAACCCCGAAGTCCCACGCTGGCCCGCAAGCCCCGCCAGGCGATGCCGGGGCCAGAGCCCCCTCCTCTCCGACCCCTCGCGCGCCCCCACGAACTCATTCCTCCAGCCACACCCCGTCCCGGGCCGCCCCGCCCACCGAGCCCGGGAGCCGGCGGGCTCCGAAGGGGTTTAACGCTCTGGGCGCTGACGTTGACCATTTTATCTCGGAATGGGTGTCGGGTAAGCGAAGACCTGTGACACCGCAGCCCGCTGGATCCTCCGGAAGGCCGCGCTCCCCCGCCGCCCGGATCCCGGCGGGGACCTGGGCGAAGCAAGGGGAGCCGCGAGTGGCCAAGCGCCCCCAGCACTTCCAGGCTCTGGCTCCCGGCGGCGGGAGTCCGCAGCCTCAGGCTCTCAAGCCTTCGGCGGGGTGGGAAGACCCCTGGGTGACGCTCCCGATTCCCGTTTTCACTTTGCGCGGGACCGCATCGCCCTGCCGGCCTCCTTGCTCTTCCTCTAATAGGCCGGCAGTTTGAGTTTCCATCTCAGTGCTCTCCAAAGACCGCTTCCACCTCGGCACAGTTGCCCCCAGACTCGGCAGTGCTCGTCCTGACATCTCCAAGAGAGCTAAGTCGGATTCTCCAGGCAAGAATAGTGGAGTGGGTTGCCATTTCCTCCTCCAGGGGATCGTCCAGACCGAGAAATAGAACCCTTGTCTCTTTTCCCTCCTGCATTGACAGGCGGATTCTTTGCCACTAGCGCCACCTGTGAAGCCCAGACGTCTCCAGGGGCTCTGCCAAATGGCATTCTGGGGGCGGGAGGGGGCGTGGATGGGGCTTCCCACTCAAGCTGGAAAACCAGCCTCCCCATCCATCCTTCCCCAGCCCTCTTCCTCGGCTTACTTTTCTTCAGAACACGTTCGCCGTCGTGATTCTGTGTGTGTGGCATCCTCCCCCCATAAATCCGAAGTTCTAGGAAAGCAGAGCGTGCTCGGTTTGCTTACTGCTCCATCCCAACACTAGGAAACTTGCAAGTAAGTATTTGTGAAAATGTGCTGAATAACTGAACTCCCATTTTGTAGACGAGATAGTAGAGGCTCAGAGATGGGAGGTGACTTGCTTAGGTCTCAGCACCAGGATTCAACCCAGGCAGCGTGCCTACCAGACCCTGCTCAGAACTGCCTTCCCAGGTGGCAAAACTTAGCCTGAGAAAGAAGACTTCACTGGCCATGAATAAGCCTCCTCAAATTTATCTGCTGATATTTGAATCAAACATAAGATAAAATACTGTCTTTTTTAAAAAAATTTGGTCATCTTCTGTTTAGATAAGAAAACTTTAATATCTTCAGAAACCTGAGAGGTGTTGATTGATTTCTATATAGTAATCTTATAGAAACTACAGGCACAAAGGTTAAACACCACATGTAAAAAATATCAAACCACAGTCTGCACTAACATATTTTTTAAAAACACTGAAAATACTATTACTTGAGATCAAGGAGTCATTATCATTATTTCAAATCCCTGGAGTGTAGAGGTTCATTAAAGAAATGAGTTATTAACATGTTCCTTAAATTAAGGCAACCTTCTCTCAATTATTGTCCTTCTTGCTCTCTGAAAAACATTTCCTGCCTACCAGGAGTCGTGCACTGGTTAGTCCTTGGGACTCTAGGAGCAGAGTTTTTCAGTTCCAGAAGGCTTCATCTTTGAAAAAATGTGGTGGTTTAGTCACTAAGTCTTGTCCAATTCTTGCGACCTCATGGACTGTAGCCTGCCAGGCTCCTCTGTCCATGGGATTCTCCAGACAAGAATATAATGACTGGTAAAATACCTTTGTTTGTTTGTTTGTTTGTTTACAAATTTACAAGAACTTGGAAAGTATTCTAGAAAGGTGGTCAGTTAACAAGTAGAGAGAGCTCACCTTCTGTGTCTGCAGTGACCTATTGTAGGATGAGCCCCAGGACCCAGCAGGCCAGATGCTGAGACTTGCAAAGGTGGTGGGGCTCATTTGAAATGACTGATGGCAGTGGTGGCAGAGAGAGCCATCCTGCACTAATGGCACTAATTTAGACTCTAATTATGTATTGACACAGTGATTGGCTGAATATCCAGCTGTTCTCCATCTCCAGAGTAAGTACAGGTCTTCTTTCTGAGTTTGTTTTCTTTGGACTACCGCTGGAATCCAGATGGAGCCCAGAGACTTTCCTCCAGTTTTTGAGTTTATCTATCCCTGTGCCTTCTTCATCTCTGTAGGAAATAGAGTGTGCGTATCTCTTGAAAGTAAGAAGGAAGAAAAAATTATAATAGCCAGCATCAAATATTTGATAGCATTCATTTTCTTCTTTCAGTTCTTCCATCTAGAATTTGAGATTCGAGGTGAGAAGAAAAGCTGTGACCACCCAAAATATAAGCCCTGAAGGCTCCAGGAGAGGGAGGGACTGTTTCAGAGCAAGTTGGTCAGAGGCTCTGGAAAAAGCATCTGCTCCTGAAAATTGGGCCAAAACACTAGAAGAAATGGAAACATTGCAGCAAGAGGAAAAAGATGAATAAGTTCTCAATCCTTGAGCTCCCTTTTTTTCCTAGCTTTAATTTTTCTCCAGATTTCTGCAAGCCTAAAGCATTATCTTCCCTGGTACTGAAAGTCATATTCTATTCCTAAGAGTCCAGATGACCTATTTTTTTCTCCCTGTCCTCAAAGCTCAGTGAATACCATTTTGATGCTTATTTTTGCCACATTGACAAAATTCATGCATTATCCTCTAAGCGTGTACTAAGCAGCATGTCTTAGATGAAAGACAAAGACAGCCAGTCCTTGTCATCCAGGACTGTACAGTTGAGCTAACCATAGGACACCATTATGCAAACCACCAAAGCCACTCTCCTGTCTCTTCCCACCACTAACCTGTGCAAATCGCGTGGCTGGGGCATCATTCCCTCACATGGGAAGACTCATCACTTATGAAACAGAAGAAGGACACAAATGTTTGCTGCACCCTCTGGTGCCCACAGGCACATACTAATTGCATTTGTATTTACAACCTCATCTAACCCGTCCGAGTTGTTGCTACTGTTTTTAGTCTGATTCTTTGAGACCTCGTGGACTGTAGCCTGCCAGGCTCCTCTGTCTGTGGGATTTTCAGAGCAAGAACACTAGAGTGGGTAGCCATTTCCTTCTCCTGGGGATCTTCCTGACTCTGGGATTGAACCCGCATCTCCACGTCTTCTGCATTGCAGGCAGATTCTTTACCTCTGGGCCACCAGGGAAGGCCCCAACCTGGTTTTAAGAAAACTGAAACTTCACGTGCTGCAGGATTCACAAGGGCACACCTAGCATTCAGTTTTTAGTCTAAACAGAAGTCCCAAACCCAATTTCTTGCCATTCTACCGCACATTCCCTCAGGTAGTCAGGAACAGCTATTCACCCCACAGGCATGTGCTGGCAAGGTGGAATTACATGAGTCTCCAACCCAGTTAACTCTTAGGTCCTTACAGGTAATGAGTTAAGTGAAACAGACAAGGTGCAACACTCAGGGTATTCCGTGCAACTTCTGCTTTGATTAAGTTTAGCTCAGAACAGCACCTGATTGTTTTTATTGTGATAAAAACCACAAAACATGAAATGTACCATGGTAACCACTTTTAGTGTTCTTTCCTGGAGAATCCCAGGGACAGCAGAGCCTGGTGGGCTGCCGTCTGTGGGGTTGCACAGAGTCAGACACGACTGAAGTGACTTAGCAGCAGCAGCAGCAGCAACCACTTTTAAGTGTTTGTTTCAATGGTATTAAGTCCATTCACACTGTTGTGCAACCATCCCTACCTTCCTTCCCCAGAACTTTCTCATCTTCCCAAATGGAAACTCTGTACAATAACTCAGCAACCCTCCTCCCCTTTTCAGGTGATACATTGTTAGTGTAGAGAAAGGCAACTGAGTTTTACCTATTGATTTTGTATTCTTCAACTTTGTTCAATTAGTGCTCACAGTTAGAATCTTTTTAAGCAACTGTGTCCAGGGCTATCATATTATTTAGTCATGAAGAGTGTACACTATCCAATATGGATTTGTGCAACTGATATTTGTTTTCAACAGACCAATAGGCCCTTTCATAGCCCTGGAACAATATAAGGGCAAAATACCATTGTCGTCCCAAAGCATAGCTGTATTCTAATAAGAGTTTTCGTGTTCCCCCTGCTATGAATACATAAAATGCAGATGCAATTCTGCCAAACCACGGGGCATCCTGGGGGCTTAGGAAAGTGGGTAACACAGAAGAAGGACTGCTGAGCTGGTGTGGGGTCTCTACTGTCTGAAGACCAAATAGATGGGACTGAAGGGCTCACAGTGGAAATCACATTCCAGCTGCAAGTGTCCTCACTCAAGGCCTCAGTTAGAAGGAACAGCTGAGAGTCACACATGCATAGTAGGCCTGTTCTGCAAGGCCTTGTTCAATCACTACCCTCAGCAGCTGCAGCAGGCTCTTCTTGTCTGCCTGCCTTCTCTCAGTGTCTGATCAATAACCCTGTTCCAACCTCAGAAGGGCCAACCCCCTGTCTTCCACCTTGCAGAGAACACTGATTTTGTTTAAAAATCCCATCTTTTTGGCAGACTAGAGGCCATATTCCATACACACTGCTTCATTATCAGTCCATGATTTCCATCCCCTTTCCCTACTAATGTCTGATAAAAGCTGGCTTCATGCCCTGCTTGATTCAGATCTTGGGTCCAATCTGCCCGTTCTCCTTTCCTGAGCAGAAAAGTCCATGCAGAAGAGACCTACTGTGTGTTTAAGCTGTCTTAGATGTCTGCAAGGCTTATAATGGAAACCCATGAGAAGGGCAGTGGTTCCCCACTTTAGGAATATTTTACCAGGACAAATACTACTTCTTTTTCTCCAACAGTGAGAATTATTTAACTATTAATTAATATTATTGAGTATATATTTATGTATTAATATTACGATTAATTGATATTTAATTAATTATAACTCATTTTTAAATTAATTAACTCACTTTTTTAACTGGCATCTTGGAAGCTCAGAGATAAATTTAAGTGCTCTATTATAATAGTAATATTAGTCTAGGGTTGTGGTGTCACTCTTTTTTCCGTATTCACTATTAATCATTTACTTGGTTATGTTTATTTTATAACTATCTGTTTCAAGTCTTTTTTACAAGTTTGTCACTCAAACCAAAATTGGTTTTTTCAGAGTGATCTTGTAAATGTCATGAATATCAGACCACTTACATATCAGTATCTCCAAATTGCACAGTTCTTTGTATTGTACTAGTTGACAAATTCTGAGACATGTGTAATCCCAGAGTTTTTGCTGAGAACTCAGACTTAAGCATCCTTAATACAATCAAAATCACCCCTCTAGGTATTTTAGAAAGTTTAAAATTATTTCTTCTGGACAATTTTAGAAGACTTAGAGAAAGCTTTGAATATGGAATTGATCATTTCTATTTAAAAGTCTCTGTCTAGGGAAATTGTTCTTTTCCTGCTTGCTAGCATACAAAATCCTAATTGAAAAACCTTTACACCTGGTTATGGCATGCATTTAATTTACTTCTGTTCTATTAGGGACCTGCCTTGGTTAGGGAGGGAATGCACACTGGAATCTCAATGATTCTGTGCCCTAGTCTGTGCTTCAGGGTAAGTTCAGCCCTGGGACACTAAGAAACAGCCCCAGATCCAGGTCATTTGTGTCTCTTCCTTACAGTCAAGAACAGCAACCACGCCATACCCCAATTTAGAACATCTCCAGGTTCAGTTCATTTCAATTCAGCACAATTTATCAAGTAATTTTCAAGTGTGCTAGGCATTTTCAAAGTCTCTGGGAGTATAATAAGGAATAGGACTCAGTCTCTACCTTCAAGGATCTCACAAAAAGAGAAAGGTTAGTGAACAACTCGAAAGTTGAAATCAAGCTGTATGCCAGGCAGGAATGGAGCACAGAAGTGGAGCTTGTAACCCATGGGGAGAGGCAGGACGGGCTTTCCAAAGCGAGTGGTCCAGGTAGGCATCACAGAACAGTCCATGGGGGAATCCTGATGGAGGTCCAGGCCCAGACATGGGTCAGAAACACAAAGGATTCAAGACAGGTGGACTGGGATCTCCCTGAGGGTTCTCAACTTGAGCCTATAGGGTGGCTAGTGGTAAAGAACCCACTTGCCAATGCAGGAGATGAGGGTTCCATCTCTGAGAAGGGAAGAGCCCCTAGAGAAGGAAATGGCAACCCACTCCAGTATTCTTCTCTGGAGAATTCCATGGACAGAGGAGCCTGGTGGGCTACAGTCCTTGGGGTGGCAAAAAGTCCGAAACAATTTAGCAACTGAACGCGGATACACACACACACACAGAAGCACAGAGGGTCCCTCCGCTGACCAGCAGGGAGGACCGTGATCCCTGAGTGGCTGAGCGATACTGAGGCTGTGAGGCGGGTGCTCCCAGGCTTTGCGCTCCTGTGCGCCCCTCAGGTCCCAGCAGGTGGGCTTTCTCCCAACCAGTCCAGCCGTGAGAATAGATAATGCTGCACATTGGAGTCCTTGGAGGATTGAGGCATTTTTTTTGTAAATCACCCAGAAAGGCCTCATCCAGATTGCATTTATTGCTGCATTATCATATGGTCCCAGCACAAGGTGTGGCCTTTGGATTGACAGAGCAAAACTGAGGCAACCCAAAGGGCAGGGCACTGGGAAGTGAGGGCAGAAGCTGGGGGTTCCAGCCCCCACCCCACCTGCTGAAAAGGCAACCCTTTTCCTTGAAGCCTGTGGGAACCCCACAAATGGACACTGGTGATCTTTAGAGAAATCTACAGCTTACAGTAAAAGGCCTTTTAATTTAAAGGGCATCCATTTCTACAAGAAATTGTTAGGGGAATGAAGGCAGGGGGTAGAAGCAATCAGCAATTGAAAGCAGATAAATGAAGTGTTGGGTGTCCTTCCGAGGGCCTTGGCTGGGTTTGGGGGCTGCAGTCCGCTCCCCTCCTGGTCCTGGTCTTTCTCGGGAAGCCCAACATCCTCTCCTCCCCCAACTCCTCTCTATCCTTGGGAGGGCCTGCCTGGCTCAGGGCCGAGCTCCCCCTCCTTCAGGAAGGCTCCTTTCTTGTACACATTTCAGGGAAATGCTCTGACCAGCCCCGTCCCTGTCACCTGGGTTTTCCCAAGACTCGGCCACAGAAACCTGATCCTGTCCCAGACATTCCTGCATCCCTGACACCATATTATCACCTCCCCTCCTTCCTTCAGCTGAGTAGCTGCTATTTTATCAGCTTTTAATCTGAATAAAATGGAGTACATATTCCACCTATGTAAATAATGCCAACTATATTTCCTCCTATTTCCAAGTGACTTTTAGAAATAACATCCTATCAAAAGAATTGCTTTCATATCTGTAAACAGAAAAAAAGTCTTTATCATATAGATTGTACCTCTTATTCTCCTTCCTCCAGGGAGACCTCCTTTGAGTCCAGGTATGAAAGAGCTCCTGGGGAGGAGGTAAAAGGGAGAAAAATTAAGAGAAAAGCTAAGCCTTGAAACAGCTAATCATATTTATATAGAAGGTTTTCTGTTCACAAAATAAGGAACCCCAGTTCACTGACTCTCACTCAAACCTGTGAAGAACAGGTGTAATGAGCAACTGGCCCAGAGATTCAGGGCCAGCGGGCAGAGAATTTCCCCCATTTTCACCACTGCCCCTCCAGGATAGTGTTGCCAAGTCACCCACCTCCGCCGGGTATGTCATCCCACCACTCAAGGCCCACAGGCACCTGCCCAGGAGGCTACTGAAGGTGTCCCTGACTCCCTAAGGCCCACGTCCTCCTGTCTGGTATGTCGTGACCACAGTCTCCTGACTGCCCTGGCCAGCTCTGCACTCCCCAGACACCCCAACTTCAGCCTCAGCTGCACCTTCAGCTCTGGTTTGTGGCTGGGCTGCCTCTCCCAGGGCACAGGCTGTTTCTCCTCCACGCTCCGCTCACAGGTTGGAGCAGTGTCCGCTTCCCACACTGACCTGCTGTGCCTTTGGGAACCTGCATTTGTGTCCTCAGCACCTGGCACTTCATAAGTGTCAATGTTTGTTTGAGGATGGAGTGGAGAGAGAGACACAGGAGGGAAGCAGGGGAGCACTTGGGTCTGGGATGCAGGTTGCAAACCTGTTATCCTTTGGAAGATGGCACCAAGCACATGTGTTCACACCCAGGCTGACTGGTGTGTCCTCCCAGGTCTCTCCTTGGGACCCTCTTCCATCAGGGACATTCTTTTCATCTCCTTCTACCCCATAAAGGCAGAGTCTTCTACAAGAAAAGAGCTCGGCTCTTAGGGTCCATCAGCACAAATATTGATGCCAACTTATGTCCTCGTGAACATCACATGCCAGTGCCCCTCCCCTGACAGATCCTTGGCTGTGCTGCAACCATGCCGCCCACCTGACATGACCACCTGCCACCCCCGGCACACCTCATTCTTCATTTTATTGACCCTGGGTTAATGTCACCATTTTTGCATCCTCTGGGCCCCCTTCCAAGTCCTCTAAGCATGAATAACTCTGAATGCGGGTAAGTAGACAGTAGCCTTCATTAGAATTAACACTTGATTATAAACCCCAGGGACCCAGACTCTGTCACTCTCCTACGGATGCCCTGATCACAGATTCTTCTAAATAGGCCAGTGACTGTCAATACTGGTGACACTGGCAGGTGATTTGTGGCCATCACATTTACACACATGGCAGGCTGCAGAAGTACCTTGAGACGCAAGGGAAGAGAAACCTCCACAGACTCTGTCTCAGATGCTGCGGCTGGTGTGGCTGAGGCATGGCCAAGTGCAGGAGCTGGTGTTTCCATGGGTGGGGGCCAGCCTGGACCAGGGCACCGTCTTGCCCTTGCAAATGGCTACTTGCTTAAGACCCTGATGCTGGGAAAGATTGAAGACAAAGGGAGAAAGGGGTGGGCAGAAGTTAAAGAGCATCACCAACTCAATGGACAAGAGTTTGAGCAAACTCCAGGAGATAGTGGAGGACAGAGGAGCCTGGCATGGTGCAGTCCATGGGGTCGCAAAGAGTCGGACATGACTTAGCGACTGAACAGCCTGCTTCTCTGAAAATGAGCAAGCCTGTGGAGGCGTGGCACATGTGCTCCTTCTTAGATGACTTTACGGTTGACCTTCAGGGGGTGTGTTCATGCACAGATGTCATCCTGTGCACAGACAGGCCACAATCACACTTACCTGCGGGCTTGTTTCTTTGGGCTTCCCTTGTGGCTCAGTTGGTAGAGAATCTGCCTGCAATGCGGGAGACCTGGGTTTGATCCCTGGGTTGGGAAGATCCCCTGGAGAAGGGAAAAGCTACCCACTCTAGTATTCTGGCCTGGTGAATTCCATGGACTGTATAGTCCATGGGGTCGCAAAGAGTCGGACATGACTGAGTGGCTTTCACTTCTTTCCTTGCTTGGGTGGATAGTGAAAGGGCCTCGGGCTTTCATTCAGACAGTAAGCACCTAAAACCACTTCAGAAAGGGTCCCCAAAGGGGCCAGCTTTCGTCAGTGGCCCAGAATGTTTCAGTGAGTGTAGGGAAGAGTATGAGGAGTTTAAAGTCAGAAAACATGTGGGTATAAATCCTAACCCTGCTCCTTGTTCAAAATGTGTCCCCAGGTCAGCTGAGGGGTTGGAATATGAAGGCCCCTGGACCAAATTCAGCCCACCGCCTGCTTTTCTTCTGTTTAACTCTTGTCAATGGCTGTTTTCTCCCTACAAAGGCAAAGCTGAATGCTTCTGACAGAGAGCCAGGGCCTGCAAAACCCAAAGTACTTCTTATATTTACAGAAATGTTTGCTGCCCCTTGGTGAGAATATCTCACTCTCTGAGCCTCAGTTTCCTCATCTATAAAATGGGCAACGATACTTACATCGAGGGAGTGATGCTGTGAGGAATAAATGGAGCAATGAGTGTGAAAGGTCAGCCACAGAGCAATGTTTGGTACATATCAGGATTTTTTTAATTATTATTTTCACTTTGCTCTTGTCCATCTGTGTCTCTTTTTGCAGGTGAGAGAAGGTCACCTGGCGGTGTCCTTGTTTCCTCCTCTTTCACTTCAGTTCAGTTACTCGGTCGTGTCCGACTCTTTGCGACCCCATGAACCGCAGCACACCAGGCCTCCCTGTCCATCACCAACTCCCAGAGTCTACCCAAACCCATGTCTATCAAGTCGGTGATGCCATCAAACCATCTCATCCTCTGTTGTCCCCTTCTTCTCCTGCCCTCAATCTTTCCCAGCATCAGGGTCTTTTCCAATGAGTCAGCTCTTTGCATCAGGTGGCCAAAGTATTGGAGTGTCAGCTTCAACATCAGTCCTTCCAATGAATATTCCAGACTAATCTCCTTTAGGATGGACTGGCTGGATCTCCTTGCAGTCCAAGGGACTCTCAAGAGTCTTCTCCAGCACCGCAGTTCAAAAGCATCAATTCTTCGGCACTCAGCTTTCTTTATAGTCCAACTCTCACATCCATACATGACCACTGGAAAAACCATAGCCTTGACTAGATGGACCTTTGTTGGCAAAGTAATGTCTCTGCTTTTCAATATGCTGTCTAGGTTGGTCATAATTTTCCTTCCAAGGAGTAAGCATCTTTTAATTTCATGGCTGCAGTCACCATCTGCAGTGATTTTGGAGCCCAGAAAAATAAAGTCTGACACTGTTTCCACTGTTTCCCCATCTATTTCCCATGAAGTGATGGGACTGGATGCCATGATCTTAATTTTCTGAATGCTGAGCTTTAAGCCAACTTTTTCACTCTGCTCTTTCACTTTCATCAAGAGGCTCTTTAATTCGTCTTCACTTTCTGCCATAAGGGTGGTGTCATCTGCATATCTGAGGTTATTGATATTTCTCCCGGCAGTCTTGATTCCAGCTTATACTTCTCCAGCCCAGCTTTTCTCATGATGTACTGTGCATATAAGTTAAATAAGCAAGGTGACAATATATAGCCTTGCCGTGCTACTTTTCCTATTTGGAACCAGTCTGTTGTTCCATGTCCAGTTCTAACTGCTGCTTCCTAAACTTGCATACAGGTTTCTCAAGAGGCAGGTCAGGTGGTCTGGTATTCCCATCTCTTGAAGAATTTTCCACAGTTTATTGTGATCCACACAGTCAAAGGTTTTGGCATAGTCAATAAAGCAGAAATAGATGTTTTTCTGGAACTTTCTTGCTTTTTCAATGATCCAGCAGATGTTGGCAATTTGATCCCTGGTTCCTCTGCCTTTTCTAAAACCAGCTTGAACATCTGGAAGTTCACAGTTCACATATTTCTGAAGCCTGGCTTGGAGAATTTTAAGCATTACTTTACAAGCCTGTGAGATGAGTGCAATTGTGCGGTAGTTTGAGCTTTCTTTGGCATTGCCTTTCTTTGGGATTGGAATGAAAACTGACTTTTTCCAGTCCTGTGGCCACTGCTGAGTTTTCAAAACTTGCTGGCATATTGAGTGCAGCATTTCACAGCATCATCTTTTAGGATTTGAAATAGCTCAACTGGAATTCCATCACCTCCACTAGCTTTGGTTGTAGTGATGCTTCCTAAGGCCCACTTGACTTCACATTCCAGGATGCCTGGCTCTAGGTGAGTGATCACACCTTCATGATTATCTGGGTCATGAAGATCTTTTCTGTATAGTTTTTCTGTGTATTCTTGCCACCTCTTAATAGCTTCTGCTTCTGTTAGGTCCCTACCGTTATTTCTTTTCATTTTGCCCTCATTAATCCCCCTACCATCCAGCAGAGAAAAACTTCAAGGGAAAAAGAGAGTGATGGTGAAAAAATAAACGGTGTGGAAAATAAACTGACTCTGAAGGACTTCCCTGGTGGCTCAGACGGTAAAGCGTCTGTCTATAATGCGGGAGACCTGGGTTCGATCCCCATGTTAATGCAGGAGACCTGGGTTCAATCCCTGGGTTGGGAAGATTCCCTGGAGAAGGAAATGGCAACCCACTCCAGTACTCTTGCCTAGAAAATACCATGGACGGAGGAGCCTGGTGTCCATGGGGTCACAAAGAGTCGGACACAACTGAGCGACTTCACGTTCACGTAAAGGAAAATTTAACTCTACTGGGGATCTCAGATTACTTATTTTGTGTCTTTTTTAAACATCAGCATTGGATATTTCTTTTTTATTAATATCCATGTATTTATTTTTGGCGGCACTGGGTCTTCACTGCTGCTCAGAGTGTTCCCTAGTTGTGACGAGAGGGGGTTGCTCTCTCGTTGTGGTTGGTGGGCTTCTCATTCCTGTGGTTTCTTTGGCTGCAGAGCATGGGCTCTAGGTGCCTGGGCCTCAGTTGTTGCCACATGTGGACTCAGTAGCTGTGATGCACAGGCTTAGTTGCTCCACCGCATGTGGGATCCTCCCAGGGATCAAACCTGTGTCTCCAGCTTTGGCAAGCAGATTCTTTACCACTGAGCCACCAGGGAAGCCCTATTTTATGTCTTTTGAGTAGTCATTTCTATCATCTTTTTATGTTCACTGTAAATATAGGTTGAAGTTTGTAATATTGTACAAAGAAGGGTGAGTCCTCGCCTTCTCTTAAGTACAGAATGTTTTTTCCCAAGAGAAATAGCATTAGATGTTTTCAAATTCTTACATACAGAATTTTTGCTTTCCTGGGAATTTTTTTATTTAATCTAAAGATAATTTAAAAATTGAAATGGGCTGCAGCTATGCGAGATCACCTAACTTGTGTTTTCTCCATTCAGAAGGAAATCCTAGTTGAGAGAGTAGCATGGAAATATGTATATTACCATATGTAAAATAGATAGTGGGAGTTTGCTGTGTGATACAGGGCACTCAACCCAGTGCTGTGTGACAACCTAGAGAGGTGGGATGGGGTGGGAGGTGGGAGGCAGTTTCAAGAGGGAAGGAACTTATATGTATATACATACATACATACATACATACATATGGCTGATTCATGTTGACATATGGCTGAAACCAACACAATATTGTAAAGCAATTATCTCCCAATTAAAAATTTTTTAAAAGAAATTCCTTTTCACATGTCTTAAAGAGAAGAAGACACTTTGGTTCTTCCCACAACTTTCTTCAACTGCTTTCATAGTAAAATATTTTTTTTAATTTCCATTCAGTATTTCTCTTATCAACTCCTTAGCAGCCTTACAATTTGCCTTGCAAAGAAGCTGAACTCCTTGGGATGGATTACGAGGAGAATGCGTATCCTTACCGAAATTAAACATATTAAAGCATTTAAATATTTTTAATCAGAACTATTACAAGGTTTAAAAAAGAGATAAAATGGTTTCCATGCAAGGAGATTTCGAACATCTTAGACCCAGTGGAGTTCATACGACTTTTCTTTGCTTCACCTCATTCCACAAAGATCACAGCACAGGTGGTTTTATGTTTTTTTCAGTTATTATACTCTTTCAACTAGGTGAATTTGATAAAGAGTCCAGCCAAGTGGATCTCCGGCTTTTATATCTGTAACTAAGAGACAAGCTCTAAGCATGCTAAAGCCATTCCGGTTTCATGACCTGCTACTCTTTGCTCTATAATCAGCTTGAATTGGGCAACATTTTTCCACAGATAAAAATCCAGGTCCAGTGGTTAGAAATCCACCCTTTCACTGCCCAGTGCCTGAGTGGGACCCCTGGGAGGGAAACTAATATCCCACAAGCCTCACAGTACAGCCAAAAGAAAAAAAAAATCAGGAAAATTAGGAGGACTGTTTTAGTCCAGAAAATGTGAAGATGAAAAAAGCCTGGTTTTCCTTCTAGGAGCTTTTGCTTCTGGCCAATTTGTGAAAACAACCAGAATGGGACTCTTTGACCTGGGAGCAAGCATGTTCAAAGCGAGCCTGAAGGAGCAGGTGTGAGAGGAGGCCTCAGAGTCAGAACCTGAGAGGCGGCACCACTCCGGGGTCACCCTCACCCCTCGAGGTTGTTAGCCCTGGAGTTCTACACGTCAGACACACACTAGTCTATACGTCTTCTCACCTGTCATGGACCCCAATCCGATCCCAGTCTGTGGGCGTGGTGCACAGTTTGGAATCGATGAATCTGGATGCCTGCTTTACTTTGCTAGTCACATCAGCTCAGGCAAGTTATTTGGCCTCCCTTTGGGTCTCTGTTTCCCTGAGTGCTTCAAAGTGTGCGGAGTGCAGGGTGTGGTGTGCACTTGTTGGCGGGTGGGAGCAGGGGCTGGACTCAGATTAGGGATTGGGACTGGCTTCCCTACGGAAAGGAATGACGCTTAAATTCTCACTGAGAAGTGGGTTTTTTAATTTTTTTTTTCAAGTTTAAGCACAGCATTTTCTGTCTTCCTAGAAGAGGGAAACCTGGCAGGGTGGCTGGGGGACCGACTTAGCCAGAGAAAGGCTTCCCAGGAAGAGCGGAGAAAACATCAGGCCCCAGCACAGCTCTTCTGTCTCCCAGTAAAGGAAGACAAAGCATCAGGAAGATTCACGAAGTCGCCCGTCGAGGTGCTGTCAAGAGGCGCCCCCTGCCGACCAAAACTCGCACTTCCCTCGGGAAGAATTTCAGAACTCAGGCCCTTGAGTTGACTATGCATGCAGGGTTTATCTGTTCTGTGATTCTTTCTGCTATTGTGTATGCTTGAAATTTTACACAATAACAGCTCTTTGAAAAAGCCCTTTCTCACTAGCTTCAGTTCGGTTGTGAACATGGGTCCTAACCCTGAGACCCACCCTTGGCTGGCCTGTGGTGAGGTTGAAGGGGCTAGGAGAGCTGCCGCTCCATACTCCTTAAGGAGAGGGAAAGTGTCTCACTCTGTTTAGAGTGCGTGGTTCAGTTCCCTGAACCTCCTACATCTAGAGAATTAGGCTATAAATCCACATAAAGCATTCTCTGGGTTTTTCCAAGAATTCTTGTTTATGCCCAGGCCACAAACAACACAACGGGAGAACAGATTTTATTTCATAATGTTTTGGCATTTGCAGCTCCGACTGAAATCGCAAAAGCAGAAGAGGAGAGCAGTGAAGAATCGTGCAAAATTTTTGCATATCTCTTCCTGTGGTTCTGACTGTATTTAGAAGCCCTTCCTTCCTTCCTTCTCTCTGTCTTTCTTTTCTTTAGGTAATGTACTCTTCAAAAACTGTCCAGAGATCAAAGACAAAGAAAGCCTGTGGAAACATTCTAGATTAAAGAAAACTAAATGGACGAGCCCAAGTGGTCAATCCTGGCTTTCCACTGTTTGGGCTTCTTAGGTGGCTCAGATGGTAAAGAATCTGCCTGCAATGCAAGAGACCTGGGTTCAATCTCTGGGTCAGGACGATCCCCTGGAGAAGGGCATGGCAACCCACTCCAGTATTTTTGCCTGGAGAATCCCATGGACAGAGGAGCCTGTTGGCCTACAGTCCATGGAGTCACAAAGAGTCAGATAAAACTGAGAACACACACATACATAAGTATTGTTACAACTCGTGCTACGGCTCGTTACTAATAAACTAGTTGCAGAGCAGACTGATCTGACCTTTCAGTGACAACGTGGAATTCTCCCTCCCTCCTGAAGGAGGTGGTGTTTTTTAGAAGAGCCTTCTCCACATCAAGACCACAAAGGTGATGTTTCAAGTGTAGTAGGTAGAGCAGGAGTGGAGGGAAGCAGTAAGAATATTTATTTTTTTAATCTGGAAAGATACTTTTAGGGGGAATACTAACTAAACGGGCTCACTGCCTAATAAGAAAAGCAGTTGATAAGTGATTTCCGCACAATGTTTAATCTGTGAAAGATTACAAGATGAGTGACAGTGAGCAGACATTTCTTCTCTGAAGCAGAAAGAAGCTGTAGAAAGAGTCCCAGATCACATGAGGGCAGAGAGCACACCAGGTGCCACAAGAAACATGGCCAGGGAGACCCCACGGACTCCTTGCCTTATCTTCAAGAAATAATTGACTTTCTTTGGGGACTGAGCTACATTTATTCCTGTTTAGAACCAGAAAGGTAACCAACTAGCCCCTTGCCTTGCCTGTGATTATTAGTTCCTTTCAATCATAGCATCCCAGAGCTGACAAGGAACCTTGGAGATTATCCACCTTCTAAATGAGGATGCCAATTTAAATCATTGTCCAAAGTCATGGAGGTCATCGGTGGCAAAGTTGAAACAGCCACCCAGTTCTATCAACATGCAGTCCACAGTTATATTCCCACCAAATAAAACGACCTCTGGAATCTGTTTTTGCTGAATATACAGGAAGCTAACACCCCTCCCCATTTCCAGCCCCCACATCCCACTCTCATCCTGAGTAGCATTCTCATCAGCTCCATGTCTTCTCCATATGGTGGGGGACCGTGGAGGACAGATCCTAGGAGTCCCATCTACAGTCCAGCTAAAACTCAGAGAAATGAAGAGCTTTGCGGCGGTGGAAGCTAGCCTGTCCCAAACCCCGAGCCTCATGTGACTCCTTTCCAGTGTATCGCACCTTTGACAGCTTGTCTTCCCACTTGCCTTTGTAGGTTTCACAGCGGCAGCCTCACTGGTATCCCTGGCTTGGGCCTTGGCCTCCTACCAGAAGGCCCTCCGGGACTCTCGTGATGACAAGAAACCCATCAGCTACATGGCGGTGGTCATCCAGTTCTGCTGGCACTTCTTCACCATCGCGGCCAGGGTCATCACCTTCGCCCTCTTCGCCTCGGTTTTCCAGCTCTACTTTGGGATCTTCATCGTCCTTCACTGGTGCATCATGACCTTCTGGATCGTCCACTGTGAGACAGAGTTCTGCATCACCAAGTGGGAGGAGATCGTGTTCGATATGGTGGTGGGGATTATCTACATCTTCAGCTGGTTCAATGTCAAGGAAGGCAGGACACGCTGCAGGCTCTTCATTTACTATTTCGTGATCCTTCTGGAAAACACAGCCTTGAGTGCCCTCTGGTACCTCTACAAGGCTCCCCAGATCGCGGACGCGTTTGCCATCCCGGCGCTGTGCGTGGTCTTCAGCAGCTTCTTAACCGGCGTGGTTTTTATGCTGATGTATTATGCCTTCTTTCACCCCAATGGACCCCGGTTTGGGCAATCACCAAGCTGTGCTTGCGAGGACCCTTCTGCCGCCTTCGCTCTGCCTCCAGACGTGGCCACGAGCACCTTGCGGTCCATCTCCAACAACCGCAGTGTCGCCGGCGACCGCGACCAGAAATTCGCAGAGCGAGATGGGTGTGTCCCTGTCTTTCAGGTGAGGCCCACGGCCCCATCCACCCCATCCTCTCGCCCACCACGGATTGAAGAATCCGTCATTAAGATTGACCTGTTCAGGAATAGGTACCCAGCGTGGGAGAGACACGTTTTGGACCGAAGCCTCCGAAAGGCCATCTTAGCCTTTGAATGTTCGCCGTCTCCTCCAAGGCTGCAGTACAAAGACGATGCTCTCATTCAGGAGCGGCTGGAGTATGAGACCACTTTATAAAACAAGAGGACTTGGAGGGGCCACGACCTCCAGACAGAGGGGTGACAGCAGGGCTGTGGCAATAAGGAAACTCTCCCCTAGAGCAGGGTGATGGGCTGTGAGACTCCCAGTGTGACCCTCATCGGATATGTGTCTGACCCTCCGACAGCAGACTGCCTGCTGCTGGCCTCTTTTCAAAGAGCAGCCCCAAAACCCTCCTACTCCATCTGAAGGGAACAGGCCGGCTCAGTGGGACTCCTTGTTGCTGCCAACCCCTCCAGCCCAATCTTCAGCACATCCATCCAAGGGTACTGTGTTGTGATGGGAAATACTGCCTCCAATCAGTAGGGTGTTTGGATGGAGTTAACTGATCTTTGCATAAAAATATACTGAATCACACATACACACATGAGTACACACACAGTAACACACATGCCAATCCTCTGTCAAAATAGTTTGGGTGATTTCTCTTGATGCAAAGCTGTGATTCCTGCAGGAATATGAAAACAAAGAGAGAGAAAACATATCCCTCAAGACTCCAGAAAAACAAAGAAAAAACAAATAAAAAAATATAGTGAAGCTTAGAAAGAACTCATAAACCATCCTCATGTGAAAACCTTACCCAATGGACAGAAAACCCAAGTGTGTTTACACATGTATTAGAATTGATGAAATGGTTCGTTTTCAACACACATCAGGATTTTTTTTTTTCATTTTAAATTTTCAGTTGAGAACATCTCCTATTATAGAAATCCTATGCAGCCCATGGATGGCTTCTGACAAGACCAAGGAGCTTGATACCTTAGTGATGTAAGTTCAGTGATAATCAGGATGCAGTATTCAGTTGCAAAAAATGTAACAAAACCACGGAGAGGAAGCAGGAGCAAAAGGCAGAATGAGTGTCTGATTTCCTGGCCTGTGCAGCTCACATGGGAAGGTCAGGGCAGAGCGGCTGGAGAGATGGCCAGTGTTCAGGTGCAGGAATGTGATGGCGGGCAGGCAGGATTTCAGAATACGCCATGCCACACCCTTCTAGTGCCAAAGTCCATCCAACACGAGACTGACGGGAAAGCCCTGAATGGCTGAGCATGGGTGGCGTGAGCCCCACCAAAGCAGAAGAGTGCTCGAACAGTCAAGTCCTCCCTGTGTAAAGGACCCCTCTTCCCCTACCCCCAAGGTCAAAGTGATGTGTCGTTTAGAGGCTTTGGGACACATTTTTGTAAGTATGAGCCCACAGGTACAGTGAATATGCTGTGAGAAAACCCTTCTGAACTGATTGAGGGCTTATCACTAGATCCAGCTAAGATCTGTATTTCAGTCATTTTGTAAAGTCCCACTCTTACAACAAGCTTCTGGGTTTTAAATACCTCTGTCCAGCAAGTAAACATTCCCCACTTTCTTTTCCCAGTGTCCCCCCCACCCCGCCACCCCCAGTCATGGTGCTTTTTGTTGCATTAAAAGTGCCGGTCAAACTTTGATAGTATTTTTTTATAGTTGGTGCAGAGTGGAATAACTCATGGATTATTTCAATATTTTTGTAATAAAAAAATATAGGGTAAACATATAGGCATCATCACTTTTTTTATAGACCTGGGATCGTTTAAAATACTTTAAGCATCATAATTACTTGGGATGTAGAAACTGGTCCACAGATCCCATCTGCCTGCCTCAGCAGATCAAGAACACGTGTCTCTTGCAAGATCATCCTACTTTGCCATGTCGGTGCCCCTAGGAACCTGGCCAGGGGTGCTATCAGAATATCAGGGGACGAGAGAATCAGCTTAACTAGAAAGGGCTTGTCAAGACTGGCCAATGTTTCCCAGGAAACCAAAGATGGAAGTGATGACTCTTCCATCTCTTATGACAAACCTGACCACAGTGGGCAATGTCTTGAACGTCCTTTTCCAGTTTTATATCTACCCAACTGATGCACTAAATATTAGTCAAGTCACTTTTTAAAATAAAAATGTCAGTTTAACTTAATTATTCAGTTATCTGGACTGTCCAATTCACTTAAACAGTCAAGTTCTAGAGCCACTACCTGTCATGACTGTGCCGTACAGAGGCAGCCGTCCCTATGATGACACCCACAGCAAGTGACAGAGGGCTCGAACTAGGACTTTTTTTGGTACTAAGTCCAAAAGCAGTGTTTAAAAAGTAGATGATTTTTATCAGTAGACATAGTTTCCTAGTACTCCATGATGGATCCTCCAAGCAGCAGTCCACTAAAAAATAATAACCTTTGGTTTAGATGTGAAAACGTTACCTGGTCACCAGGAAAGGCCCAGAAAGATGCTCTTCTTGCCAGTAATTGGCAAAAAACATTCCACTCCCCACTCTAGAAGGGAAAAAATGATTATATTGGCAAATTCTTCACTTTGGTGCCAGCCCGTGGGTCATTAGCTTCATAATTAATGATCTTTTGGAAACCAAACTGCTCAGTTGAACTATCCCTTTGATTCCATGAGTAAATCACAGATGATAATGTCAGTCAACAAATACGACAGGTCCCATCACTCTTCAATCATGTAAATCCTAAGTTATTTCTCAACTTGATCCTTCGTTTAACAGGTGAAGAATCAAAATGAGTGCGGTGTGACTAAAAAAATGCTGTGCTGTGCTTTGTCTTCAAAGTGAGAATGCAGTCAGGAGGGTGCAAGAAGTTTGAAATTTTCAGTGATTTTACCAAATACTGTAAATACTCTGTTATCCAACATACTTAAAAGGTGAGGGTTTAGTCAAAAAAGCTTGTTAAGGAAACGACATCTCCACCATGTCATAAATAACAAGACTTCTCAAGATTACAGATGAGAACACCAACATGACAACAAATGTTACTTCCAAGGAGAATCATGGCTTAATCTTGCTTCCATGATTCAGAAAGCACTGTGTTGACATCAAGCATGTATTTGTTTCAGATACATTGATAACAGAGCATTTCCAGTATTAGGATTTAAAGAGACATTGTCAACGTACAAAGGAACAAAGTTTGGTTTTCATATTTATACTTTAGTATAAACCCTAAGATTTTATTTTCGGTTGACCACTAAATTCTCCACAAGAGTAGCTCAAGAATCCAAAAGGAACAAGCCTTACAAATTGGAACCTACAAATTTGTTAGCATACAAATCGGAAAACACTGGATTATTTATCTGTGAGCTCCAACATCTTGTGCTGGGTCTGTTGGGTCACTTGGGGGGGGGGGGGCGTGAAGGGTTTGTCCTTCGTATTTAATTTTGCATAGGGCCATGAGTTTTCTAAAAGAAAATATTATAAATTTTCTTCATTTTTAAATGAACGTTTCTCAGTGAAACTCAACTTAAGATGAGGACTGAGACTTTAAGTATTTGTGTGGAAGAAAAAAAAATTTTTTTCAATGTAAGTCAAAGTTTGGTCCCTCAAAATGACTATGTCCTTTAAACCTTCTCCCATTCCTGTTGTTCTTCTTAACTATGTACTATCTAGTTCAGTAACCTGGACTTTGTAGACACTTTGTTACTCTTCTTTTATGATATTGCTGTGAACCCAACAAATGAAATAAATTCGCCTACCGACATGGCAAGAATATGCAATTCAAGTATTAGCAAAAGAAAAATACAGAGATGATCTGAAGATGTATTTATACTTAATTTCTAAATGGCCCATTTCTTTGGCTCTATGAATAAATGAAGTAATAGCACTGACCAATTAAAAGTGAATAGGAATAATTGAAATCTCAATGACTTTTTTAAAAAGATATTGTATAGACGTGTGTTTAGTATGGATAACACACATATTACATATAATATATGTATACACACAACTAATGGATGAAAAGAGTAAAATATATACTGTTGTTAATGCATATAAATGTATGTTATTGACACATAAACTTTTAGATAAAAAGTTTTTTCCCACTCCTTTTCAGCATCACCTCAAGTGTAGAATCCATGTCTGTAAGACATCAACACACTTGAACTTGGGTTGGAAATGTTGCTGTTCAGTCACTAAGTCATGTCTGACTTTTTATGACCCCATGAAATGCAGCCCACCAGACTTCCCTGTCCTTCACCGTCTCCCAGAGTTTGCTCAAACTCATGTCCATTGAGTCAGCGATGGTATCTAACCATCTCATCCTCTGCCACCCTCTTCTCCTTTTGCCTTCAATCTTTTCCAGCATCAGGGTCTTTTACAATGAGTCAGCTTCGCATCAGGTGGCCAAAGTATTGGAGCTTCAGCTTCAGCATCAGTCCTTCCAATGAATATTCAGGGTTGATTTCCTTTAGGATTGTCTGGTTTGATCTCTTTGCAGTCCAAGGAACTCTCAAGAGTCTTCTTCAGTTGGAAATATCTAGATATAATTTAGCATTTTTAGCTTGAATGAGTTTTCCCACTCCTCAAGGAGCTTGTCTTTAGAGAGACAAGAATAACCTTGAGTCATTTCAAAGATTCTTTCTCTGAACTTATTGAAAGGAGTAAAGAAAACATCTGGAGTCCTTAGCAGGATTATGTAAGGTTACGTATTTGCCTTTCAGTGTACCAAATATCATTAAGGGAAACAAGTTCTGACACATGCTTGGAGAAGAATCCAGAGATTTTTTTTTTAATCTAATGAACCCTTTCTGAGATTACATATATGTTCCCCAGCATTCTCTTGAGTCTTTGCCCTTAGCAATTGCTGTTTCCATATGAAGCTTGGATGAGGTGCCTGCATTTTGATGTTTTTAAAGCCTTTTAAAAAAACATATCTCAGGCTGTCTTTCAGAAAAACAACTCAGAGAATGGTTGATGTGTGCAGTGCAAACACAGCAGGACTGAGGTGGTCATTTCTCTAATTTCAGTGATGGGTGCAAATCGACTCATGTTTGTTTATCTTCAGCAACCCAGAGTCATACTTGAAAACAATCAAATTGCTGGCTTCTGTCAGCTTGTGACTCATAGCCCCCCCACCCCACCCCCTACTTCTACCCATCTGAAGCAGGAGCCTTTTAAACTGGCTAAGGATGGGCCATTCCTCTCTCACCCCCAACCCATCCCTCCATTTCTAAGTTTCTGGTCCCCACTTGTATCAGAGTATCTGGACATTGGGGTGGCACCTCCTCTCCTCCACTGGGCAGGCTGCACTGTCTCCCACAAAGCGCTCTCTGTGGACATGTGTCTTGTCCAGGGGCTATCCTAAAAATGAGCTCATGGAAAGATGCAGTAAGTGTCTGTGATCAACAGCCTCCAAAGTGAAACTCTGTGGCATGTGGGTGGAATTGTATAAAAACACAATGAGCCATTTAATTTTGCTGATTGTAGCAATTAGGCAAGCTCTCACACAGCAGAAAGCCAAATGGAAGACGTGGCAAAGAGCAGTTTACCCACAGAAATGAGGGGTTCAGAAGTTCTCCCTTGAGTGTTTGAGGCATTGTGTTGTTTCACCATCCATCTGAAGCGCTTTCTCTAGATTTCATAAGGAAAAAAAAAATCAAACTTCTGTAATATTGCGTGTAACGATCTAGCCAAGAAATCAAACCTTTAACTTTTTCTGGATATGTTGTTGCTCAGTTGCTAAGTTGTGTCTGACTCTTTGTGACCCTATAGCCAGCCAGACTCCTCTGTCCATGGGATTTTTTAGGCAAGAATACCGGAGTGGGCTGCCATTTCCCTCTCCAGGAGATCTTCCCAACCCATGGTTCAAACCTGTGTCTCTTGCATTGGCAGGTGGATTCTTTACCACTGAGCCACCTAGGAAGCCCCCCTTTCTGGGTCTATATTCTGCTAAATAAGGGTCAGTTAATGTCCTTGAAATATCTAGCTGCTTTGCTAATATCGTTTTCATAATATACCAATGTAAGTCAGAAACACTGACTGAATCAAATTTTTGCTTTGGTTATTCCCCTGCCCTACCCCTCTAAGACTTACGCCATTCATTTCCCTGTATTAATGGGAACTGACTGAGCCCAAGAGCATCAAGGATTAGCCAGCTTTATCTCCATGATCTCATTCCATCTTCTCTGCCATCTATGAGTTAAGTTCCATTTACAGACAAAACTTAAGCTCACAGACACTAAATTAGGCAAGGGTCCCATAGCTGGAAACACTGGGGCTGAGAGATGAACACAACTTGTCATGACTTCTCACAACTGCAAATCCTTCTAGAAAACCAAGGAATATTTTCCCACCAAAATCTCTTCTGTCCTTGGCAAGATCTCAGGAGAAACAAAAATATGGTCTGACGATCCAACTTTTCAAGAGAAATTCATTCAAAAATCAAAAAGGTCCTTCAAGATTAGAAGTTAAAAATAAAAAAAGTCAGTGATGAGAAACAGAAGTCTTTATCACTTGTCATTGAATTTTACTGTGACCCCCTAATTCAGAGTAGGCAGATAAATGCTTGTATTTCATTCCAAACAACTCTCTCTCCCCTCTTCCATAGCTCTACTTTGCACTAAAATAAGTGATAAATATAAATTAGCCTGATGGTTCTTTTCTTGTATTCTCTATATGTATGCTACCATTTTCCAGTTAGGTAAACAGAAAGACAGCCAAACCCCGCTACTTGCCTTGACCTTCAGACTGGGAGAAAAAGGAGAGATGGCGGTGGGGAAAGGAAGAAGGAAAGATGAATCTAATAAATCTTTGAGTGACACTGTGTGTGTATGTGTGTGTGTGTGTGTGTGTGTGTGTTTTAGTCGCTCCATTGTGTCTGGCTCTTTGTGACCCCCATGGACTGTAGCTCACCAAGCTCCTCTGTCCGTGGGATTCTCTAGACAAGAATACTATATTGGGTTGCCATTCCCTTTTCCAGGGGATCTTCCCGACCCAGGGATCGAACCCAGGTTTTCTGCTTTGCAGGATGATACTTTTCTGTCTGAGCCACCGTATTTTCATATTATAAAATAACTCTATTCCACTGCCATAATTTGCCCTAAATTTCATTTAATATCTTGCAGGTCACAAAATTTAATAAGTACACGGATTACTATACCACCAGTTGAACCCTCATATAAATCTGGAAATTTCCTCTTAGATGGCAAGTTTATACCTAAAGAATATAGCATTTACCAAATATTTGTGGAGTTGGATTATAAAATAACGTATGTGTCTTCTCCATCCTCAACTTAGACATAATGTGTCTGGGATCCACAGGATGACAGAGTCGTGACCCATTCAATGATTCTGTTGTATAGGAAGTAGTGTGCGGGGGCTGAATTCATGCTAAAAAGGTGGCCACAGCAATAAACCAAAAATGTTCTCAATCCTGGTGTTTATTTTAAAAAATAGATGCAGCCATCAGTCTGAATGTAATATGTTAAAAATATAAGTAATCTGAATTCTGACTTTGATATGACTTAAACAGATCTTTATGAAGTTAGGTTAAATTAGGCATCATGAACTTTTATAGAGAATAGCATCTAAACGAGATTTCAATGTTACTTGAGAACACTTCTTTTAAAAATGAGCACGACAGAGATCCAAAGGGATCAGGCATTTTTCATTATCAGAATTCCTTCAGCCATTCATCTATCAAGTGTGATCTATATGCCTGGCAGTGCCAGGCAATACACAGTCACACGTGGAAAGAATTCCATATTCCAGCAGCTCACACTTTGGTCTTTGGTAGCAGAAGAGTCGTCTGACTTCAGCTATAGTTCTTTCTGTCCTATCACACTGCTTCTCTTCTTAATGTCTACATTTAATTCCATACCAGAGCAATAAAGAAACATAAGTTTTTCCAATAAGCCTCACAATACACAGTTAGCCTGCATAGTGGCAAACATAAGGTTACAGTATAAATATAAAGATAAATCAACAATAGATGGCTGCTGATAAAGAGAAAAGTAGTTTCGTAATTTGTTCTTATGCCTCTCCAACACTAGATATTTTTAAGTCAAGACCACAAAGCAGAAATAAATTTCGAGACACTCTTTGGCATAAAGTATTTGATTCAGGGTTTCCCAGATGGTGCTGGTGGTAAAGATCCTACCTGCAATGCAGGAGACACAAGAGGCGCAGGTTTGCTCCTTGGGTCAGGAAGATGCCCTGGAGGAGGGCATGGCAACACACTCCAGTGTTCTTGCCTGGAGAATTCCATGGACGGAGGAGCATGGTGGGCTAGAGTCCATAGGGTCACACAGAGTTGGACGCGACTGAAGTGACTTAGCATGCACGCATGTGCATTTAACTCAAACCAATCATCTTTGAATCAGCTTTGGAGATATTCCTGAGGATTTATTTTTAAGAAGAGATGTGAAATCAGCATGCTTCTGAGATGGCACTTCTCTGACCTTCAGGAAGCATCTTTGATGAGCACTTATGATACCTTTTTGTCCCAGTCACCATTCTGGGGTTTTTTTGGTTTCCTTTTTTTGGCCACATCATGCTGTATGTGGGATCTTAGTTCCCTGACCAGGAATCAAACCAGCACCCCATGGTGCTTAGAAGTCTTAGCCACTGGACCACCAGGGAAGCCCCCAATTATGGTTTTTAATGGAGTTCTGGCTGGCCACAGAGGAATGGAAAAAGGACCATCAGTTAAGACAGAATGAGGATATGTTGTGAGGGAGTCAGAAACCCTCTCTGGACAAGGGGCATGTGCGTTTACAGAAGTGCACATGGGGCATGCAGGCTTGTCAAAGATCTCCTTTTCCCATCATCAGTAGAACTTCATTGCAAAAAAAAATCTCTCTGTACACAAAAGTTAGATGTCCCAGTAGGTTCCCCCAGAACATAGTCTGCAGCATACATGTTATTTAGGAAGAACAAATTTTCAGACATAAACCTCAGTTATTGCAACCTGAGAGGATGTTCTGAAGCCCCGTGCCCAGACGAGCAGCAGTGACCTGCATCACATTTCAGGAGTGAAGACTGCCAGCCCTACCCTGAGTGGACACATGCTGGCATGGTACCCATTCCAAGTCTCTCCTTCAATATGGCCCGCAGTGATTGGCTTCCCATAGATGTAAAGAGCATCTTATTTAAAGATAACTATTGACGTACATGACTAATTTCCTCTGAGTTAAATAATTCTGGTTAGGGAAGGCTATAAACTCACAGGTCTTCTGTGGAATAAAAGGAAAGAGAAAAGAAAGCATATTCATTTTTATGAGCCCAGAATAACACCAAGAATTCCTTCAGCAAAACAGCTGACCTAATAATAGTGCTAAGTCAGAGCCCGAGTGTCTCGGTTCCTGCCACCATGAGTGGTTCATTACGATGATTGCCCCTGTCTCAGGGATGGTACCAGACAAGATGAGTACCCTTACTGATGTTTGCAGAGAAACATCACATTTAACACAACAGATCAACATCAGAACTAATAATCAACTTGATAAGCAAATACTACCAGCACAGTACCAACACAAAATTTTCTCTCATGCTAATATTGAAGCCTGTCACCTTCTCTGTTATTAGAATTTCAGAAAATGTAAGGTTTATTGTTTTTATTTTACTTCCATCTACCAAATTCAGCTGGTGGCCATCCGCTCTCTCTGTTGCTTGATTTGCATTCAAATGGAACTAATCAAATTCTTACTTCATTTAAGTGCTACAAATATTAAACAATGAAGATGTTGTGTTTAAACTAATTTAATTGAGCTGTTCTAGTGGCAGTCTGGTATTGAGTTGTATCAAATTAATGCTCTTAATTGTTTCAAATTAATTCATCTATCAGGAAGTTCTAAAACACCCTTAAGTGTGTTGAAAATACATTTTGGGTTTCTCTCATTGTAAGAAACCTATTTTGATTGCAAGCCAGTAGAATGGGTTGTAATCAACACTGGCGTTTCAGTCCATTGTGGTTCTGGCAGTTGGATACCACTATGATAACTTGGCAATTAACCTTCCACCTGTGGCTTTTTATTTGTGTTGCTGAGAATTCTTCTATTCAAATTGGGAGCAATAGCACATCATCCTATAATCAATGGAGATCTGTCGGTTAGTCAAGAATTGTCATTTCATATCCTTCTTTCAAAGAACCAAGATATCTAACAACTCCCCTTATTAACCTTTCTAAGGTATTATACCTAGAAAAAGGAATACATCTCTCAAGTGTGTCTTGAAAGCCTGGGGTGAAATGTCTTCTTTGGTCTGAACCAGAGTTTTGGAGTTCTATGAAAAGACAGCAGTCTCTCCTGCCTGGAGGAAGGGGAAGGGAGCCGAAGATGAACTAGTCACACCAGAAACACGAGCCTCTGCTGCACAAAGCCTCACACTGCTGATGCTATTGATTCCCTTCTCTTTTTTCACAGAAACACCTTGGAACTTGTCAAGATTTACTGAAGGTGATTTGCGTTAATTAATTCAACAGACCCTTTAATCTTGTGAATTCTTGACTTGTGAGACTGCAGTCAAGCTACTGCAAAGGGAAATGAGTCAGTTAGTAGGAAGGAGCGCTCATTCAGTATGGTGAGGTCCGCAGGCCTGGAGAGAAAGGCCTCTGTGAAGTAGAGTGCTCCAGAATCCCTTCTCCCTGCTTCTCACTCCTTTGATGAAATTCCACCTTCTTCATTTGTTTTTGCCTTCATTTGCACAGCTTTGAAAGGCCTTCCCCTAGCAGCTCAATGGTAAAAAATCTGCCTGCCAATGCAGGAGACATAAGAGACCTGGGTCCGATCCCTCGGTTGGGAAGATCCCCTGGAGAAGGAGATGGCAATCCACTCCAGTATTCTTGCCTGGAGAATCCCATAGACAGAGGAGCCTGGTAGGCTGCAGTCCATGGGGTCACAAAGAGTCGGACACAACATAGTGACTAAACAATAACGACTTTGAAAAAAGTGAATGGATTCCTGGGGGCTTACATAGCTCAGTGCAGTGGGTTATGGAGACTCACCTTAAATGGATACAAATCTATTTGTGTTTGGAAATGAGGGGGGGGAAGTCATTGTCATCGTTTAATGATTGATCTGAGTATAGTTGCTGTTCTTCATTTCCTGAGAGTTCTGTTGTCAGCACTGTAATAACCAATTTATAAAACTGAATTTATAATTCAATTTTGGAGGTAAAATCCCATGGCTATAGCTATGGAATCATTTGATTCCCGCCTTCCTAGGTGGTGACATTGCCAGTTTCAAACTGAAATACTTTTGTACGTGGACTTGGCTCTCCCGTTGCTTCTCCAACCCTGTGTAACCTTGGTTACCAGCTCTGAGCTCACCAAGCTGACATTCTGAGCACCTGAGAGTTCACTGAAAAATAAACAGGTGATCTCTTAATTAAAAATCACGGTTGGGTCCCACTTGCTTCTCTTTTTAAGGAAAGGTTTGAGCTGCAAGGTAAGGATAGATGTACTTCAGATTAAAGTTTGCAAGAGTCAGACATCCATATGTTGTTATATAGTTTTCTGTCTAATCTCTCAGTGGAACAGCTTCAAACGTTAACACTAGAAGAATGAGTGAAAGTCTTCAGATATATCTGATAAGCAATCTAACACAAAAAGAAGACGATGTTGTGGTCCTTTTTGTACCTCTTCCGAAGGTGTTTCTGCTTCATCAGTGACCATCTTGGTGATGATCTCCAAGACGTACCAAGAGGTACCAAGTGATAGTCCCAGTTTTAAGCACCAGGGTTGTCCTGTACTTCAGCAAGTCTAGCTCTGAGCACAAGCACTGAAGTGTAATGGTGAAATAGTGGCCTGCCATCATGCAACTTTCAATTGCAAGGCAATGAAAACTAAGAAGTTGAAGAAAGTGTCAATTTTCTCAATTGCTAAAGCCAAAAAAGGCACAAATATCCTCTATCTTGTCCAATAAGTTGGTTGGCTGTTGTCACATAGGAACAAGAAATCATCCTGTAAAACAAGGCTTTTGAGTGGGAGTGACGACGAGAGGTGTTGGAACAGAAGTTTCCTACTATTGTAAATGTGCAGGTGTGGGGACCGAGGACGAAACCTGTCAGTGGAAAATATTTGCCTTTTGTAGAGCAGAGGTCGCTGTGGACCCTGCTACTTACTCTGCGGTGATGACAATAGATGCATCCACTAATGAAAGGCCAGGGCATGGCTGGACAAGGAGGACAGAGATGACCTTGGTGGCTCTGTGTCTGAGACTAACTCTGTCCTTAAGGGGACTCTCCTGCTTGACAGTTTCCCCTGGTCATTGGCCTGTTCCCTCCTAGCTAACTCTGCGGGATGAGGGCTTCTGATGGGTTATAAGCTGAGATATTTGAAGGTTAGTAAGTACTCTTGCTTGTAAAACGTGACCATTGAATCATCCTTTGTCTTAACAACAGTGAAATTCAGAGTGACCATGGCCCTATTCAATCATCCCATTATAAATACATCATTCCATCCCAAGAACCTCTGTGATCAAATCCACTAAACCGGGTCAACAAGTTTGTTACGTGAATCATTTCAACATATTTTGGACCTTGATTCTGTCATCACCTAGACTGCATCTTTGTCCCCAGACAGCAAAAATAATTCTCGGGAGAACAATTTTCAGAATAATGGAAGTGAAAAGGTGGACAATGAAGAAATTTTTCAAGGGAGACAAAACCTCTGGACCACCAGCAGCCCTAAAAGCTTTAATTTTCCTCATGACTACATTTCTGTTCATTTGAGGGCTTTCAGCATCTGAATTTTCCAAATGATTGCCAACTCATCTTCAGAAACAGAAGTAGACAGCATGGTATTCTTAAAAAGTAAAAAGATTGTCCTACAAGAATGTAAATATCCCAAGAAAAAGTAAAGAAGTCAGTCACTCCAGGAGCAAATTTGGCATTTGTGATGTCACACATCTGGAGCATTGGGAAAATCCGGATGTTTGAATCCTTGTGTTCTTTCTGGTTGTCTGGTGTTGCCTAGATAGACAGAAAATGCTCAGGTGTTGTAGGTAATGGAACTAAACTTTCTTGCGCATTAATCTGTTGCTGGCGATATTCTGCTGCTAAAGATCTCTTTGTTGTGCAAAGAGAAATAAATAATGCAGAGTCAACGCTATTTGATTTTTATTTGCTTTCAGCAGACATGAATGGGAGAATTGTGGGAGGCGGTCCTGGGGTCCTTCCTACAGGGTGACAGTTCCGGGCCTGCCTCTCGGGCCCTGCCTGGCAAGGAAACTTACTATTCAGCTGTTTCCATCTTTTAGAATTTTCTAGTTGCTCCCCTGCTGCTCACACACTGTTAATCCTTGCCAGAGTCTACTTGACAGAATCGTTCAAGGGAAATACAAATGTGTGAGTGTTTTATTCTTCAAATAGGAAGTTTTTATTTCAAGGATTTCTTAGACCTATGAAGCATAAAAATAGTTAAACTATTTCCCTTTTGGGAGCAAGACACAGAGGGACTGGTCCAGTGATGGGGATGCAAGGTGAGGGAACGTGAATGACCATTGTCCCCATCCTTGGCCACATTTTTCACACACAGGAAAGAGAATATTCATCTACCTACCTCACAGGGGTGTGGGGAAGATTAATGTGAGCTGGGAAAGTGCTTTGACACCTGGTGACTAGTGTTCACACAGAGAACTCGGGGTTGGGAGGGAGCAGGCTGGAGAAGAAGGTTAGGGATGGAAAAGAAATCACTCAGCCAGCCAGGACCCTGATGATTTCTGATCAAAGCGTAACTTGTTCTTCAAAGGTCTATGGAGAAATTCGTTTAAATTATCAACTTTTTAACGAGAAAATTAACTCCTTTCATACAAACACTGAGAATGACAATTTTCCTCTTAGCGAAACTGAATGTTACTAAATATTTATCAAATGTACCCAGAAAAGGTGGCTTCTTTCGATGCCTGAAAAATTTTCATGCCTGATCCCAAGCTACATTTTCCAGAACGCTTGCATGACACCCAGTTCAGTACTAATGCTGGCAGGTGGTACTCTGAAACCCGTTACTGGGAGGGAGAATTTGTTACTGAGGTTAGGTTTCTTCTTGTTTACGATGAGACTCTGTCTCACCCCTAAGTGGATACATGTCTCCCTTTATGATCCAATAAAAGAAACCAGAGCCTTATTTCTTCCCCAATTTCTGAGTTGATTTATTTTCAGAGTATAAATATATTTTAAATATTTCAGAGAAGTGTTTGTTTACACAAGGGCTTCAGCCATACATGGATCCGCATCTGTACTTACACGTACACAGACCTGAGTTCTGCTCCAGGACAGAGGAGGTGGTGGCGGTGGCCTTGCCAAGAAGAGCAGCTTGTGCGACTTACTTCCTGCCAAAGTAACATGTTTCCTCTCAAATATTTAGTCCTGAGGAGAACTAGTGCTAAGTAATATGATTTGTCATTTTTGAGTCAGGGAGGCGATATGGTAATCAGAGAATATTATTCATGGGAATATATCCGTGAATCTATACTAACAATGCAGAGAACGTTTTCATGATGTGACTTCACGAGGCGAAGTTGTTGTACATAAATATTATCATTGTGCCCTTATTTAAAAACTATATCCTCTGCAAAAAAAGATTGCATTCTCTTAAAACTATGAATTAGGGCTTCAGAATGTTTACTAGATAAGTGGGTCTGGAGCTTGCATAACATACATATTCGACAGAATCTCTTCTGGATTCTAAAAATCTTGTTGCTAGTGATACAACCAAGGCTTAAAACTTCAGACTGGATAAACATGTCTAATGCATGGTATTAAGTTTCCTGAAGCATGAATTTAACCTAGGTGATTATCCGACCCAACAAAAAAAAATTATATTGCCACATCAGACTTAAGTATCATTTTGCTGTTGTTTTGGTTTGTGTTTTGTAGGATTTTGAGACTCAAAATATGATTGTAGTAATAAGTGAATCAAAAATAACTTGAATTTCTCTGGGCTTTTTTCCCCCAGTTCCTAGCATCAAGACTTTTTCAACCAAAAGTGCAGCAGACTATCCTTGTCGCTGTGAAGGGAAATACCTGTGTCTTTGTTTGTGCACAAGAAAACTGAGGTTGAGTGGCCTTGGTGCAAGGACCTGGAGATGCAAGGGCTGAAGCAGCTTCTCAGGCAGATTTGCTGGGAGGAGAGAAGGAGGTCAGTGGGCAGAATATGTCCTTGGGATATTTCACCCCAAGGGCACAAAACGGAGTGTGAAGGGATGAGAGCTGGACCATTCTTCAAAATGCTAGAATCTAAATTCTAAACTTAAAAAAAGTGGAGTCAAAGTGTTATCTCATGTAGGCTATAAATCTGATCAGTGCGGAAAGGGGGATTTGAACGCCTCAAACATTACAGTCTTTTTTAGACTTTTCAGTCCATGTAAAACTTTCCAATATCCTTCCTAAAAACAAGATACTATTTCAGAAAAGCAAGTTTTTAACAAAGATAAATCTGATCATACGATTGTGGACCAGTCATGTCTTCATCACACGTGACATGTTTTAAATGCAGTCTTCAAATTCCATGGCTATTTTCAGTTAACATTCTACCTTGTAAGAGTAAAAAACACATGGAAAATTCTGTTTTGCTCAAAAAGAATGTCTCCCACCTTGTTTATATCCCTTCTTATCCCTAGCACGTTATTATCACAAAACTCCTTTCATATCTAGGTGGTATGAGATCGCTGAAAAATGAAACTTTCAGTCAACTGGTTTTTGAAGGGCCCACCTGAAGCCTCTCTTTAGGCAGGATGTTGAGCAAGAACCTTGCTCCTACGGAATACTCTTTGCTCTTCTTCTCAGCTAGTGGACAGCTCACCAGCTTGGAGAGAGAGAGTTAAAGGTACAAAGTAGGATTTCCCATTCTCAGAACAAGTTGAACAGCAGATAAGCCAGGAGGATCCTCCCTCTATGTATACCTATGGCTGATTCATTACAAGGTTTGACAGAAAACAGCAAAATTCTGTAAAGCAAATATCCTTCAATAAAAAATAAATTAATTTTTTAAAATGGTACTTTGAATTCAGGGCCAAAGACAAACGCATCCTCCAAGTAAGAGTGAAACCATCCTTCCTACTGATTTGTCTCTCCATCTTTACTAAACTCTTTTTACAGTTTAGCTCAAAATTTCTAAGAATGATAACTAGTGCCATTTTATGTTATAGCTTCAGTGCAGAAATTGGGAAAGCATGAATCATAAAATTTGCTGAGACTATAGATTTCTGTACTGACATCCTACCAAGTAGATTTTCCATACTAATACTAATATTCCAGTTTAATTAATAATATGTGAAAGGAAAATAGAAGCATTTTACTCAGCATTAAACCACTGCATAATTGAAACCGGCTTCCTCACAGCAAGGATTTTTGCTGCTGACATTTGTTCTTCATCCTCCAGTTATTTTAAGTAAATAATTTTCACATCGAACTACCTCAGCTACTGTTTTATTTCAAAACATGAAACCATGCACTTTGTAACCAACTAGTTTTTTCATTTAAAATTCCAAAAGGATACACTTGGTGCAAAGCAATTTTCAAAAAAATTTGTACATGACATAAGCAACCCAGCCTCAAGAAGTTGTCCTACATTTTGTTTCTAAGTTCCATTGGGAGTGAAATCCTCATTTCCACTCAACACCAAGAGAAGCTGCTCTATATTTGCTTGATTTGCCTTAAACATTCTGTGCTCCTTTCCCAGTTCGATCTTTTGTTGTTGCTGTTGTTCTTTTAAATTTATCTTTAAAGAGAACATATACGAGGTGGGAGGGGAACAGCCAGCGATGAGAATGGACCATCATTTCTAAGTTCTCTGTTGTCAACTCTCTCTGCATGACCTTCTGAGTGTGGGGAATGCCCATTCCTGTGCTTCCCTCTCCCCTGCCCACCCTATGACCAACACTGAAATTAGGTCTGAGAGACCCCATGTGTGTGTGTGTGTGTGTGTGTGTGTGTGTGTGTGTGTGTGTTTAGGGAATGGAGTTGACATTTCCCAGCCCCCACCCCCCATCCCCAGTACAAGCACAGTGCCTGGACCCGAGTGAAACCCTTGGCAGTTCTTGTGCTTTACTTTGTAAACACTGTACAAATGTATTTGGGATTTTGTTTGAAATGAAGAAGTAAACTACTTATTAAATTTTTTTCTTCCTGTAAATATATATATTCAAATTCCAGGTATACAAACATTCCTTTAGCGTTTGGATTGTAAGAGTGTCTTTATTGGCTGGAGGCTGCTGCTTCCCGGCACAGCCTCTACCTGCTATAGTTGAAAGCACAGTGTGTGGAATATTTGCTGTACTGCAGTACCATCATCATTTCGGTTTGTTGAGTAAGTTGCAATTTGTGATGAAACAAAGTGGAAAGTAGTGCTTCATAATGAACAGATTTCCTTGGTTACATGATTTTTCTTGTAAAACTTTAAAAAAAAAAAAAGAAGACTTGAAATTTTCTATATTTGGATTTTGTAGATTTTTTTTTTATTTTATTGCAACACAAGGTACCAAAATCATTAAATAAAGTACACTGTGGTCATTTTAACAGAAGTCCGAGTTCCTAATTCTTTCTAAGTCTAGGAAGAGAGCAGGACATTGTGGGTCTAAGATGAGAAGGTAAAATAAGGCTGTATTCACGGGCACAGTCTCCCAACAATGTGACTGAACACTGCAAACAGAGCTGAGTTCTGTTGAATCTGAAATACATTTAAAATTAAATTATATCAATTTCTAAGATATGTTTAATCTATATATCTTAGTCCTAAAAAGTAATAATGGTTCTCTAAAATGACTACAAAAGTGAAGAGATATTTCAGCTCACAAAGAGGCTTAAAAATGTGAATAATTGGTTTAAACATTAACAAAAGGAAACATTGTCAATAAACAAAAGTACTTTTTAAAAGGACAATGTTTCTAAGTGCCTGATTTTTCTACAAAATTAGGGTTTATGCTATACATAATTGTTTTTCTTAAAATATTTTAATTTTTTAAAGAAATGTTCCATTTTCTATACAATTAGGTAAGTGTTCTACTGGTTCATGTAGCTTTTCTTTGTAGAATATTTAAAAGGAGCTGAAGCATCAGCTCTATGTGTAGAGAAACTGCTATACACAACAGCTGGAACAAAGTTTAAAACTATTAGAAAGAACAAAGAATTGAAATAATCAAGAATTCACTTGTTTCTTTTTTAGAGAAATTTATCAGAGCTTTCTTTTTTCCTGACTGATAGTAAGACATGTTAAATGTAAAAGTACTGGAAGCCCATCCGGTATTTTAAAAATACTGGAAAGACTCTTTCCAGTCTTTTTGGAAGCATCTATACTTTCTACATTGCGATTTTTAAGTGTTTGTGAACATCTGAACCAACTGACATGCACCATATGGAGTCACAAATATGAATAAAACACGAAGAATCCAGATATGCTAGTAGTTGTATTATCTGGTGGTAAAAGCAAGAGACGGGCACAGGCTCTTACGGGAGTTTCTAACACGCCCTGTGGGGGTGGAGGTGGGGAAGCCACACCATGAAAGGAATCTGAGTCTCTGAGTGGATGGAGCAGATGCCCCACTCCACCCCCACCCCCACCCTCAGCTGAACCACATTGGACACCAGCAAAACATACACTTCCACTGGGGTGAGCGACTGATATTTGGGGTTGTTTGTTACTTTCTGCTCTTATGGAGCATTCCGTGGCCCAGTGATGTACAATTAGTTGTACATCATTGTACAAAGTGAAAAAGTTAAAATGTTAGCCACTCAGTCGTGTCTGACTCTTTATGGCCCCAAGGATGGTAGCCCACCAGGTTCCTCTGTCCATGGGATTCTCCAGGCAAGAATATTGAAGTGGGTAGCCATTTCCTTCTGCAGGGGATCTTCCCAACCCAGGGATCAAACCCAGGCCTCCTGCATTGCAGGCGAGTTCTTTACTGTCTGAGCCAACAAGGAAGCCCTCAACCATCAGTACAATTAATTCAACTCTCTCTACCTGTGGCCCAAAACCAAGGTGGAAAGGAAATAGCTACTTGTCTGTCTACTTTTTTTCATATTCTCTACAATGAACGAGTGCAGTTACTATAATCTGCAAACAAATAAAATTTATATTTAAGGGGAGTTTTTTTTTTTTTAAAAAAAAAAAAAGAAAGAAAGAAAAACACACTATAGTCCTGAGTTAGAAAACTTAATTTGGTAAAGAATGCAATTTGCTTCTAATTAACCCAGAAACATAATGCAACAAAGCCCAAAAGATATTTTATAAAACTTGACAAAATGACTATAAAGTTTATGTGGAGGAATAAAAACACTGGAAAACCTAAAAGCTTATTTTTAAATGAATATGGATGAAGGTTTTCCCACCCAACCTATCATAAGTTGCAATAACCGTAAGAGTTTACTACAAATGAAAGATGGAGAAGGAAATGGCAACCCATCCCAGTATACTTACCTGGAAAATCTCATGGTCTGAGGAGCCTGGCGGGCTACAGTCCATGGGATTGCAAAAGAGTCAGACATGCCTTAGTGACTAAACAACAGCCACCAAAGAAAGAACAAACTTTAAAGTTCAAAAACAGAATCTGTACATATAATATAAATAAATTGAATGCATAATCAAAACCAAGAAAAAGGATGGTCTTTTCAATAGATGATATTAAGATAACCAGCTCACCTCTAGGGACATCTCCTACCCCAAAATCAGATCGTACAGATTAAAGATACGTAGAAAACCACAAGTACAAAACTACTATATTAATATCACCTGAGGTAGGAAATATTTTCTAAGTTTTATTCCAACTGAGATAAAGAGATAGAGTTTATAATCAATATGAAAGTAGGCTATAGAGATACAGATAAATAGGTGATAGGTTGATCTCCATTATTTCCCTTGAAGGAGAAACACAAATGTCCAAACATCAACCAAAGTCTTGAACCTAGAAGACTGGACAAATACCCTACAATGTATAGGCAATGATATTCATAAGAGGGAAAATTGGAAATAACTGAAAAGCAAGCAATAAGAAATAAACTACAGTACACTCTTATAATGAGACACCCTCTCACAACTAAAAATAATAAATACTCTGAAAGTATCTTTACAGTGTTAAGTAGCTATATTGGGAAAATGAGGAAGGGATAAATTAAGAGTTTTGGATTCATATGTAGATACTACGATATATAAAATAGATAACCAACAAGCATCTATTGTGCAGCACAGGAAAGTGTACTCAATGTTTTGTAAGAACCTATAAGGGAAAAGAAGTCCCTGCATAGTCCAGATGTGGGTGACTCTGCTAGGTTCATCTCTTGTGACTCTCTTTCCTGGCTGTGTTCTAGCCACAAAGAAATGCGTTCAGTTGTTTCTCCAACAGTTCTGACACCTTCTCCAGTTCAGAAAGCTTGGCGCTGAGAGTGACCTCGAAGATGCTCCTCGTGGGTGAGTATCTGCATCTTGGTTATCTCAGTCTGCCGGAACAGAATCCTGTACACCGGGTGGCTTGAACAGCAGACCGTTATTCCTCTCAGTTCTGGAAGCTGGCAGTTGGGTTCCTGGTAAGAATCCATTTCCGGCTCCTCCACGGCTGCCCACCTCCTGGGTGCTCTCCTGGCTTTTCCTCAGTCAGAGAGAGAAAGAGAGGAGGCTCACTGTCTCTTCTTCCAAGGGCTCTGATCCCATCTTGAGGACCCCACCCTCATGAGCTTACCTAAAACCAATTATCTCCCAAAGGTCCCACCACATTCAGGATTAGGGCTTCACCATATAAATTTTGAGGGACACAGAATTCAGTCCATAGCAATCTGTAACAGCCTTCCATCCCCAAATCTGAAATTTTATTCAACTGACCTCTTAAATACATAACATTTTTACAGATTTCTTTGAATGAATGCTTCCCCAGGAGCACTGTGGTGACAGGCAGTTGCTAAAAAACTATAGTCTTTGTTAATTTCTGAGATAATGAATTCAACTTTTAAACTTGCCCTTAACAAGAAGAGATTTATGGCAATTAGGATATAATAAAGTCTTTGCCAAATGCAGCAAATTTTCTTTTTTAAGCAGGTAAGAATGCCCTGGAAATGTCATAACAAGCACAGATTCTGTGTTTTGGAGTTACTGATCCATATAGGCGTTTTTCCCTATTTTTTTCATTCCCAGAACATGTGAGTTTCAGTGTCTTAGTGTATGCAGCCACATGAGGCAAAGAGCAGTTCTTTTACACTGTGTATAAGTTGACTCTCATGATTGTTTTCAGCAGAACCAGATATCCAGAGATATTTTGGAAATATAGTCAAATTGGACTTAGAGAAGATGACTGCTGATTCTTGCCATTCTTCACATGAAGCAAAATGGAGGAAGTGCCTGGGAGGCAAGGAGCAGGAGCAGGAGCAGGAGCAGGAGCATGGGCTGGAAACTGAGTGGGTTCTATGGTTTGCAATGACAATTGTGTGTATGTGTGAGATGATTTCTAATGATGAAATTGCACAAGAGAGTTTCCCAGCATTCCATGGGAGGACCCCCAACATCTTTGGGAAGACACGAGATCTCTATCCAAATAAAGCCCCTGTCAGCCTCCTCCCAGTCTTACCAAACGTCCTCTTCTTGAGGGTGGACAGACCTGTCCTATTAATGCTGCTGCTCAACTGAAAATTCTGTGCTTCTTGGAACTTTTATGCCTGTTTCTCCAGGCACCACACCGCTTGGTGTGGTGAGGGTAGTCCAAACAAATTGAAGGTGGGGACGGTGAGGTGGGGGTTGGGGGAAGATTGATAGGGAAAAGACAAGAAAGACATGAAATACCCAGTGTCAGGCTCAATCTTGTCTCCCTCCCTTCTTCCTTCATCCTCTAGCTCCCACGGCCAACTCTCTTTCATTGATATGTGTTATTGGCTGAATCATTGTTTAGTCAGTAAGTCGTGTCCGACTCACTTGCAACCCCATGAACTGTAGCCCACCAGGCTCTTCTGTCTGTGGGATTTCCCAGGCAAGAACACTGGAGTGGGTTGCCATTTCCTTCTCCAAGGGATCGACCCTGCGTCTCCTGCATTGGCAGATGGATTCTTTATCACTGAGCCACCAGGAAAGTGGGCCCCAACTGGAGAAGTCAGGTCCCCTCCAATTCCTATGTTGAAGTCCCAACCCATAGTCCCTCAGAATGTGTCTGTACTTGGAGAGAGAGCCTTTAAAGAGGTGATAAGCTAAAATGAAGTCTTCAGGATGGATGGGAATCCAATGTAAGAAGAAGAGGTTTGGACGCAAAGAGACCCGAGGGATATACGCACACAGAAGACACAGTGAGGATACCCTGTGAGGTGTCCTCCCTGTAAGGACGTGTGAGAAAATAGCCACCCACAGGCCAAACAGAGCAACCTTGGAGAAACCACACCTGCCAACACCTTGGACTTGTAGCCTCCAAAACTGAGGCAATAAGTTTCTGTGTAAGCCACATAGTGGTGCCTTGTTACAGGAGATTCAGCAAGCTAGCACAGTATGTTTATTCTAATTCCACTGCAGTACTGAACACTTTGTCCTATTTTTCCTATTAAACAGCTTTCAAGTAGTTTGTTTTCAACAAGTTCTCATGGATCCACTTCACTACAAGCAGAGGTGGTAGGGTGTGCACGGGCACCGGGGTGTGAGGACCAGCAGGCTCAGGGATCTGCAGGTAACACCGTGATAAAGGGAACAAGGGGAACCCCCAAGCTTTTTGATGTAAAAGAGGCTGTAGAAGATCTGAGAATGAGAGGGGAAGGGAGGAAGGGAAGAAAAAGCACTCTGTCTATTTTTGTTCCCCTGCTGTGGACTTACTAGACAGTTTTAAGCAGATTTAATAAGGTTTTGGGGCTTCCCAGGGGGCTCAGTGGTAAAGAACCTCCCTGCCAATTCAGGAGACCCAAGAGACAAGGGTTCCATCCCAGAGCTGGGAAGATCACCCAGAGGAGGACATGGCAACACACTGCAGTATTCTTGCCTGGAAAATTCCATGGACAGAGAGGCCTGGTGGGCTACAATTCATAGGGTCGCAGAGTCGGACTTGACTTAGCAACTAAAAAGCAAACAACAAATAAGGTTTCCAGGTTACAGATTTTCCTCCCCCAGGTAAGCTTCAGGTCCTAGGACTTGCTCCTGGGACCCGAGATACAACTGCTGATAAGCAAAGAAAAGACTAGGAGGGAGGAAGTATGCTAAATTACACATCTGAGAGTCCCCAACGTGATTGTGGGGCAACTCTGAAGGTAAGCTGATTTACATTTGCTCTCTTTATAAGAGAGGGCTTGCCATGAAGTTCCCTCAGGCTGGGGCACTGAGAACATTTGCATCTCCTTAGGTCACAGCAGGAGAAGGCAATGGCACCCCACTCCAGCACTCTTGCCTGGGAATCCCATGGGCGATGGAGCCTGGTGGGCTGCAGTCCATGGGGTCGCGAAGAGTTGGACACGACTGAGGGACTTCACTTTCCCTTTTCACTTTCATGCATTGGAGAAGGAAATGGCAACCCACTCCAGTGTTCTTGCCTGGAGAATGCCAGGGACGGGGGAGCCTGGTGGGCTGCCGTCTATGGGGTCGCACAGAGTCAGACACGACTGATGTGACTTAGCAGTAGCAGCAGCAGCAGCAGGTCACAGCAGAGTGGGGTCCCTGTCAAACTTTGTACTTTCAAATGTCCACTATATGAATTAATTCAGAGTATTAACACAAGTTCGCGTGTCTGAAGCAGAGTGAGGCCAAAACAAAGTTTGGAGCAGAGAAAGATTTATTGCAGGGGCCCTGCGAAAGAGCCTCAAGCTCCCTAAAGGGTTTCTGCAAAGCATTTTCAAAAGACAGGTGGAGGGGATGGGGGTGGGGGGATGAGGGGTGGGTGGCAGTATGATAAACTCCTGCACAATTCTCTGATTGGCCAGTGGTGAGGTCACAGGGCAGTGTCACAGGGGTTCACATGGTCAGTCCTTAGGCTTCATGAGGCTTGGGACTGTGTATTCACAGTCCTCAAGTAGTTAACATCTTCCATTTGTTGCGGGGGTTTTACATCTGCAGAACATGTATAGATCCTTCAGAGAGGAGCTAAAGCGAAGACCATCTGGTGTCTCAGATGGTAGAGAAGCCACCTGCAATGTGGGAGACCTGGGTTCAATCTCTGGATTGGGAAGATCCCCTGGAGATGCAAATGGCAACCCACTCCAGTATTCTTGCCTAGAGAATCCCATGGACAGAGGAGCCCAGCAGGCTACAGTCCATGGGGTTGCAAAGTCGAACACGACTGAGTGACTTAACACTTCATTTCACTTCAAAGCGAAGGAAACTGGGGAAGGCCTGTCTCAGGAAGGCCCTGTAGGGTTCTGCTTGGTTACAACAGGTGAGTCATACTAGGTGCAGGAAGACTCGGAACATGACCGTAACTACTTCTGTATAATCTAGTCTGAGTTGATTTCCGCTACTTACTCACAAAAAGATTCTGATTAATACACCAAGATTCATAGCTGTAAGCCAAAAGGCCAAAATTATGCATTTACAATGACAATGAAACTGGCAAGATATTATATGTTCCCTAATAATTTTTTTTTCCTCTGCTCTGGGGAAAATATTTCTTCCTAAGTCACCTGAAACTGTACTGTACTCAAGAAATATTGAAAAAGTCTTATTCTTCCTTATTTCTTTTTCAATTTCCATGCAGAATATCACCCTCCTATCTTGACAATAATAAATGTCATCATTAATTAGACCAAGTTTATTAAATTATATTTATATTACTTCCTTGAGAATTTTTTCAGATGATTTAAAAGGCTTTCTTTCTAGTCTCATCAGTAACAAATTATCTCTGAAGGTGATTTTCCCATTTTGATTTTACTCTCAGATCCTGAGGGTACATCCTGTTTGTGGTTGATGTCACTCTTGCCCAAATTATGGTTTCTGCTAAAATTTCATCTTTAGGAAATTGTGATTAGAAGAAACTTCTTCACCCATAGTTCATCCCTTCAGGGATAACTGCTTGAATCAAAAAAAGGAAAATATTGGGCTGAAGTTATTTATCAATACAAACTTACCATATTAAGAGGCAAATTCTGCAGTATGGCAAAGGGGATTTTCCCCTGTTCCCTATCCAAGGGAACAGCCTTATTGACTGTTTAATAATTATCCTCATGGCTTATTTCCATTTGTAAGATGGATTTCTAGACTGCTAAAATCAATATGTCCCCTTTAAATTTATAAGGGAGTTCAATGTTGCTGACCCTGAATCTTACTGGTTCTGTGGTACATGCGTACAAAGTTGCTTCAGTTGTGTCTGATTCTTTGTGATCCTATGGACTGAAGCCCACCAGGCTCCTCTCTCCATGGGATTCTCCAGGCAAGAATACTGGAGTGTGTTGTCATGTCCTCCTTCAGGGAATCTTCCTGATCCAGAGATCGAATCTGAGTTTCATGTCTCCTAACCTGGCAGGTGGGTTCCTTACCTCTAGCACCACCTGCAATGCCCCCTGGCTCTGTGACAAGAAAGAGAGATTGGGATGTGTAGAAAGAGCAGGAGCTCTCTACTTCCATGATTTAATTCCCTGGGGCCTGAGGATTGCAACTGAAATAATAAGAAAATAATGTCATGAGTTCAGAAAATTAATAAACTGTCTCCAACAAATTTGATAGCTCTATTTTTAAGATTAACAAAATTTGTGAATAACAGGAAAACAACAGATGTTCCCATTTGGAAGTTCCTTAGCATATCAAATATAATCATTTTTAAAAATTTACTTGCAAAATTATGACATTAATTGACAATACTTTCAATCATAGAAAGATATTGAAATGATCATGGCTATAATCCCCCAAAAGGGGATGATTCATTAATTCTAAGAAAAAAATATATTGTGTTTTTTTGATATGCCATTTCTGGATCATTGTTCAGGTTTTTTTCAGAGAAGTTCCCACCACCCACATCATCATCCTTCTCAAATGTTTAGTGGGGTGTGTTATTCCCCTGCTCCCCTTTCTGCCTGGCTGGACAGCTTCATTAACTGACTAACATCTTTCCCTGTTTTTCAGCCACACTTCAAGTATCAGGAAGGGTTAACAAAGAGCTGAGCCAATCCAGCTTTCCTTTAAAAAAAGAGAAAGCCTGTGTCTTAACCAGCTGTAGTAACAAAATATCACAGATTGCATGGCTTACCCAACAGATATGTATTTCTCGGTTTTGGAGGCTGGGAATTCCAAGATCCATGTGGACTGATTTAATTCCTGGTGAGAGCCTCTTTCTGGTTTGTAGAAACCACCTTCTCATTGTGTCCTTTTGTGGTGGTGGAAGGCGGGTGCCCGCCTCTTCCTCTTCTTACGAGGACACCAACCTTCATGACCTCATCTAACCCAGATCACTTCCCAAAGGTTCTAGCTCCCAATACCGTCACAGTGGGGGTTAACGTTTCAACATAATAAATTTGTAAGGGATCCAAACGTTCAAGCCATAACAATCTGCACACTGGAATAAGACAGTAAATAAAATGTGCAGGCATAAATCACAATTCAGGTGAAATATATAATTTTTAATTAATCAATATACATGGAATTCATTAATATTAATCCATCACATCAAAAAATACTAAGTACTGTACTGAATAGAGTAGGTTATATAATAGGAAACCAAATCACTCAGATGCCTGAGAAACAAAGATATGAGCTCCGGGCACATCATGAGATTCCTCCTTCCCTAAATTTTCAAAAATATTTTTATTAGATACTCTCCTTTCATTTTGAGTTTCAGCTGTTCATAACATAATCCCACATATAGTTTAGTGATTATTTAATTAGGAACCACTCCAGTTTGAAAAAAAAAATCAGTGGTGAGAAAAATATATACTCTCCAAAGGAGTTCATGAAAATACAAGTCTAAATATGAAGAAGAAACTAACTCTATAAATAGAGTTAGAGTTCTTAAATCTACCTAAGCAGTAACAGAGTGGAATATATGCAAGATACAGGGTTGCCTGACTACAGAGTTCTAGGAGAAACTGGACGAACCACTTTAGAGAAGTGGTCCCCCCAAAATGACTTATTTCAAGCAGTCATACTAATGTATGTCTACTATGTCACTTGGGCTTGAACACCCTTTGCATGATCCAATTATCAGCTTCAAAAGAAGATTGAGCGTAAAATTTTACCGGTTTATTCTTCAGTAAAAACTAAAATAAAATCTAAAAGTGCCCATTGTGCTGTTTTCCATACCAAAATAAGTCTTTTTCACAGGAGTGGTTCTCGGATATCCTTCCAATTTTAACCTCCTTGCCAACCATTTACAAGAAAGGCACAGGGTACTTACTGTAGGAGAATACTTCATCATCCCAAACGAACACACTTGAAGACACATTATTTTCATTTTGTGTTTTTGCACTTTTAATTTGTTAATAGAGAACGCTGTTCTTGGCTTGACTGAGATTCTAAAAATAAGCTGTTTTTAAAATTCTCTTTTCCCCCCTCTAAGATTGAAACTGTTTTATCCAGCATTCCCAGATGCTTCATGCTCACTGTCCAGACTTTGATAGCATAACATGTCATCTCAAGACCTGTATTTGCTTTCCTAGAATTCTTAATACTGCTGGTCCAAGTCTGTGTGCCCAAAGCATAATGAGGCCAAACAAGCTGAAATGTCTGAGCTCGGAGCCGAGAAAGTTTTATTCCAAGGCCTTGCCAAGAGATAGGTGGCTCATACTCTAAAAACCCTGAGCTGGGGTCGCAGTGTCTGTGATCAGTTTGGACACAATTCTCTGATTGACTGGTGGTGAGGTCACAGGGTGGTGTCACAGGGGTTCACATTGTCAGTCCTTAAGCTCCAGGAGGCCTGGGGCTGTGTGCTCATGGTCCTCAAGTAGTTAACATCTTCCATTTGCTGAGGGCTTTTACATCTACAAAACAACTCAGGAAATGTGCGTCCAATACTATTTTCTAGGTCCTTCAGAGAGGAGCTAAAGTGGAGGATAGCTGGGAAGGCCTGTTCCGGAAAGGTCCCTGGGTCCTGCTCAGTTACACTACCAGTCAGTGAGTAACAAGCTGAGAGGGAAAGGAAGGCAGGTAGGGAGGGATGGCTGGGAGGGCAGGAAGGTAGTTCTATTTACGCCATTTCATTTACTTTTCATTAAAGCCCTAAAGGGAAGATACTGTTAACAACATTTTCAAATGGTGAACCACACGCAGACCCATGGAGGTTCAGCAACTTGGCCAAGACCAGGCAGATAAGCAATAGCAGAACTCAAGAACAACATCAAGTCAGGGTTGTCTGACTCTAAAGCATACACTCAGATTACTCCTCCCTGGTTCTTCCCACACATCCACCATTGGTCAAAAATATTGGAGAGTTGATTAAATCAACTGATCCATTTTGTTGTTCAGTTGCTCAGTCATGTTCTACTCTTTGAGACCCATGGACTGAAGCACACCAGGCTTCCCTGTGCTTCACCATCTCCCAGAGTTTGCTCAAATTTCTGTCTATTGAATTGGTGATGCCATCCAACCATCTCATCCTCTGTCACCCCCTTCTCCTCTTGCCCTCAATCTTTCCCAGCATCAGGGTCTTTTCCAGTGAGTCAGCTCTTCAAATCAGGTGGCCAAACTATTGGAGTTTCAACTCAGCATCAGTCCTTCCAATGAATAGTCAGGGTTGATTTCCTTTAGGATTGACTGGTTTGATTTCCTTGCTGTCCAAGGGACTCTCAAGAGTCTTATCCAGCACCACAGTTCAAAAGAATCAATTCTTCAGCATTCAGCCTTCTTTATGGTCCAACCCTCACATTCGTACATGACTACTGGAAAAACCATAGCTTTGACTATACAGATCTTTGTTGGCAAAGTGATGTCTCTGCTTTTTAATATGCCATCTCGGTTTGTCATAGCTTTTCTTAGGACACTGATTTGGGGGAGGGAAAGCACGTAGTACCTGACAAAGAGAGAAATCTCTCTTTCACTTGGGAGCCTATTGGGGAGCCAGGTGAATATCCCCAGCATGGCCAAAATAAATAAATAATACAAATAAAATAAAAATAAGTTTTTTAAAATGTTCATTTCCTTTCATTCCAGCCTTGTGGAATGAATTCATACTGGTCACACTCAACAGTCAACTTTCACTTACAATAAATGTCTAATTCTATTCACTAACTCAATTAAATCTGGAACCTGTGTTGTGTCCTAAAACAGTCTAAATAAAACACAGTCCCTGCTGAACATGTCAGACTGCCCCATCTGATCCTGTGATGATGTCAACCATTCTAACCAAGGAGTTTGTAATTATTTCAGGAGGAAAGCTTCTAACTAGCACCAAACAGTTTTCTAGCAGCAGCTGGAACATCCACATCCAGGATACAGGAAGCCAAATTGAAGGAGGGATCCAGACAAGGATGCTCACAGAGGGATCCAGACAAGGATGCGCACAGAAGGATCCAGACAAGGATGAGCACAGAGGGATCCAGACAGGGATGCACACAGAGTCTCTTCTCACTCACTCAGCATCTCTACTTCCTGTGTGTCTCTGGGCTTTGAAAGGAAGATGAAACTTCCTGTATTCGCATGCTTCCATTTTCCTAGGCTTTTCCCTGAGAGCTTACTTTAGGGGAAAGTGATGAGGAATGCTATATACATTCAGGCACACCTTGGAGAAATTATGGGTTCTTTCCAGTCCACCTCCATGAAGCAAATATCAAAAGAAATTGAGTCACATGAACATTTAGCTTCCCAATGCGTGTGAAGGTTATGTTTACATTATACCATGTCTATGAAGAGTATATCACATTATGTCTAAAAATCAACACACATATCTTAATTTAAAAATACTTTATAGAGCTTCCCTGGTGGCTCAGTGGTAAATAATCTGCCTGCCAATACAAAAGGTGTGGGTTCCGTCCCTGATCCAGGAAGATCCCACATGCCACACGCAGAACAGCTGAGCCCATGCATCACGACTATTGAGCCTGTGCTCTAGGTCCTGGGAGCCGCAACCACTGAAGCCTGGGTGCCCTGGAGCCCCTGCTCTGCAACAAGAGAAGCCACTGCAATGAGAAGCTTCTAGAGAGCAGCCCCAGCTGACCGCAGCTAGAGAATAGCCCACACAGTAATGAAGATACAGCAGAGCCAAAAATAAACAAAGGGATAAATATCAATCTTATAAAAAATACTTTATTGCCCAAAGAATAGTAACCATCACTTTGAGCCTTCAGTGAGTCCTAATCTTTTTCCAGGTGGAGCATCTTGCCTCAATGCGGACTGCTGCTGATGGATCAGGGTGGTAGTTGCTGAAGGATGGGGTGACTGTGGCAATTTCTTAAAGTAAGACAGTAATGGGCTTTGCCCCATCAATAGACTCCTCCTTTCATGAAAGACTTCTCTAGGCATGCAATGCTATACGGGACTCTTCCTCTCATTTGGCCTGATTTCAATATTGTTGTACCTCAAAGAGTAAGGAGGCCAGAGGACATGTATGGAAATGGAAGAGTGTCCCATGCGTGGAGCAGTTAGAACACACATAACATTTATCCATTAAATTTGCCATGTTTTATGGCAGCACTAGGCTTCCAGGGTGGCTCAGTAGTAAAGAATCCACCTGCCAATGCAGGAGACACCGGTTTGATCCCTGGATCAGGAAGATCCTCTGGAGAAGGAAATGGCAACCCACTCCAGTACTCTTGCCTGCAAAATCCCATGGACGGAGGAGCTTGGCAGGCTACAGTTCATGGGGTCACAAAGAGTCAGACATGAGTGAGCGACTAAACAACGTCAACAAGCAATGGGAGCACTGGCATCCAAAACAATTACAATAGTAACATCAAAGATCACTGATCACAGATCACCGTAACAGATATAACAATAATGAAAAGTTCTGAAATAATGTGAAAATTATGACTTTTGAAAATTCATGGAAACACACATTTATTTAGGATTTTCTCTCTACTAATTTCAATTCTTAGACAGGTGCAAGGAGGGCCGTGCAGATGAACAAGAGCCCTGCAGGGGGATCAGAGTCCTGGGAAAGAGAAACACAGACTCTGCAAGCTGAATGCAAGGTCACTGTGAGTTGCAGGGCAATGCAGATATTAACAAAGGCTTCAGAAGGACTGGGAAGGAAGAGATTAATGTCTTGAGGATCTGGGATGTTGTGTTGGAAGAGAAAAGTTGCAACAAGGACTTAGGTGTAAAAATTATCTTTTAAAAAGAGTAGGATTCTATGTATAAAATAGACAATTGACAAGAACTTACTGTATAGCCCAGGAACTCTACTTAGTGCATTGTGGTGACCTGAACGAGAAGGAAGTCCAAAAGGGAGGGATATATGTATATGCCCACAGGCTCCTCTGTCCACAGGATTTCCCATTCAAGAATACTGGAGTGGGTAGCCTTTCCTTTCTCCAGGCAATCTTCCCCACCAAGGGATCCAACTCAGGTCTCATGCATTGCAGTTGGAGTCTTTATTTTATGAGCCACCAGGGAAGCACATATATATATGTATGACTAATTCATTTTGCTGTACAGTAAAAGTTAACACAATATTGTGAAGCAACTATACTCCAATAAAAATTAATTATTTTTTTTTAAAGAAGGACCAGTCATGAAGGACCAGTCATAAAGGACCTTGCCAACCCATTTTCAACTTCTAACTCCTGAACTATAAGAAAATAAATTTGTGTTGTTTTATACCAAAACAAACAAGAAAAAGGGTAGGATTTTCATAGATGGAAAAGAATGGGCTTTGAGGAGTTCAGTAAGGTTTTAAACTTTAAGAATAAAGCCATTTATTCTTAATTTAGCAATGACATTAATTTATTGCCGGTGGTTCTTATTCATAGACCAGGATTGCTTCCCTTTCCAAAAAGTCTGCTTGCTTAATTGCCACTAATGCGCTTGGTTGTAGGCTTTGGTTGATTTAAAACAGTATTTTCCTTTCTTTTTTTTTTTCCCCTTGGAACTTTTCATTCAAAGAAAATTCTATTCAGATGCTAAAAACTTGCCAGCCCTTCCTCATGCTCCTCGACCCTCCACCACTGCACAGTTTGAAAACCACAGATATAAATGAAAAGTTACTGCACTGCTAGAAGCTCACACACCAACACTAATGTTGCTTTAGATGGAGACAGAAACGTGCCTACAGCTGATGTCTAACGCATTTCTAAACACAGATACCTGGTGGTATCATTTGTCTCAGCAAAAAGAAGCTTTTCCTTGAATGAGCCATACTTTGCCCCTTGGTTCTGATTAGATTATGTGCTATGTGCCCCGCTGGAGAACGGGAAGGAATTAGAGGACTGGTTTTCTTGTTCAACGTTCCAAGACTAAACCAAGATCTCCAAGACAATTTATCGCCTTGACTTGAGAGGAGGTACATTCCATAGAAGACTAACCACTACATCCCATGAGGTACAAAGCACATTGGTAACTAATTTTCTACTTTGGGTACAACTTTGGTTCGAGATGTCTGAACAAACCTTGGTAAGATGACTGACAGGCTCCAAACCTACAACTAGAAAGGACAGATGCTCAACCAGAATACAGTGAAGCCATGAAACCAGGGTAGAAACGTCCCTCACAGAATCATTTAGGGGTGCTGTTCCACTAATGCACTATAACCTGTCAGCTGGCCCTGGTCAGCCTTCTCGTCCACTCCTTGTTCATATATTATCTTCCCAGGACTCCTGACCTGACCAGGGTCTGCCCTCTGACACATTGGTGACTTAATGTGCTCATTCCTAGGGAGACCTTCACTCTTCTTTCAACGACTCTGCTCTGCCTGGTTGAACAGTTCAGATTTCTCCTTCAGGACAGGTTCCACCTATGCAGACACTTCCTCAGCCCTCCCATGCAGAATCATGACTTTTCCTCTGAATTCAAATAATTTGGATGACAGCAAGCATGAGTCCATCTCAGCAGGGAGCTGAGGAGTCTCACCAGTATTTGAACAGAAATGGACAGCCCAGCAAGGCTTATCCATTTTCACCAACGATCTCAGTCTGTGCAGACTTCAGGTGAAAGTCCAAGGGCTTCTCCTGGTCTCTGCAATCCTGTAATTGGGATTTATAGCCCACCCACAAGACCATCATGTCAACCCCAAATTACCAGTACACTGCAGTGTTTTGTGTCTGGAGCCCACTTTTGTAAACTTATCCTGTTCTCTGCAGAACCCCAATCTACCTGAGGTTTTGGTATCCTGAAAGACATCATTTTCCGAACATAAAAAATGACTCCTTTTCTGTACGAGTTTCTACACAGACAGGTATGTGTTTGCTCTTCAAATCCTTTTTGGGAAGAAGTGTATTGGCATTTCTCACTAATCAGCTGCAATTGTTTGTAAGTATTCACTCACTAGATTCACAGGTTTGCAGCTGCAGTAAAGCCTGCATGCTTTGGGATTTTTCAGATTGCTTCCCATACTTAATTATGGCACAGGGTCTAAAAGCTGCACCTGGTTTTAGAAGTGTAACTATCATAGTGAATGTGGTTTTAGGAACAAGGGAAAATATATTTGAGTTTAATAGAAATACCTAGATGATATGACTATTGTTGTTGTTGTTTAGTCGCTAAGTCATGTCCAACTCTTTGAGACCCCATGGACTGTAGACCACTAGGCTCCTCTGTCTATGGAATGTCCCAGGCAAGATTACTGGAGAGTAGGTTTCCATTTCCTCCTCCAGGGGATCTTCCTGACCCAGGGATTGAGCCCGGATCTCCTGCAATGTCAGGTAGGTTCTTCATCGCTAAGTCACCAGGGAAGCCAATGATATAATTACCTTTAATAAAACTGTCTTTGGTGAAAGGATCACGATTTCTCTAAGGTTAAAAAGGCTGAGTGCCAAATAATTGATGCTTTCAAATCGTGGTGCTAAAGAACACTCTTGAGAGTCCCTTGGACAGCAAAGAGATCAAACCAGTCAATCCTAAAGAAATCAACCCTGAATATTCACTGGAAGGATTGATGCTGAAGCTGAAGCTCCAATACTTTGGCCATTTGATTCAAAAAGAAGAGCCAACTCTTTGGAAAAGACCCTGATGCTGGGAAAGATTGAGGGCAGGAGAAAAGGGGGACGACAAAGGATGAGATGGTTGGATGGCATCATCGACTCAATGGGCCATGAATTTCAGCAAACTCCAGGAGACAGTGAAGTACAGGGAAGCCTGGCGTGCTGTAGTCCGTGGGGTCACAGAGATTTGGACACGACTTGGCAAATGAACAATAACAAAGACCCTATAAGGTACTCAATGTCTGGGAAAGTTTTCCAGTATCATCTTTCCATAAAGACAAAGGTGGTTATACGGCTGACAAGGAATCTGGAGACCTGGATTTTAGTCCTGGCCCAGCATATGGCATCAGCTTCATGATTTAAACAGGATGACACTTGTCTGGGTCTAAAATTCCTTATAAACAAATCAGAAATTTGACTCTCTTCTCCTTAAGGTTATGTGATAGTGTCTGTTTGAAGGTACTGAGGTGTCTTTCGAAGAACTGGAAGCCAACCACTGAGAGCCACAGAGAAAAAGAGATGACAACTAATTGTTCTAGACTTTAGTCATTAACACTGAGACAGACACTGCGTTTACTCATGCTCAGCTTTATTTTAGAAACACAGTTATTACTGAGTCTCTTAGCATCTGTTCTACTGTCATGGGGTTTTCCCATAACAAAGGCTCATATTTTATTTTGTGATATTGCAGTTAGTGGTTAAAGTTGGAAGGTAAAGGGATTAAAATTTTAATGCACAGATAAATGCATTTTCTTTTTGATTCATTTCTTTTTGATATCTAAGACTGAAAAATACTTTAATATTATATGAACTTTCTGCTGTTGCTGTGTAAATTTGTGCACACAATTTCATCTCGTTTCGAACTCAAGAGTTAAGCAGAAGTTAAATTTCAGACCCCGCTTTCACTGAGAAAAAGACCTGTGTTCTTCCTTCTGAGTGTTTTACTGGTGCTGACAGGGACCATGAAAATTTTATAACAGCAGAGCCTGGGCAGCTCATTTTTCCCTTGGAAGATCTATGGAAGTGAGGACAGCTATTTTTGTCCTCAGTGTGTTAAAGTTACAATTAAGAAGAGAGTTGACAGGCTTACTGCTACATTAGACCACAGGATGACCAGAAATGATGATGAATTTACAACTTCCAAGATAGGAAATCATTCTTTCCTGGATGTTCACCTCTTTGGTTGTACTATTGAATTTCCTTGGGAAATTTCCTCCAGATTGTAGGACTATTACAGAAGCATTTCTATTTCTTATAATACATAGACTATAGCAAAATTCTATCAACTGGACCTGAAAAAGTCATGGCAAATGAACAAAAACTGCCCTTTGTAATAATAATTTTAAAAATCCTTATTTAGTGCAAATTATTCAGGGAAGATTTTTAACATTATAATAGTGTCATTATGAAACATTTCTAAGCAGGACTCTGAGCTCCAAGCAACATTCTCAGCAGATTTTCTGAGGCTGGAGTGTGTTCACAATCCTGCGTGTGTGTATGTCACTCAGTCATATCTGACTCTTTGTGACCCCAACCATCTCATCCTCTGTCGTCCCCTTCTCCTACTGCCTTCAATCTTTCCCAGCATCAGGGTCTTTTCCAGTGAGTCAGTTCTTTTCATCAGGTGGACAAAGTATTGGAGTTTCAGCTTTAGCATCAGTCCTTCTAATGAATATTCAGGACTGATTTCCTTTAGGATTGACTGGTTTGATCTCCTTGCAGTCCAAGCAACTCTCAAGAGTCTTCTTCAACATCAAAGTTCAAAAGCATCAGTTCTTTGGTGCTCAGCTTTCTTAATGGCCCAGTTCTCACATCCATACATGACTACTGGAAAAACCATAGCTTTAACTAGATAGACCTTTGTTGGCAAAGTAATGTCTCTGCTTTTTAACATGCTATTTAGGTTGGTCATAGCTTTTCTTCCAAGGAGCAAGTATCTTTTAATTTCTTGGCTAGAGTCACCATCTGCAGTGACTTTGGAGCCCAAAATAAAAAGTCTGTCACTGTTTCCATTGCTTTCTCTTCTATTTGCCATGAAGTGATGGGGTCGGATGCCATGATCTTAGTTTTCTGAATGTTCAGTTTTAAACCAACTTTTTCACTCTCTTCTTTCACTTTCATCAAGTTTAGTTTCTCTTCTCTTTCTGCCATAATGGTGGTGGCATCTGCATATGTGAAGTTATTGATATTTCTCCCGGCATGGACTCTTTGTGATTCCAGTTTGTGCTTCATCCAGCCAGCCTGGCATTTTGCATGATGTACTCTGTGTATAAGTTAAATAAGCAGGGTGACAATATGCAGTCTTGACCTACTCAGCCTGTTTCTATACTTGGAGAAGGACCTTTTAAGAGCTCATTAAGTCAAAATGAGCCATTAAGGTGGGCCCCGGGAAGGTTCAGTGGTTAAGAATCTGCATGCAAGGTACTCAGATTCTAGCCCTGCTCCAGGAAGATCCCACATGCCCTGGAACAACTAAGCCTGTGTGCCACAGCTACTGAGCCTAGAGAGTCCATTCACTGCAATGAAAGATCCTGCATGCTACAACTAAGACCCGATGTGGCCAAATTAATTAATTTAAATGTAGGTGTGCCCTTAGTCCAATCTGACTGGTGTCCTTATAGAAAGAAGAAATTTGGACACATGAGGGACACCAGGGAAGAGCACACAGCGGAAAGGCTGTGTGAAGAAGATGGCCATCTTCAGGCCAAGGAGAAAGACCGCAGGAGGAACCAGCTCTGCCCACACCTTCATGCTGGACCTCTAGCCTCTAGAACTGTGAGATTATATTGTTCTGTTGTTAAAGGCACCTGGTCTGCAGTGTTCTATTGTGACAGCCCCAGTTAACTAGTATACAAGGTTGTCATGAGAGTTCAAAAGGGTTTGTGGGTTTGACAGTACTATTTCATTTGTAGGATTTGTTAATTTTTTCTTCTCACTTATGTGTTCTAAATCTGTCATAAACATGGGTAACACTCTACTAATGAAATTATTCTCCTCTACCAACATTCATGTACCCTTCTGCAAGCCACTTGCTGCTCTGAGTTTCAGTTTCCACATCCATAAAAAGGGGAGACTCAATTTGAAATTTCTAAGAAAATCATGGTCATCTAAAATCTGTGTTTTGGTTTTTTTTAATTACTTATTTATTTTTTTAATTTTATTTTTACTTTATTTTACTTTACAATACTGTATTGGTATTGCCATACATTGACATGAATCCACCACGGATGTATACAAGCTCCCAATCCTGAATCCCCCTCCCACCTCCCACCCCATAAAGTCACAAACAATGAATGCTGGAGAGGGTGTGGAGGGAAAGGAAGCCTTTTATATTGTTGGTGCTGTGTGCCGGGCTTAGTCGCTCAGGCGTGTCTGACTCTTTGCATCCCCATAGACTGTAGCCCTGCCAGCTCCTCTGTCCATGGGGATTCTCCAGGCAAGAATACTGGAGTGGGTTGCCATGTCCTCCTCCAGGGGATCTCCCCAACCCAGGGATCAAACCCTGGTCTCCCACATTGCAGGCAGATTCTTTGCTATATGAGCCACCAGGGAAGCCCAATAGTGTTGGTTGGAATGGAAATTGGTGCAGTCATTTTGGAGAACATGGAGGTTCCTTAAGAAACTGAACATAGAGCTTCCATATTATCCAGCAATCCCATTCCTGGGCATCTGTATGGAGAAAGACATGGCTCAAAAGCATACATGCACCCGAGTTCACTGCAGGGCTGTTAACAACAGCCAAGATGCGGAAGCAATCTATATGTCCATCAACAGAGCAATGGATAAAGAAAATGTGGTACTTATATACAATGGAATATTACTCAGGCATTTAGAAGAATAAAATATTACCATTTGCAACAACATGGCTGGACCTACAGATTGTCATACTAAGTGAAGTAAGTCAGACAAAGATAAATATCATATGATATTGCTTATATATGAAATCTAAAAAAAGAAAATGATACAAACGAACTTATTTTAAAAAAACATAAACAGATACACACACTTAGAGAACAAACTTATGGTTAACAGTGGCAGGGAAGATTGGGAAGAGGGATAGTTTGGGAGTTTGGGATTAACATATACACTTGCTGGGAAAGACTGAGGGCAAGAGGAGAAGGGGATGACAGAGGATGAGTGTTTGGATGACATCACCAACTCAGTGGACAAGAGTCTGCGCAAACTCCAAGAGATACTGAAGGACAGGGAAGCCTGGCGTGCTGCATGCAGCCATGTGTCACACAGAGTCAGACACAGCTTAGTGACTCAACAACAACAATCAACAAGGACCTACTGTCCGTAGCACAGGGAACTCTGCTCAGTACTCTAATAACCTAAATGGGAAATGAATTTGAAAAAGAATAGAACCATGCATATGTATAACTGAATCACTCTGCTGTACACCTGAAACTAACACAACACTGTTCATCAACTATACTCCAATATAAAACAAAAATTTTAAAAATAAAATGCAGTGATTTAAAAATGGATTCAGGTCTGATGAAAGGAGCTATTCTGAGGAGCAGCATTTGGCTGCAGCAAGAAGCAGTAAGGCCCACGCTGGGACCAGGAACAGGAGGCCTGTCTGTCCTCAAGGCTCACTAGCTGCGGGAGAGACCTCCTGTGCCCTCCAGAGGCTCCCGTCCACCCTGGGCCTAAGGGACACAAAGAGGGGATGCTGCACAACTCTGAGCAGAAGGAAGGACAAAAACACCATATAAAATCTGAGGTTGAGCAGAATGAAGGACATTTCATTAGAAAAACTCTGAAAAATGTTGAATAATATCAAATATTGAAAAGGAATCCTAGACTCCAAAAAAAGACTTGGAAATTAATTTAGAAGCCATAGCTAACATTTTTAGGAAAAGGACATAAAGAGACCAGGGAATATGAACAGATGGCAAAAATAGAGCATTTTATAAATAGCTACGTGCAACCCGCAGACTGTTAATATCCAATATTCTTAACTCTGGCCGAGAGTCTCCATTTCTTCCTGGAATAAGATGTATTATTGGAAAATGGGACATTAAAAAAAAAAAAAAAACAGCTCAGACGAGGGAAAGCTGGATGCATCCAGTCTACATTTTAGCACATTTTAAACTGCTTTTCACATACATAGAAAATAATTAACACAAATATATATCACCCAAGTCATCAGCATGACATGACATGTAGAGATCAAACTTCTTATCCACGTTTAACCCTAGAAGATAAACCAAGGGTTATCTAGGAAGATGAACTGCACACAAAATCATACTTTGTCAATGTTAATTTAGAAAGTACCTGCCTCCTGTGAGCGCTGAAGATATCATTCAAATTTTTTTTCCTGTAAAGTGAGTATGCATTTGAGAGGTCTTCTCCCCAAGCAAATATTTGCAAACTCCAGCTCCACCACTTCAGGGGAAAATATCAAGTTATCTCTAGACCTGGCAGGGGCTGGCTGGGGACACAATTACTCCAGAGGTGTTTCACTCCCCTCCCCTCACTGCCCAGATTGCTACTAAACAGAAATGAAGCCAAGTTCCAGCTCTCTCCAGATGGCTTAGGGTATTTTATCAACAGGAAAATGAAAAGCAGCAGTAAAGATGTGTTCCCTTCATATCAAAAGTATGCAGTACCCTTACTAATGTGGGCAAAGAGAAAAACATTCTAGAGTCTCAATTTTTTGCTTCAACTCTTGCTAACTCACTAAGTAGTCTATAAATGACAATATCATGGAATTTTCAGAACTGGTACTTTTTCTTTTCATATGTACCTTTCATGGAAAGTTTAAAAGGCAGGGACTAGGAAGAACTGAAGTCTCCCACGCTTTTATTTCAAAAACAAAAACCCTCTTATAGCTCAGGGCAGGGAAAGAAGGTACAATCTGTTTGTAGGACATATATTAAGTTAAACTTTAAAAATACATTGGAATACACATTACATGTAGACAAATACTTTTGTATTCCACTTGTACCAGGTACCCAGGTGGCTCAGTGGTAAAGAATTTGCCTGCCAATGCAGGAGATGCAGGTTCAATCCCTGGGTCTGGAAGACCCTCTGGAGGAGGAAATGGTAACCCATTCCAGTATTCTTGCCTGGAAAATCCCATGGACAGAGGAGCCTGGCAGGCTACAGTCCATAGGGACAACAGAGTTGGATGCAACTAAGCACATTCCAGACAACAAAAATACTAGATGCAGAACTTTTTGATTCCAATTATAGCAGGTACCTAGAATAGTCAAATTCAGAGAGTCAGAAAGTTCACTGGTAGATGCCATGGGCTAGGGGTTGGGGTGGGGGGCAGTTAGTGTGTAATGGGGACAAAGTTTCAGTTTAGGAAGGTGAAAAGGTCAGGAGCTGGATGATGGTGAGAGTTACACAACAGTGTGAATGTAGTTAGTGCCACTGAACACACAGTTAAACATGATTAAGATAGTTTTGTATTATGTGACTTTTACCACAATAAAAAAATTTTTTTTTAAATCCTCTGCTTACGATTCTAGAAGGGATGTGTAGAAAGGATATTCAGTAGACTGATGGTATCTTGGGCCACTCTAGCCTGGATTTTGCCACCAACTAATTGTTTGATCTTAGCCAAGACACTTAAATTAACAAACAAACAAACAAACAACAACAACAAAAACCAGTTGCCTCATCTATGAAGCTTGCAACGCAGGACCCGTTTTGAATCCTGGGTCAGGAAGATCCACTGGAAAAGGGATACACTACTCACTCCAGTATTCTTGGGCTTCCCTGGTGGCTCAGACGGTAAAGAATCCACCTTCAATGCATGAGACCTGGGTTCGATTCCTGGGTTGGGAAGATCCCCTGGAGAAGGGAAAGGCTACCCACTCCAGTATTCTTGCCTGGAGAATTCCATGGACAGAGGAGCCTGACAGGCTATAGTCACAAAGAGTCGGACACGACCGAGTGAGTTTCACTTGTTTTTTTCAGTTAGAGACAAGTTAATCTTTAAGATCCCTGCCACACCTAATATTCTTGAATCTCTGGCAATCATAGGTTAACCTCTAACTCTGTATCTCTCCTGCTAATTTCCCCTTCTCCGGTTAGCTGCTCTGTGCTCTGCACCAGAGAGCACAAAGCACAGCATTATTTCTACCTACCCTCAGGTTACAGTCTAAAGGCAGCTCACAGGGCTTTGGGTCCAGCAGCCCAAAGTGAAGTTATCGATGGGTTTAATGTAATCACATCAATGTCGCTGGTATAAGATTAAGTTTTAAGAAGTAACTGCAGAATAGACAAACAAAAACTGTGGGTAAAACTCCTCTAAAAACAAGAACAATAGGGAAATCTAGTCGATGGCACCCCACTCCAGTACTCTTGCCTGGAAAATCCCACGGACGGAGGAGCCTGGTAGGCTGCAGTCCATGGGGTCGCAAAGAGTCGGACACGACTGAGCAACTTCATTTTCACTTTTCACTTTCATGCATTGGAGAAGGAAATGGCAACCCACTCCAGTGTTCTTGCCTGGAGAATCCCAGGGACGGGGGAGCCTGGTGGGCTGCCATCTATGGGGTCGCACAGAGTTGGACAGGACTGAAGCAACTTAGCAGCAGCAGCAGCAGTCTTCCAAAAAGTTTTAATGTGTTACAAAGCTACAATAATTAACAGAACAGGACTGATGTTGTGGATAAATAAGGCAATTGGAATAGAAAAGAGAGTCGAGAAACAAAGTCACATAGAGATGAGCATATAGTTACAAATAAGAATGTGTGCTCAGTCACTTCAATCATGCCCAACTCCTTGTGACCCTACGGACTGTAGCCCACCAGGCTCCTCTGTCCATGCGATTCTCCAGGCAAGAATACGGAGAGGGTTGCCATTTCTTCCTCTAGGGGATTTTCCTGACTCAAGGATCCAGCCCATGTCTCCTATGTCTCCTGAACTGGCAAACAGATTCTTTACCACTAGCAACACCTGGGAAGCCACACACCCATGTATCTACAAATGACCCAGTTTTGTTCCTCTTCAGAGGTGAGTAATATTCCATTGTATTGGGAAGCCTGAACAATACAGTGAGTTCTCATTAATTATGTATGTTATACATAGTATCAACATGTATATGTGTCGATCCCAATCTCCCAATTGATCCCACCACTCCCCCCAAGGCTGATAATATTTTTCTACCAGAGTAAAGGAACATTCCCTTCACATTAACTGGAACTCTCCGTTTTTCAGGAAGCACCCTGCACTTAGCCTTCACTGCAGTCCACAGCAGGGCAGGGCTGCCAGGCAGCAGGCACCACGACGCTCACCCCAGCTCTGTGCCGGCTGACACATCTTAACTGATTTATTCACCTCTCTGAGCCTCAGTTTACACCATTTTCTAAGTGAGGAAAGAGAACTAAAAACAGCCTCTCCCATCAGTATAGGCACCATGCAGCCCAGCACACAATGGGGGCCTCAGAAATGCTTGCAGAAGAAAGCAAACAATCTCAACAGGTAGGCTTGAAACAATGAGACACCAAGCAGAATGTTTATCCAAGATCAAGGACCTCTCCAGTAACGAGGCCAGAACTAAAATTCATGATCCAACGTTTAGTTTCATATCTAGCCCTATCTGTAAAGAACTCACCAATTCTTTGCTCTCAGACCCACAGTCAGAAGAAAATGGAAACAGGATAATGTGTTTCCTTTCACATCAGTGGCTTTTTTTTTTATCTCTAAGCATTGCTTAGTTCTGTTTTCATAGGTGCTGGAGAACACTAAGGTTTTGATCTGAGGTCCATCTTCATTCTCTGTCCATTTTCTCAAACAAATGCAAAGGAACCATTGCATTGCTGTAGTAATTGCATTGCTTTATCATCTGAAATAAGCCCTTGGAACCCACTCTTGTGAAGACATGCTACTTTTTATCTATCTGTGTTCAGTGATTTGAAAATTCCTTATGGAGACAGTTTTTGCAATATTCATGTTTTGTTTCTCTGAGCTCTAACTCATTCTCTCTCAGGCTTTCTTCTACACCATTCTTTTGCCTTTCATAAGCATCCCATGTGTGTCGTAAGTTATTCTTCATGTCTCTTCTTGACCAGATGGACTTCTTTCACATTCATGGTTATAAACACTCACAGTTTTTTTTCCGTAACTGCAGTCTCTCTAACTCTCTTGATGCTTAGGCTGTTGCCTTCAAGTGATGAATGGACTAAAGCAAGATGATATTTCCCTAAGAAGACAGCCTTTTTTTTTTTTTTCCTGGATTAGTTTGGAAATCCATGAACCATGTCTGTGAGGCAATAAGAGGGAAATTGAATTAACCACTTCCCCTATTAGGGCAATTTTCTCCCCTTCATCCTATTTAGTCTCATCTCCAAAAAGCTAAGAATGAGCTGTTTACCTTTCACTGAAATTAAATTATTTTCCTGGTTACCAGATTTCTTTTCCTGTGTAATTCTTTTGTTATAAATCTCAGGATCCCTACTGAAATAAACAGGTAGTGAGGTCCACACTTGTACCTATTCATAACTACAGCTGCATAAGCCAGTGGACCAGGGGTTCCATGCCCCACCTGCCCCCTAAACCCTCCATGAGCACAGGCATGCCCAGTCCTTATGGAGTTCTGATGGAAGCCAGCAACCTCTCTAGGGGACCATCATGAGGGTAGTGGATGAGTCAAGAGTGATTCCTGGCTTTTGGGGATAAGGAAAAAACAAGATGACTAGCAAGTTTCGTGTGCTGTGTTTAAGAAATACCTGTCTATCACAAGGAATATTTTTTCCCTACTTTTTTCTGCTTTTTAGCATCTACATTTAGGGTAATGATACACGTCAAATTAGTTTTTTAAATTTTTTATCAAAGTATAGTTTTGGGGAATTTCCCCAATGGCTCAGCAGGTCAAGAATCTGCCTGCCAATGCAGGAGACATAGGAGATGCAATTTCCATCCTCGAGTTAGGAAGATCCCTTGCAGAAGGGCATGGCAACCCACTCCAGTATTCTTGCTTGGGAAATCCCATGGACAGAGGAGCTTGGTGGGCTACAATCTATGGGGTCTCGAAGAGTCAGACACTAGTGAGCGTGCATGCACACATGGTTGATGTACAGTGTTGTATGAGTTTCTGGGGTACAGCAAAGTGATTCGTATACACGATCACTTTGCTGTAATTACATACGTGTATATGTGTGAATGTATGGATATATATAGTATTCTTCATATTCTTTTCCACAGAGATTTATTACAGAATATTGAATGTAGCTCCCTGTGCTATACAGTAGGACTTTGTTGCATATCCATTCTATAATAGCTTGCATATGCTAAACCCAAGCTCCCACTCCATCCCTTCCCCATCCTGCACACCCCCACCTCTTTGGCAACAAATCAGTTTTTACATATAGTGTGAGGTATAGGTTACAGTGCATTTTTTTATCCAGTTACACCGCCTTCAACTGTTGAGAATATTATCTTATCCCCACTGAATTACTTTGAAACTCTTGTTGAAAATCAGTGCGCTGTTTCTGTGCTCTATTCTATACGTTATCCAACAGTTGAAACCAGGTAGTTTAGATCCTTCAACTTTGTTTTCCTTTCTCAAAAATCATTTTACATCCCCATGTAGATTTTAGAATCACTTTGTGAATTTCTACTCACCTCACTCGCCAAAGAAAGCCCCCTGGAATTTTTTAAAATTGAAACTGTGTTGAATCTACAAATCAATATGGAGAGATTTGATATCTCATCAATAATGAGTTTTCCAAAAAATGAACACAGTGCATCTCTTTGTTTATGTCAGCCTGTTTAAATTACTCCCAGCAATGCTTTATAATTTCAGTATAGAGGCCTTGTGCATGTAACGTACATTTATCTTGAAACTATTCAATTTTATTATAAAAGATGAAAATGTCCATAGTTTGTAAAACACTGGCAAAAACTTTTAAGTGTTTTAAGTACAGATAACTTCATAAGCAAAATCTTTGTGCAAATAAACAATTTACAAAATGTTAACATTTGTAAAATGTGTTAAGCAGAGATAAGGAGTTACAACATAGAGGGTGTGTGTGCTAAACATAGGTTGAAAGGGTAGAAGGAGCAAAAATACCTAATATTCATGCAGCACCCGGATGCTAAATATTCACGATACACTAGATACCTGGAGGTACTAACTATTCAGGATTAATTAACATTTATAAGGCATATATGGTACTAAATACATAAGAAGCTCAAAATATCAGATTACAGTACATATTCATGGGCACTCAATATTCAAGAGGCCTTAATTCACCATCACTGGTGACATTCATTCTGGCCTCTAAAGAAACAAAACCCAAGCCTGTTCAACAAGCAAATAGCAATTAACAGCTGTGGCCAAGTTTTACATCTACATCACTCCAGTGAGCCCCCTGGCTCAAACCTCAATTCTTGTCCTTGTAACCACATCATCAATGGGGCCAGCAGATGAGGCAGATGGAGAGCAGGACAGGGGAACACAGCAGAGCCCAGGATTCAGCTCTTCTACCTGCCTGCCTGCCCGCCCTCCAACGTGTGCCGAGTACCCTATGGCTCTTTCTCTGCTTTTTCTTGCCTTGTGTTTGTTAGTTGATTAAATAAACCATGTGACGTGTTTTTCTTTTTTTATTATTATTAAGAAAATTATTTTAGGGCAGTTTTAGGTCCCAGCAAAACTGAGGAGCGTGTAAAGTGAAAGTCACTCAGTTGTGTCTGACTCTGGGACCCCATGGACTATACAGTCCATGGAATTCTCCAGGCCAGAATACTGGAGTGGGTAGCCTTGCCATTCTCCAGATCTTCCCAATCCAGGGATTGAACCCAGGTATCCCACATTGTAGAGCCACACGTTCTTTACCAGCGGAGCCACAAGGGAAGCCCAAGTTTACTAGAGAGGGTAGTCATCCCTTCTCTAGATCCCTGGGCGGATCTTCCCCACCCAGGCATCAAACTGGAGTCTGCGGCATTGCAGACAGATTCTTTACCAACTGCACTATCAGGGAAGCCTATAGGTAGAGGAGGGGGGTATGGATTTCCCATAAATCCCCTGCTCCCACACATATATGGCTTTCCCACCACCGTGAACATCCCCCATCAGATGGTATATGTGTTACAACTGACAAACCTATATTGAAACATTATCTCCAAGGGTCCATAGTTTACATGAGGGTTCACTCTTGGTGTTGTGTGTTCGATGGCTTTGGACAAATGTATAATGACATGTACCTATCACTATGGTACTAGAGTATTTTCACTGCCTTAAAACTTTTCTGTGTACCACCAACTCACCCCTCCCTCTGCACACACCCCTGCAACCACTGATCTTTTTACTGTCATCACAGTTTTGTCTTTGCCAGAAGTGGGAATCCTACAGCATGTGGCCTCTTCACATTGGTTCCTTTCACTTGGCCTTTTATTTAATCTATTTGTCTTTACATTTAAAGTCCACCTCTCATGGACAGCATATAATTGGATATTTGTCGTAGGTTAGATTCTCCAAAAGCAGATGCTAAGCTGGAGTTTGCTGTGCAGAGTAAGTGTTGGGGTCAGCACCTGTGGGATGAGGGGAGGTGGTGGTGAGTAAGCAGGGTGGGGCAGAAGAAGTCAAGCTGCACTGAAGTCTTAAAGGCGCCTCAGCCCACCCCACAGGAAGCTCTGGTGCATATGCGGCTTGTCTGAGTCACGAGACCCTCGGCTGAAACGGCCAGGGCCTTGTGCTCTTGCCTCAACCAGTGTTTGGATGCGGACCACACTGGGGAGGAGAGCAACAAGCCCTCCATGAAGATCTGGTAGAGCAGCTTTGTGTAAATCACAATCTTCATTTCATCCAGTCTGTCTTTAAGGGGAATGTTTGTGATTAGTAATTACATTTAGGACTTCCCTGGTGGTACAGTGGTTAGGAATCCTCCTGCCAATGCAGGGGACATGGGTTTGATCCCTGGTCCAGGAAGATTCCACATGCCACAGAGCAACTAAGCCCGGGAGCCACAACTACTGAAGGCCACACATCTAGAGTCCATGCTCCACAGCAAGAGAAGCCACTGCAGTGGGAACCCAGCACAGTCAAAAATAAATGTAAAAAAAGAAAAAGAATTACATTTAGTCTAATTATTAATATGGTTGGGTTCTCTACCATTTCTGTTTGTTTTCTACTTTTTTCATATTTTTGGTTCCCCTGTCCTCCTGCTTTGATTTGGTTTAATCAAATAATTTTTAATATTCTTTAATATTTAATATTGTGCTGGCTTTTTAGCTATGCTTCTTATCATTACTCTTCTAGTGAAAAAAAGTGAAAGTGAAAGTCACTCAGTCATGTCCGATCCTTTGTGACCCCATGGACTACACAGTCCATGGAATTCTCCAGGCCACAATACTGGAGTGGGTAACCTTTAGGGATCTTCCAAACCCAGGGATCGAACCCAGGTTTCGTGCATTGCAAGCAGATTCTTTACCAGCTGAGCCACAAGGGAAATCCAAGAATACTTGAGCCTACCCCTTCTCCAGGGTATCTTCCTGTCCCAGGAACTGAACCAGGGTCTCCTGCATTGCAGGCGGATTCTTTATCAACTGAGATATCAGAGTAGGTGCATCTTTAATTCATTACAGACCACTGGCAGTTTTCCATGTCCAGCCACAATGGAGTAACATAGACTGGATTCATCATCTCACCTGAAACAATTAAAGGCCAAGCATAATATATGAAATAAGTATTCAGACATTGACACAAGGCAGTTTAGCCCATTGTCCAGAACCTGAAAAGACTTGCTTCATATGTTGTATCCAGTTTGAAACATTTTTGTGGGAAAGAAAGGCTCTTGATTATTAACTTTTGCTATTAATAATAATGAATACTGGCAGAGTGCTTTCACCTTGTTTTTTATTACTCAGTATTTATTGATCATGTTGAGTAATAAGATTTGCATTGGTTGATCCGAGACTCATAGAAGGAATGGGGTTTCTTTAGAAGGAAGCTCCAATACTTTGGCCACCTGACTTGAAGAGCTGACTCACTGAAAAAGACCCCGATGCTGGAAAAAATTGAAGGTAGTAGGAAAAGGAGGTGACAGAGGATGAGATGGTTGGAAGGTATCACGGACTCAATGGATATGAGTTTGAGCAAACTGCAGGAGGCAGTGAAAGACAGGGTAGCCTGGCGGGCTGCAGTTCATGGGGTCAGGAAGAGGACACAACTGAGTGACTGAACAACAGGCTTATTAGGAGACTGAACAGCCTGTACACCTGAGGAACACCTGATATATTCCAGGTGTTTAACTTGGCATATCTTCATCTGATTCCTCACAGCAGTCCTGTGAAGACTACATTGTTACCCATTAAATGAGGAAATGGGGCCTCCCTGGTGGTTCAGGATGTAAAGAATCGGCCTGCAATGCAGAGACCAGTGTTTGATCCCTGGGTCAGGAAGACCCCCTGGAGGAGGGAATGGCAGCCCACTCCAGTATTCCTGCCTGGAGAATCCCCTGGACACAGGAACCTGGCGGCTACAGTCCATGGGGTCCCAAAGAGCTGTACACAACTGAGAGACTGACACTTTCACTTTCAAATGAGGAACTGGAACTCAGAAAAGGTAGGCAGCTGGACCAATGTAACCCAGGTGCTGAGAAGTGAAGCTTGGTGGTCAGAACCCAAAGCCTGTGTCCTTCAGGGACACACTTCGTCTGTAGCCTTCTCCTCCCAACAGCTCCTTGAGTCAGGTTTCAAGGTTTAGGGGGATTAAGAATCTAACCAAAGTACCCTGGCAGCAGGTGTTTGGTCCAGGTCCTTGTGTCTTCACATGTAGATGATCTAAATAAGAACCATCATCAAATGAAACTCCTTACACTGTATACTCTCTATCAAAAGAATTAATGTAGTAATCCATGTCCACAACTGGTTCTTGAGTGAGATTTCAGGAATTCTCTGCAGTTATTTCCACCGATACATTCTTAAGGGAAAATGTGTTCCACAAGCATTTTATTAAGCCACATGGTTAATATTGTTCAGTTCAGTTCAGTCACTCAGTCCTGTCCAACTCTTTGTGACTCCATGGACTGCAGCACACCTGGCCTCACTGTCCATCACCAACTCCCAGAGTTTACTCAAACTCATGTCCATTGAGTCAGTGATGCCATCCAACCTTCTCAACTTCTGTCATTCCCTTCTCCTCCTCCCTTCAATCTTTCCCAGCATCAGCGTCTTTTCAAATGAGTCAGTTCTTCGCATCAGGTGGCAAAAGTATTAGAGTTTCAGCATCAGTCCTTCCAATAAATATTCAGGACTGATTTCCTTTAGGATGGACTGGTTGGATCTCCTTGCAGTCCAAGGGACTCTTAAGAGTCTTCTCCAACACCACAGTTCAAATGCATCAATTCTTTTGCACTCAGCTTTCTTCACAGTCCAACTCTCACATTCATACATGACTCCTGGAAAAACCATAGCTTTGACTAAATGGATCTTTGTTGGCAAAGCAATGCCTCTGTTTTTTAATATGCTGTCTAGGTTGGTCATAACTTTTCTTCCAAGAAGCAAGTATCTTTTAATTTCATGGCTACAGTCACCATCTGCAGTGACTTTGGAGCCCAAGAAAGTAAAGTCTCTCCCTGTTTCCATTGCTTCCCCATCTATTTGCCATGAAATGATATGACCAGATGCCATGATCTTCGTTTTCTGAATGTTGAGTTTTAAGGCAACTTTTTCACTCTCCTCTTTCACTTTCATCAAGAGGCTCTTTAGTTCTTCTTCGCTTTCTGCCATAAGTAGCGTCATCTGCGGTTATTGATATTTCTCCCAGCAATCTTGGTTCCAGCTTGTGCTTCATCCATCCCAGCATTTCTCATGATGTACTCTGCATATAAGTTAAATAAGCAGGCTGACAATATACAGCCTTGACATACTCCTTTTCCTATTTGGAACCAGTCTGTTGTTCCATGTCCACTTCTAACTGTTGCTGCCTGACCTGAATACAGATTTCTCAGGAGGCGGGTTAGGTGGTCTGATATTCCCATCTCTTGAAGAATTTTCCAGTTTGTTGTGATAAACAGGGTCAAAGGCTTTGGCATAGTCAATAAAGCAGAAATGGATGTTTTTCTGGAACTCTCTTGCTTTTTCCATGATCCAGCAGATGTTGCCAATTTGATCTCTGGATCCTCTGCCTTTTCTAAAACCAGCTTGAACATCTAGATGTTCACGGTTCATGTACTATTGAAGCCTGGCTTAGAGAATTTTGAGCATTCCTTTGCTAGGGTGTGAGATAAGTAAAATTGTGCAGTAGTTTGAGCATTCTTTGGCATTGCCTTTCTTTGGGGTTGGAATGAAAACTGACCTTTTCCAGTCCTTTGGCCACTGCTGAGCTTTCCAAATTTGCTGGCATATTGAGTGCAGCACTTTCACAGCATCATCTTTTAGGATTTGAAATAGTTCAGCTGAAATTCCATCACCTCCACTAGCTTTGTTCGTGGAGATGCTTCCTAAGGACCACTTGACTTCTCATTCCAGGATGTCTGGCTCTAGGTGAATGATCACACGATCATGATTTTCTAGATCGTGAAGATCTTTTTTGTATAGTCATTCTCTATATTCCGTACCATTTCTGTCCTTTATTGTGCTCATCTTTGCATGAAATGTTCCCTTGGTATCTCTGACTTTCTTGAAGAGATCTCTAGTCTTTCCCATTCCATTGTTTTCCTCTATCTCTTTGCATTGATCACTGAGGAAGACTTTCTTCTCTCTCCTTGTTATTCTTTAGAACTCTGCATTCAAATGAGTATATCTTTCCTTTTCTCCTTTGCCGTTCACTTTTCTTTCCACAATGATTCATCTGATGTCATTTCATTTTTTCCCCCTTGATTATTTGTGATCATCCTGATGGTTTAGTAATAGAGAGTATAGTCTAGACAGCAGCTGCAAACCACACACACACACACACACACACACACACATGCAAACACAGGGCTTGATTGAGGAAACAGTCAGTGCTCATCAGCATTTATCACCCACTTATCACTGTGACATATTCGAGGAAGGCAGGAATTATACACGCTGCTTTCTTTATATCCATTTTTTCCAGAGACTTCTTACTAAGCACACCAGTGGAAGAAATATTACAGTAGCGTGCAAGGTCATGCTCTGTCTACTCATAGCATCAGGCTAGAAGATTCCCTGATGGGGGTAAAAGAAAAATAAATAAAGATGAGAGGTTTATGAATTGTCTCTCTTCTGGAATGTGAGTGCAACTGTCACTTGGTGATGAATCTGACTTCTCTGCTGCTGGGACGCTCCAAACAAAGAATGATTACTGGGTGTCACTTGGCACTAAGCTTGAAGCAGACAGTAAACCTTGATTAACCAGAAACATAAACCCATCCGAATTTTTTATAGCTTATGACTTTGGAAAGAAACACATGGGTCATAAGGAAACCAGATTATTTCCAGATTTATTCAAAAATTTACTGCGCCCGTCATGCCCAGGGGTCAGTGAAGACTTGGCTGTATTTCCTATGCATTTTCCAGAAGAAACCAAGGCAGGGGTCTGGATGTTATGACAGCCTCAGGACATTACAACAGCTTCAACCTGCAAAGAAAGATTCCATTTTGCTCAGAAGCTTGCACTTATTAGGTTACTAAGACTGAGGCTGAAACACATCTTGGCAGACTGTCCAGCAACAAAAATAGGGCCCAGGCCAACCCATTAAATAATGAGATGATTTCATCAAAACATCTCAGTTCCTTCATCTTCTGCCCACTATTTTCCAGAGCAGTGGCAAAGCAAATGTCTACATGGATGAAAAATGAACAATCCTAAGTGGGTGATGGTGGCTGTTTCACGAGGAGGGGGCCTCTGCTGTGGAAGAAGTCCTCTTCCTCCAGTTTTGAGAGTATGCAGGGCTCTGCAACTCGTTTGCAGCCAACATTTCTGATACTGCTTCGGTAGAGCTATATGTATTACATATCATGCACTTACTGACTTATTCACAACAAACATCTTTGGAGCAGGCACTCTGGAGTGAGCTAAATGAACAAAATACAGATGAGCTCACAGTCCAAACAGGGATTGAGGTTTACAGCGAGATATACTCTGATTCAGGTTTCCCATTTGGCTCAGTGGTAAAGTATCTGCCTGCCAATGCAGAAGATGCAGGAGATAAGGTTTGATCCCTGGGTCAGGAAGATCCCCTGGAGGAGGAAATAGCAAGCCACTAAAGTATTCTTGAATGGAGAATCCCATGATAGAGCGTCACAAAGAGTCAGACCCTGATTCACTGGGATGAGCAAATGCAAAGATTCCTGGGTGCAGAGAGACCATGCAGATTAATGGTGACATCAAAGTTCAGAGTCATCTGGGCTGGTCTTGTTCTATGGCAGGAATTCTGTAGGCTCCTAGAAGGGTATCCGTCAGCCCTTAGCCCAGCCCTTCCCAGCGAGCAAAGCTGCCCCATCTCCGTGTTCTGCTTCTTAACCCCAGGCAGGTGGCAACAGGTTGTCCAGTGGCACTGTCACCCTTGGTGTTTATCTTACCTGTCCTCAGTGGGAACACCCTCTGGGAGCAGGAAGGACCAACAATGTGATGACTGCAGATGACATCACCAGGAGATGCTGGGGGCCCCCACAGCCCAGGAACGCCTGATGGCCACAGGTGGGGCCAAGCCATCAGTGCTGAGTCTGCCTGGTTCAGACACCTGTACCTAAAAAGAATCCGAGGGGAGATCAAGCTTTCAGAGACAAGATAAGCAAAATAGCAACTCCTCATCTCTGTCCAGAAGTCATGGGTAAGTAGGCTTCACCAAATGTTAGAACAGGGTCTGTCAATTTCCCTGATAAAACACACAGCCACCCTCCACAAAATTAGTATATACATGGCAGAGGCCCTTCGCTGTTCACCTGTAACTATCACAACATTGTTAATTGGCTAGACCCCAACACAAAGCGAGAAGTTCAAAAGAAAAACTATCTTTTAGACAAGTTCGATGTTTTTTTTTCATGGCTTTAAATATTAGTTCCTATAATTTGTTAAGACCCCTGCCTTCTGGGTATTAGGTATGGCTGGCTTTAGGGGGGGTCACCAAAACCTTTGGCCCCATGCAGGGCATCTATCAGACAGAATCTTTGGTTAGCTGACATACATGAAGCAAAGCATAGGGTGCTGGTGGGAGGCCGGGAAGAGGGCGGGGTGGAGCAACAGGGACTCGATGACCCAGTCCACTCCCTAGACCTGCGATGGCCTTTCCCCAGGGTCTCTTCAAGGCCAGTTCCCTCTCATCCTTGGCTTCATCTTAGATGCTGCCTCCTCTCAAGACCCTCCTCTGACCACCAGCACTCACTCCCCTTGCATCTAGAAATTATTCCCTTCCCACCACCCAATCATCTCTATTATCATCATATTCTAATCTTGCTGTTTACGGGGTCTGTTGCTTTCAGTCTGGCTCCTATTAGACTGTAAATTCCTGGAGGCAAACAGATTGTCTCTCTTCACTGCTGGACACGCAGCACCTGTGAGAGTGTCCACAGTGGGATCCAGTGGATCCTGGAATCACACATCACTTCAAGGAAACAGGCGGGGGCTTGGAGAGGAGGAGTTTCGGGACCCCGCACCAGCACACGGAGCTGGCCTAATGGGTGAGGACGTTCTCCGTCAGAGAATTTCTACCCCAAACATAACTCAGCCACTCCTTGCTCCTCACACTCGGAGTAAAGCTTCTGTAAATATTAACCAAGAGGAGCAAAGTGAGGCTTTTTCTAATGGTTGGACTTTGTGAGTTGGAAGTGAAGCTATTTCTTATCTCTCATTTCACCTCCATGGGGCGGCTACAGCTCTGGGAGCTGATAGTCATATTTTTGTAGAACACTCAAAGATAACTTGCGTTGCCTAAGGAAAATATAAATATGAAATTGCTTTATACCAAGTTGAAGAGGTGGGGGATTACTATAATACAAGAACCATGATAAAGTAAAATGAACATGGCCTTCAAGGGCTGTGACAGAAGTTATTTTAGTGAAAACACCTCTGGGACTAATGAAGGTTAGTCTTTAATTCTATGAGAAGTCCAACTTCTGAAGCCCTGAAACCAATACTTATCTATCAATGCACACGTTGCCACAGGGAATGGAATATGAATTAAAGGGGTTTTCCTGTAAGAAGATGCAAGCTTCATTCTACTCTTGGAAATAAGAGCTTCCACAAAGTGTCTTTTCATCCAGTTCCTCTATGGTATGAGTGCTCAGCTCCTATTTAGATTAATGAGAGCTACATACATCCATCCAAAGGAGGTTTGCGCCTCCGGGCAACGCCATTCCAGACAACCTGCTTTTAAATGGCCTTTTGTGAATGTTCACTTATGGATGAAATTTGGCATGTGGAGGGGAAGGAGAAGTGCTGTAATATATCAGCTGATTTTTCAGCTTGGCAGTAATGAAGCGAACTGAGACTAATTCAGGGTTCTACTTTACATTTTTGGCAAATGAGCAAATATGCAGATTTGTCCCAAACAGATGTATCTGCCAGTTTCCCCAGGAGCAGTTCCAGAAGCTGAGGTTCACTGAGCTGTGCTCCAATTAGTGAGAACATCATAACAAGTATATAATTATTCTGGAACCTGTTGAGCTTTCATCTGCTATCAATTTCATTTCATTTAAGCCCAGTTCAGGCTGAACTTGCAGTAAACTCTATGGTTTAAAACAGGAGATCTAAGATGTCACAACTTTTGTGTCTGACATGTACTTTGAGGCAGTAGTCAGGAAATTACCTTTGGAATGGTCACACTCAGTATACCAATGGTCTCTCTGATTGATTATAAAGCTTTATTGGCACTGCAATCATGATTATTCACAGTCCTCTCCAGCAGTGCCGCAGTAAATTGCTTCCAATGAAAAATGTGAATCCTGAAGGAGAAGTGGCAGCAGCTTGATAGATGTCTTGCATTATCTTTCAGCCCATCCAGACGGCTAGCCAGTCACTCACAACACACAGGGCACCAGGCTCGGGACACAGAGGTGCTAAGACGTGGTTTCTGTGATTGTGGAACTCAGATTGGGAGAAGCCAAGTAATCCAGGCAAACTACAGCCCAGTGACCTCCTGTGGGCACTGGAATGGAAGGATGGACTGGATGTTGTGAAATCCCTGAAGACTTAGCAACCAGTTATGCCTGGAGAAGTCCAGGAAAGCTTCCCAGAGGAGAGGGTATTTGAGCTGAGTCTTGAAGTGTAAAAACAAAAAAAAAACTTTTTACAAGAAAAGGAAGAATGGCAAGAAGGCAGGAACAACTAGTTAAAGAGACACATAGACTTGTGAAAGAGCAGGATATATTTTTTAAATAATGAGAATTCAACATAATAAAGATTAGAAATTAAGGGGGAAAAGACTAAACCAAAGATTCCCAAACTTCTTCTTTTATTGCAACCTTCATTTTTCAGTAATTTTTCCATGGCACACCTGAAGCCAAAAGAAATTTTTAAACATTTTATTTATTAAGCAGTTGAGGTCACATAACATTTAAGATGCAATAAAGGAAAAAAAAAGATGCAATAAAGGAAAGTCATACTTTTATCTTACTCTTAAATAACTGCAGTTACTTATTTGGGAGATGTGTACATCAGTTGGTTACTCAATAACTTCTCAGATTTTGAAACCAGATTGGATCTCACTACCCTGCTTCTTGTTGCACAATGATTTTCATGCAGTGCTTTCTTTTTATCAAGCAACCACCAAAATCCCAGCTCCACAAAGATATTACTCCAACGGAATGTGCCACTGTTTGATGCTGAAACTGTAACCTATCCTTAGCTTTTAATACTAGTACTAAGTTGTGAACATCCTGAACATGAACATTTCAGAAATTCCTGCAGTACCTCCACGATTTTCTTGTGATACATAAAGGCACCTCAGCACTGTTTGGGAAATGCTGGGCTGATGAATAAGGTGAACTCAAACCATGAAACACATAGGATACCTTTCTGAAATACAAATGTGACATGGCTATGAAAATGAAGATACAATCAACCAAAACCTTTGAACTAAATGTCTAAAGAAGACTTGAAAATACTCAACAGGTAGATGAGACAAGCAAATAACATTTTCTCTTCATATCCTGGATGCATAATGAAGTAAACAGAGATTATTTTCTTTCTTTCTCTTAATTTGAAATGTAACAGGACCCTATGGTCCTTCCACCCCAGGTCCTCAGCCTTCCTTTGTGGAAAATTTCTAGCCAAAAAATAAATTTAATCACGAAAATAAGAAAATACAGAAGCAAAGGAAAATAGTCAAACAGAACAAAACAGTAAGTTTAGTCACTAAACAAAGTCAAAGACTTTTTGTTCCTTCTCAAGGGCTGTAAACAGTATTCTGAGCCATATCCTGGAGCTGTCTTGTATATACTGAAACCCTCACCAAGTGATCCAGTTGGCTACATGATGACCAGACTATAACCATGACATAAACTGCCATAATTCTGAGAACTGGCCTCAAGGAAATGGCAACAAACGGACCCTGGAACTGAGTATTAACTGCACTTAAAACAATCGAGATGATGCTGGTCAGACTACCAAATGACAAAATTCAAGGTGACTGTCAGCGCCGACCACATTGTTTCTGCCTGTAGCCCCCTTTTTCAGCCTTTAAAAGCTCTTGCCCACTCATTGTCACTACGGCGGAAGGGGTGGTCTTTGGAAGAAGACCACTCCACCTCCTCTGGTTGCCAACATCCAAAATAAAGCAAACTTTCCTTTCCACCAACTTTGCCTCTTTATTGGCTTTTGAGCAGCGAGCAGCCAGATCCCACTTTTGGTAACAAATTCACAACGGCTTCTGGATCAGCCAAATGTAAAGTCTAGTGGAAATGAATCCTGATGAGTCTATCAGCGTTGTTCAACTAAAATGAGCTCTCAGTAACATGCACTTTAAAAATATTAAACTCATGCGAAGAGCTGACTCACTGGAAAAGACTCTGATTCTGGGAAAGATTGAAGGCAGGAGGAAATGGTGACGACAGAGGATGAGATGGTTGGATGGCATCATCGACTCAATGGACATGAGTTTGAGCAAGCACTGGGAGTTGGAGATGGACAGGGAAACCTGGCGTGTTGCAGTCCATGGGGTTGCAAAGAGTCAGACTCGACTGAGCAACTGAGTTGAACTGAACAGATGTTCATAGCAGCATGATTTGGGATAGCCAAAAAGTGGAAAAAACCCAAATGCCCGTCGCTTGATGAGCAGATGAACAGATGGTACTAGATCCATTCAGTGAAATATTATTCTGCCCTTAAAAGGTGTGATGGACTGAGACGTGGAAGAACCTTGAGAATGCTGTGCTGAGTGAAAGAAGCCAAACACAAAGCTCGTACATTATATGATTCTACTTATATAAAATGTCCATTAGAAACACACAAATTTAGTGATGGAAATGGTTGGTTGCCTGGGGCTGATGGGGGGTGCTGGGGAAGGGGGTAGGATAGGGAGTTATAGCCAATGGGCTTGAAGTTTGTTTTTGAGCTGTGGAAATATTCCGGAATTGGACAATGGTGATGGTTGCACAGCTCTGAAGACAGACTAAAACCCACTGAATTGTATACTTTAAAAGAGGGAATTTTCTGGTATCTGAATTGCATCTCAAGGGGAAAAAATCTGAGATGGCATCACTTGCCAAGCCCCATCCCACTCCAGCCCCTCAGAGTCACAGATTCCTTCCCATCTGGGTGGGGCCACATGGGTGTGCCCTTAACCGTCCCTCTTGGGGAGGACAGAGGCTGCCCCCAAATTTCCAGGGGCTCCGTGCCCTGGGGACCATCACATCATCTGAATCAGCAAAGGTGTCTCCCCAACAGTTCCCTCCCGCTCCTGGCATTTCCCTCCTCTCACCCAACCCACCTTCCCGCACTTCCTCCCTGGTGTCCTCACCATCACCTTACCTGAGCTCCAAGAGGTGAAGGAGTAGCCAGACAACCCGGGAGAATCTCCTCTGCTGTTTAGCCGCCAGTGTCCTGACTTGGATATTGTTCTGTAGTTACCTGCCATGTTACTACCAGAGGAACTGGGTGCAGGAGACCCCCCAGGAACAAGCCTGATGGGTCCTGATTCAAAGAGCTTGGTATTCAGCAAAGTTTTAACAAATCACTCTAAATCATGATGTGAAATTCCCCCAGCCACGTGACTCCTCTCACACCTAAGGTCACAAATCACTGTCTAATAACCCAGGAATGAGGACCTGAGAATCAGTTGCTTCCTCTTTCCTCCACTTAGTTGTAACATTTCAGAAAAGTTCCTTGATATTTTTAGGTTTTTATTGCACCATCTGGGAGAAAGAGATAAGATGGTTTTTACCAGGTAGTATTTGTAAAGCCTTTTGTTTTTCAGTGGAGAGTAAGTATATTGAAAAAAGAAAAACTAAGTAATAACTACAAGGTCAAGAACACAGAGAACACCCAGCCCGAGGCGGGAGAAGAATCATGAATCAACCCCACAGGCCCGCCACACACAATACCCCCACCCCGCCCCTCACGCATGCGCAGAAGGTGCGTCCACTGGTCCCACCACCACCACCACCACCACGTGGTTTGGGAACCTTTACACTAAGCCATGTGTAAGTTACTGGGGTTGGGGTGGGGGAAAAAAACCACTAGGACTTTATTTATTTCTTTTCACGCTTCTATTTATCTTATTCGTTGTTAATGTTTATTTTACCCTTAAATATGGATCTCCATTCCATTACTATCATAGGATTTTATTCAAATTTTATATATTTTTATATTTGAAAGCCTTTTTATTGTTTACCCTAAATGAATGAAACTTAAAATTAGAAGTTGATTCTTTATTTCCCATGAGCCTAAAGTTTGAAATGTTGTAAAACGTGTGGATTGAATTATCCGTCAAATGATCAGTACACCCCTGAGGAGAATGATCAAATATATGAAAAGTAAAAGAAAAATTGGAAGTCTTCATCTGAACAGATTTTGCACAGTCCTCTTTTCCTGATGCTTTCCTGTATTCTTAGATGATGACGACTTATTGCTGAAATGACACAGGAACAGCGTTGACTTTTCTTTTTTTTTTATGAAAATGCTGAAAATTCCTTAATCATCTAAACAAGTAGATGGGAATGGGCTACAACATCACTCAACAGCTGAATTCTCTCAGAGTTCTGTTTCCTCAAATCAGCACAATTTTGTATCCTCAAAATGTATTTTTAAATAGTCTGTCAACTGATAACTCAGGCAAGTTCTCCTTCAATGTTGTTGGGAGCCGAGAATTGGAAACTATCTGACTCAGAAAGGAATAGCTACCTACCCACTAGAGTTTATCTCTTTCTTAGACCCACATCAATATTTCAAAGGATCCCTTTGCATGGAAGTTTTAACATTCCAGAGCAATGCTATAATAAGATGTGGGAATGGGGGAGAGTCCTGTGAAGCAAGACAGGGGTCATTATGAAAGGGGAGTGGGGAAGGAAGCAGAAGATCACCTGAACCACAGGGGGCCTCCTCCGGCACAGCAGTTGTCCTACATATTTATGGTCTTAAAGTGGATGACCTTAAAACTCTCCATCCTCACACCACATCTCCAATGCCCAATTTTCAGTTGTGTAGCCCCTGGGTGGGAAGCAGGGCAAGGAGCTGAGCCATGAGCCTGGCCCCTGGCCATCAAGCAGTGTCCTAAGCAGGGCAGCCCAAGGACCTGTAGGGACAGGAGCACCCAATGATCAGCGCTAAGTGGTTTGAGATCCTTCCTCTAAAGAGTCTCTGTCTCCCCAAACCCTCCTAAAACCTCCCACACACAAGAGGCAACCCTGTTACACTTTGGGTCAGCACAGTGCAAAGAGAAGAGAACAGCCCCAGAGGAGAGATGGTAGGTGTTCCAGAACCCACAAAGTAGGAACTTTGGGCTAGGAATCCACGGAGAAGTCAGGGAGGATGTTCGGTTTCACAGGGATGTGAGACAAGTCTGTTTTCATCTTGTCTTGAGCTCAGAGAACAAGGCCACCTCCGCTGAAAGCTGAGTTAGACTGGGCAGATGAACACCTGGAGCAGAGTGGAGAGAGCCAACCAAAGTTCCATATCCTCTGGGCTCTTGTCTATACCTGAACCAAGGATCTGAATATAAGATATGCTCCACTTTCTGCCTTTTTTTCTTTTTTTAGTTGCAGCATGTGAGATCTCATTCCCTGACCAGGGATTGAACCTGGGCCCCAGCATTGGGAATGAAGTCTTAACCACTAGACCTCCAGGGAAGTCCTGGAAAACATTATTCATGTCATCTTGGCCTGGAAAAAATATAAGACACTTACAGACTTCTCACCTTTGCCATAAAAATTACCCTCAAAGATGCACCCATGAAATAATTAATTTTAAACAGAGTCCTGGAAAACCTCCAGGGCAAAATGAGTTGGAAAACATACTCCTGAGCATCTGAGTTGATCCATCTACACAAAATTGTTGACAATTAGATTTTGAAGGCATTTCCCAAATGTTGATCTAAAAGATTTTAGAGCAGTTGGTTTTAAACCATTCTTTCTGATAGTACTTATAGAGCCAAATCACTCCTGAGACTACTTCTGCTTGTGACTATAAACCCATATCTTTGGCAAATAGGACCAGAGGGGTACCTTTCTGAGTCTGAAAGTGGCTCAAATCATGAATGTATATGTTTTACAAAGGATGTAAAAGGAAAGCAAAATATATTCCTCTTTTAAACTATGTATACTCATCTAACCTCTCAGGAAACTGTCTTTGTGGCTGATTTTGACTCTCACAATAGTATTAGATACAAGTTACGTGTGCACATCAGTGACCGAGATACCGGGTCAGTCCAGGTGACCTATTCTGATTAGTGTCTGTTCAAAATCAAAGGCAGCAAAAATGGTGAACAATCTAGGCCCTCACCTATTTCTCCATAACAGCAATCAATAATAAAATAAGTTCTCAAAGGCCACTTAATATCTTGACAAAAATCTAGCAGTTGTCAGGAACTACTGCTATCATTAGATAAAATATTCGAAGTGAGTCAGTAGTTTAGGGGAATAAAGACTTTTCCTGCTTAAATACAGGACAGACCAGTGTGTTCTAAAGTGGAATCACATGAAAGAGAAGAGCCAGAAAGTTGGGCTCCCAGATTCAACCCAACACTCCTGTCACAATAGCTCTTATTTTACCTGTTTTCTTTGTCTAGGAAAAAAAGTTGTAAAAGTTTTAAAGAGAATATAGAAGAATTCTCCTGAGTCCAACCAGAGAAAACTCTCCAATGGATTTATTATGAATAAACAAAATAGTCATCAATTATAATAGACCTTGAGGAACTCAGGTGGCAGGAAGTATTCATCAGGCTTCTAATTAAGTTTAGTGTCTAATTAACTATGATAATGAGGAAAGCATTATCAGACAAATAAAGGTGGTGTGTCTGAATTTCCCAGGTGATACAGTGGTAAAGAATTCCACCTGCCAATGCAGAAAACGTAAGAGAGATGCAGGTTCGATCCCTGGGTCAGGAAGATCCCCTGGAGGAGGAATGGCAACCCACTCTAGTATTCTTGCTGGGAAAATCCCATGGACAGGGAAGCCTAGTGGGCTACAGTCCTTGGGGTCACAAAAGTGTCAGATAACTTAGCAAACTAAGCAGCAACAACAGTTTGTTTAAAAGAAAGAAAAGCAACTTGTCAAAGTAGCAGAGGCTTTGACTGAAGGTCTTCAAACAAAAAGTCAGCAGTAAAATTGGAAAGCTTTATTCTACCTCCCTCTCTTCAACCCTATTCTCACTGCTCACATTTACAAAACAGAGAGCCCACTGGTGGGATGAAATTGACCATTGAGGCCAAGCCAGAAGTCCCAAGGCTGGGAATAAGTAGCAAGAAGCTGACCATTCCATATTTGACACTAGCATCAGGGTGGAAACCTGATTTACCCTGTGCAATCATACAGACTCTTGCTCCTCTTTCCAAAGAAACAGTATCATCATGATTGAAGAAAAAGAATCTAGTCACTTGAAATAGCCTTATATTTTTATAATAAAAAGAATCATTATATATTAATGAAACTCTATGAAGTGTATACTATCTTACCTATGAGAAAATTACTGTCCCACAAAGGATAAAAAATTGGCTTTGAATTTTAGAATGAGGAAATATCTTTGAAGTGAGCTTGAGTGTCTTCTTAATTTAGAAATTTCATCTACGACATCTCCAACTTGTGATTATTTATTCTGTTTGAATACTTTATGTGATTCAAGAAAATTCACTCCACTTTGGAACAACATTCATTATTAGAAAGAGCTTCCTCATATAAAGGGAAAATCCACTTCTCCATGAACTTCCCAGTGGGTCTGAGTTCTATGCCTTGTGTCTGTACAGAATAAATCCAACACCTTTGCTGCAGAACACTGAACATTTTGGAGGTGTTGATTTCAGCTGATGGTTTCTACCCCATTTTAATTCTGGTCATCCTTTTAATGATGCAATTCAATTCATAAAGAGCTCTTTCAAACAGTAATAACCACATTGAACATGTAAGTGCTGTTGGTGTTGTTGTTCGGTCACTAAGTCGTGTCAGATTCTTTGCTACCCCATGGACTGCAGCACGCCAGGCTCCCCTGTCCCTTACTATCTTCCAGAGTACATGTAACAAGTATACAGTATGGAACTGTCAGATCCTCTGACTTGTACACTAACACCAGTTGTCCTGAACCCTGTATTTATATTGTATTTTTCAGAGCCATCAAGAAGTTACATCCTACAAACTTTTTTTAAAAAATATTAACCGTATTCAATCCCTAGGTCAGGAAGATCCCCTGGAAAAGGGAATGGCAACCCACTTCAATAGTCTTGCCCAGGAAGTTCCATGGACAGACAACCTGGCAGGCTACAGTTGCAAAGAGTCAGACACAACTGAGCTACTAATACAACCATATTAGAGCTACCAACAAACAATTGATTTCTTAATAGAGTTCATCACACTTATTCTCTTCAACTTCCTCTTGTTTGTATTTGTGTAAATATAGTGTCAAGATATTTTTAAAATATGATGTTGCCATCTAACATGTGTGACCTAACTATACCATGCCTGTGGCATTCCCTTAGCCATGCATTTGAAATTTTCCACCTTGTCAAAGAGGCAAATTTCTACAACAGGCTCTAGATCTCCTGAGGCTCAGAACCTGCAGGGAAGCAAGGAGGGGAGATCATGTGGGCAGGAGGCAAGCTTACCTCCCGCAAGAACCCTGAGCACAAGAACATCCAGGGACCACAGGCACACTGGGAGCCCCCAGGCCACCAGGGCAGCCCTTGCAGGAACATCCCCTCAAACAGACTTTGTAGTTCCTTGGGGGAGAGAATTTGACTTTAATTGCCTAACTTTTCTTATCAAGATCTTTCCTGACAACTGGAACATCATGTTTTCAAACCACAGCACTGGGGTGAGTTTTCCAGATTTCCCAGCAGGAACATGAATGAAGAGAGGTATCAACACTCTGAATATTCATCTGTTCTCTCAAGACAGTGGAATTGCTAACACGAGGGTTACAGCTGGGATCTTCCTGCTGGATGGGACCTGACCAGAGCAGACCTGTGAGCCCCCTGCTGAGACTCTCCAGCCTCTCTTCTCATTGACCCTCCCGGCTGTGTGCACATCTCTGCAAAGCCCAGACACAGGCAATAAAGGATGGACTTCAAATTGTCTCCTTTTCTGTCTCTTCTGAGTTGTTGTTCATTGTTCAGTTGCTCAGTCGTGTCTGACTCTCTGCAGCCCCAGGGACCGGGGCACACTAGGCTACCCTGTCCTTCACTCTCTCCCCAAGTTTGCTGGAATTCATGTCCATTGAGTCTTCTGAGTTGTTGAGTCTTAACTACCTAGGTGGCGCTAGTGGAAAAGAACCCTCCTGCCAAGAGATGCAAGTTTGATCCCTGGGTTGGGAAGATCCCCTGGAGAAGGAAATGGCAACCCAATCCAGGATTCTTGCCTGGAGAATCTCATGGACAGAGGAGCCTGGAGGGGTACAGTCTGAGGGGCTGCAAAGAGTCGGACATGACTGAAGTGACTTAGCACGCATGCATGTCCATTGAGTCTTCTGGGTAATTTCCCTAAAATTTGGAAAAGCAGAACACAATAGCCAGAATAATCATCCTGATCATCCTCCCTTGTGGCTTACTTTAGACCCCACCCCTGGAGTTATTAGTTATCATCAGAGACATGTAGGCTTGAACCACATGCTCATGGCATATAGGGCAGCCTCGTGGTATTTCTTATCTGACTCCATCACTTCCCACCTAAAATCCTGGAGGCATGGAAACTCCAGGAAATATGCTGTCCCTGGATAATATATATATATATAAACATAATACATATATATGTTTAATGTTTATATGTTTAATATATATGTATATATTAATATAATATGTTTATATACATATAAACATATATGTATATAAATGTATGTCTTTATATACATATAATGTATATATTATATATATATTAAACAAGATATAAGCATCTGAATGCAGAGTTCCAAAGAATAGCAAGAAGAGGTAAGAAAGCCTTCTTCAGCGATCAATGCAAAGAAATAGAGGAAAACAACAGAATGGGAAAGACTAGAGATCTCTTCAAGAAAATTAGAGATACCAAGGGAACATTTCATGCAAAGATGGGCTCGATAAAGGACAGAAATGGCATGGACCTAACAGAAGCAGAAGATATTAAGAAGAGGTGGCAAGAATACATGGAAGAACTGTACAAAAAAGATTTTCATGACCCAGATAATCATGATGATGTGATCACTCATCTAGAGCCAGACATCCTGGAATGTGAAGTCAAGTGGGCCTTAGAAAGCATCACTATGAACAAAGCTAGTGGAGGTGATGGAATTCCAGTTGAGCTGTTTCAAATCCTGAACGATGATGCTGTGAAAGTGCTGCACTCAATATGCCAGCAAATTTGGAAAACTCAGCAGTGGCCACAGGACTGGAAAAGGTCAGTTTTCATTCCAATCCCAAAGAAAGGCAATGCCAAAGAATGCTCAAAATACTGCACAATTGCACTCATCTCACATGCTAGTAAAGTAATGCTCAAAATTCTCCAAGCCAGGATTCAGCAATACGTGAACCGTGAACTCCCTGATGTTCAAGCTGGTTTTAGAAAAGGCAGAGGAACCAGAGATCAAATTGCCAACATCCTCTGGATCATGGAAAAAGCAAGAGAGTTCCAGAAAAACATCTATTTCTGCTTTATTGACTATGCCAAAGCCTTTGACTGTGTGGATCACAATAAACTGTGGAAAATTCTCCAAGAGATGGGAATACCAGACCACCGAACCTGCCTCTTGAGAAATCTGTATGCAGGTGAGGAAGCAACAGTTAGAACTGGACATGGAACAACAGACTGGTTCCAAATAGGAAAAGGAGTATGTCAAGGCTGTATATTGTCAGCCTGCTGATTTAACTTATATGCAGAGTACATCATGAGAAACGCTGGACTGGAAGAAACACAAGCTGGAATCAAGATTGCCGGGAGAAATATCAATAACCTCAGATATGCAGATGACACCACCCTTATGGCAGAAAGTGAAGACGAACTAAAAAGCCTCTTGATGAAAGTGAAAGAGGAGAGTGAAAAAGTTGGCTTAAAGCTCAACATTCAAAAAATGAAGATCATGGCATCTGGTCCCATCACTTCATGGCAGATAGATGGGGAAACAGTGGAAACAGTGTCAGACTTTATCTTTTGGGGCTCCAAAATCACTGCAGATGGTGACTGCAGCCATGAAATTAAAAGACGCTTACTCCTTGGAAGAAAAGTTATGACCAACCTAGATAGCATATTGAAAAGCAGAGACACTGCCAACAAAGGTCCATGTAGTCAAGGCTATGGTTTTTCCAGTGGTCATGTATGGATGTGAGAGTTGGACTGTGAAGAAGGCTGAGTGCCAAAGAATTGATGCTTTTGAATGTGGTGTTGGAGAAGACTCCTGAGAGTCCCTTGGACTGCAAGGAGATCCAACCAGTCCATTCTGAAGGAGATCAACCCTGGGATTTCTCTGGAAGGAATGATGCTAAAGCTGAAACTCCAGTACTTTGGCCACCTCATGTGAAGAGCTGACTCCTTGGAAAAGACTTTAATGCTGGGAGGGATTGAGGGCAGGAGGAGAAGGGCCAACATAGGATGAGATGGCTGGATGGCATCACTGACTCGATGGACGTGAATCTGAGTGAACTCCGGGAGTTGGTGATGGACAGGGAGGCCTGGCATGCTGTGATTCATGGGGTCGCAAAGAGTTGGACACGACTGAGCGACTGAACTGAATGTATATATGTTTAATATATATGTTTAAACATATATATACGTTTAATAATTGTATATATATATAAACATTTCTAAAATATTTTTAAATCTTTTAGAAAAAAAAATATTTTTCTTCCTAAACTCATAAACCTGGAGCTCTGGGGTGAGGGATGCTCAGTGGAAAGTCCCCACCATTTTTCCCCTCCCTTTCTGATACTTCAGTCCACATGACCAAACTAGCAACATGATGCTTCAAATTGTATAGTCTTATTGGACTGATGTTCCACAAATATAAACTCTGGATAAAATTTGAAAACAACTAGCTGAAGACACTAAAGAACAGACAAGAGCAGGAAGAAGATTAACACAAGGAATGAGGGAAGGCTCCAGATGAATTTTCCATTTTTATGGCTTTTAACCTGAGGGTAGGTCCCAGTCCACTTGAGTACCATGCCTCCACTTGAGATTAAAGAAATAATTTTTTGAAGCCTTATTTGCTTGAAAAATAAGAGAACTGGGATTGGATAGAACTAGCAGCTGAAAAATGAGGAAGAAAATCTCAGAAATGAGAGAGCCAGAGAACAAATTCTGTATATAAACATGGCCGAGACCCCTTGCGAACCTCCAAATAACACTTGCACAGGCCCACTTTAGGGAGAGTGAACAAGAGAAGATGAAGCTTGTGGCTTGAGTTCAACAAGTCTTTTATCTGCCAAACAAAATACCAACATTCTTTGTAGTAACATGGCAGAGTCAAGATCTGCATCGTATATCATAACCTGCAGGACACCTTTCAAAATTATTTGACATACAAAGGAACAGGAAAACATGACCCATGCTTAAAAGAAAAGATAATCAGTAGATACTAACTCTGCAATGGTCCAGAGGTTGGGATTAACTGAGACAGATTTTAACGCAGCTGTTAAGACTGTGTAGCAGCACACAAAAAACAATGCAAAGAGAAAAAATTCTCGGCAGGAAATGGAAACCCTAAAAAAGAACCAAATCAAAATTCTGTGACTGAAAAGTTAAATACTTGAAATTAAAAATTCATTGGATAAGCTCAAGAACTGATTGGGAATGTCAGAATTAAAAAAGAGATAAAAATTAATATCTTCGAATATGTTGAGAAAAGCAGAGAGATAAAATGTGTATTTTAAAAAATGAGCAGAACCTCAGGGAACTATGAGGCAGCCTGAGGGAACTCTCAGGTGAAAGCAGGCCATTCACGCTAGTGGTCAGACATAAAACTGTTCCAAGATAATCACTTAGCCACATGTCCCAAAGATGAAATTACCCCTCATTCACCTATAGACAAAAACTCTGAATAACTTTATTAAATATAATGCATACAATCCATGAGTTTCCAGTAACACTAAGAAATTGGGTCATAATGGCAAAATAAGCTTGATAATGCAGACCATGTGAAAGTTAGAAAATATATTATTTCTTGGAAATACACGAAGCTCAAGAACTAAAAGCCTCCTAAAAGACAGACTTAAAAGTTCTCTTGATGTAAAAGAAAAATTGAATTACAAAAAGAGACCTGGTCTTTTTACAGAGGCTCATGTTTAAAAGTCTGGGACCTCACAATGGTTGCTGGGTCTTGACCAGGAGTCAGTTGCTTGACAACCAAATCCTGCAGGCTCAGCTAATCCAAAGAGATATTCTTTTCCTCTTAGAATTTTTAAAACTCTCTACAACTCTAGGAAGACAATTCCAGAAAAATATAAGAAATAATCAATCAATCTACGATATTACCTTGGAACCATGGGCTTCCCTGGTGGCTCAGCTGCTAAAGAATCCGCCTGCAATGCAGGAGACCTGGGTTTGATCTCTGGGTTGGGAAGATCCCCTGGAGAAGGTAACAGCTACCCACTCCAGCGTTCTGGCCTGGAAAATTCCATGGACTATCCGGTCTGGTTCATGGGGTCACAAAGAGTCGGACACAACTGAGCAATTTTCACATGGAACTAGCACATCTGAAACTGGTATTAGCAAGTATAATCCATTTGGTAATCATCACTATACTTCTGTGCATTTTTTTCTGCTTCTTAAAGTATTTGAAGCATTGCTGCAGCTGCTAAGTCACTTCAGTCGTGTCCAACTCTGCGTGACCCCATAGATGGCACCACACCGGGCTCCTTTGTCCATGGGATATCCCAGGCAAGAATACTGGAGTGGGTTGCCATTTCCTTTTCCAGATTTGAAGCATTGGGTGAGTGAAATCCATGATTTTATTTTATGTTTAGAAGAGTTTGATTAAGTTAGTTTGCAATCAATGCTTAAGCGTTTAGATAATTTAATTTGTTAAATGTGTAAGTTTTTATTTCATCTTAAGCAACATGTAAATACTTAAATATCAATCATTTATGTTTCATGTATGAAGGAAGTTGAAATAAATCATAATATTAATAAAATGGACATTAAATAGAATATGAATAAATGATAGTATTATTTACAATTTGAAGTGCTTTTGTTCACTGAGAAAAATCCAGTCAACAATTTTTTACAAAGTTCTACAGCCAGTGTGAACAAATATAAAGACCCTCTTTTGAGGGTCTCTGTCTTAGCTCCATTGTCAGGCTGGCAAGGACCTCACACATGAGGGAGTGGGGAGCGACTGCTTCAAAGGGTACAGGGCTTCCTTTCAGGGTGATGAAAAGTTCTTGAAATTACATAGAGGTGATAGTTGAACTACATTGTGAGCATGCCAAAGACCATTTAATTGTACAGTGTAAAATAGCCAACAGTTACCTGTGTGTTAAATTAAATTAAAACAAAAGAACAGTGGAATGGGGGGAAATGAACAAGTCACTGTTAGATGAGAAAGAGTGTTTTTGAGGAAAAAAAATATATTTCAAGCAGACAATGTGAAGAGACAAAGAAAAGTGATGGGGTTGCAGGGGTGAAGAAGGGTCAGACCTGCTTCACTCTCTCACACTGAAGTGAGGGGGATACACTGGTAATATATAAATTTTTCAAGATCCTCCCAAATTCTTCCCAATTTATTTTTGGAGATTTGGGACCAAAGAGGGAACTGAAAATCAATACAATCAGCAATTTAATCTGTATAGACTTCAGGAGTAGATGAGTTAAAACAAAAAAGGGAGTCAGCAGGCCATCACGTTTGCCTTTATCAGAGTCAGGTCACTGGGTCCTTTCTCTATGTGGGACCAAACCCTACTGATGTCCAGAATTGGACCAATACTTCCCCAATGAGTAAGCAAAATAATTAAACAAGAAGAATCATTTTTGCCTAACAGACTGACAAATTTTGGGGGGGCAGGGGAGATTTTTGAAAAAATTTTTTTAATTTTTTTATTGCAGTAGAATTGTTTTACAATGTTGAGTAGTTTCTGCTGTACAACGAAGTGAATCAGCCATATGTATACAGATATCCCCTCCCTCTTGATCCTTCCTCCCACTCCACCCACTCTCATCCCACCCTCCTATATCATCACAAAGCACTGAGCTGGGTTCCCTGTGCTATAAGCAGCTTCCCACTAGCTATCTATTTGACATGTAGTACTGTAGATTTACAAAATTTTAAGATTACTACAAGCTGGTATTTGTAATATGAACAGCAACATATTCCCATGCCAACATCTCAGTAATGTAAATAAAATCAACTTCCCTAGAGAGTAATTTGGCAATATGTAATTAGTTTTTTAATATGCATATCCTTTACCTAGCCATGTTACCTCTGTGAATTTATCCCAAGGAAAGAACTAGTAAGGCATGCAAAGTTACATGTACAGATATGTTCATCATGCTGTTATTCATAATAGTGAAAAAGTGAAAAGCGTGTTTTCTCAATTCTCAATAGGGAACTGATTAAATACATCATGATTCAGCCAATGCATGGTTATTGTTATGATAGATTCAAAAATAATCATGAAGATCAATATTCATTATAAAGAAAAATGCTCCTGATATGTTATGCTTAATAAAAAGATTACAAAACAGCATTGTAATATAATCACATTTTTATATGCATAGGAAAAATATGAAAAGGCACACATCAAAATGTTAATAAGATTTCTCTCTGGGTGGTGGTAATTTTCATTTTTACTTTACACCTTTTTGTATTGTCTGGATTTATTTCTATTAATGTGCTATTTGGTCCCTCAGAGGGTAAAGCCTCCGTCTACAATGCGGGAGACATGGGTTCGATCCCTGGGTCGAGAAGACCCCCTGGAAAAGGAAATGGCACCCCACTCAGTACTCTTGCCTGGAAAATCCCATAGACTGAGAAGCCTGGTAGGCTACAGTCCATGGGGGTCGCAAAGAGTCAGACATGACTTCAATTTCACTTTCACTTTCACTTTTCATTATAAGAAAAAATAAAGTTATATTAATTTTGAGCAGCAGTCTAGTAAAGGAAAAAATAAAGGTGAAAAAATGTTTTAAATAAGCAAAATCTCTAGAGCAAAGATACCAATGGACTGTCTCGTGCTGGAGTTCAAACTTAATCAATAGGCTCAGGCCACGGGATTCACTTGTGAATCAAGGCTCTTTTCTTTTTTAAAAAATATTTTTTTGATGTGGACTACTTTTAAAATCTTTATTGAGTTTGTCACAGCACTGTTTCTGTTTCATATTTTGTTTTTTTGTATGTGAGGCTTGTGGGATCTTAGCTCCTAACCAGAGAGTCAACCTATAAGGACGTCCCTGGTGGTCCAGTGGCTAAGATGCTTCAGTCCCAATGCAGGAGGCCTGGGTTTGATCCCTAGTCAGGGAACTAGACCCCACATGCCACAACTAAGGGTTGGCATGTCACAACTGAAAATTTCGGGTGCCACAATGAAGACCCAGTGCAGCCAAATAAATAAATGAAAACAAGATAAATACGATATAATGCAAAAACGAAATCTTGTCAACCATCTTTTTCATAAAAATTAGCATCGACCATGTTAGTAGGAAAGAAAGAATGAATACACACTCAAATGTGACCCAGGTGGAGGAGGGAAAGTACAGTTTTTTCTAGGAGGAAATGGATGGAATGTGTCCTTTATGTAGTATTATCTTTAAAAAAAAAAAAATTTCTGGGATTCACAGCCTCCCTGTGTAGCCTATTACAGTACTTCATCAGCTTGAGGCTCAAGAAACTTAATCAATACCACACTTGCCTAAATTTAAGGCCAATTATTCTTTTGCAGTCTTGAACACACAGAGAAAACACTGTTCATTTCCCAAAGTTATCCCACACAGGTTTCACAAAATCCATTTAATTGTTTCCCGGAACACTTGAAAGATCCCTCTTTATAGCATTTCATGATGGCAGCACCAATCAATGAAATGAACAATTCCTAGATTCGATTTGCAGGAAACTCAATACAATACATTTTACACAGAGAATTTATTTGCTGTCTACATTCTAGCTTTCATGTAGTCCTGGACATTGATCTTTAGGGGAATCAAGACTTTTTTGATTTATCAATAAAGCAAACTATTTTTGAACTGATTCTAATTTGACTAGTAGTAGAACTTCTTGCTTGGGATTTAAACACAAGGGTGCATTTTCTACAAATCAATTAAATTGCTTTTTTATATGAAGTCAGTCAAGTGATTTTTTTTATCCTAAGAAAATATTTTAGTCTTCTCATACACTCATTTATTCAGTAACTATTTATAACATGCTAATATTCAAGGAAGCAAGGACTCAACAGTTGGTGAGTCAACGACTCTTAATTTGCTGATTCTTGATACTAATAATAATGGGAGTCAACTGGTGATCCAGTGGCTAAGACTCCATGCTCCCAAAACAGGGGGCCTGGGTTCAATCCCTGGTCAGAGAACCAGATCCCACATGCCTCAACTAACAGTTTACATGCTGCAGCTAAAGATTACACATGCTACAACTAAGACCCAGTGCAGCCAAACAAATAAATTCTCTCTCTCTCTCTCTCAATACACACACACACACACATATATACTTAAATAATCCTCCTGCCAATGCAGGAGATGCGTGTTCAGTCCCTGGGTCGAAAAGACCCTCTAGGGAAGGAAATGGCTACCCACATCCAGTATTGTTGCCTGGAGAATCCCATGGACAGAGGAATCTGGCAGGCTACAGTCCATGGGGTCGCAAAGAATCGGACATGACTGAGGATGCGCACAATATGACGTGTATCAGTATCTATGCCAGCAGTGTGCCAAGTGAGTTACATCTGGTGTTCATTTGAAGAGGTGATGTGAGTTAACCACGCTCTTCCTACTAAGATGTGGAAGAGGCGACATTCAAACCCAGTCTGGCTGTGTCTGGAACCCAAGCTCTCAACTGCAGTGCTACCATGCTTCCGTTACGTAACGTCTACTCAATTCCAAGTGAGACAAATGACAAACAAAGGAAGCCTAAGGCACCCAAACCTGCAGAGGGACAGAGAAGACTATCGTGGACCAGGTGTTTAGCTGAACCAGTGTTAGCCCAGGGAAGCTGGAGGGGTTGAGGACATTGTGTGCCTACGCAGAGGAAAAGTGGGGGCGAGGTGCAGAAAAACTAAAACAAAACAAAACATGTATGATTAAAATCAAGTGGCGGGAAGAGGAAAAAAGAGAGAGTAGTAACATGTAGGGTTCCTCGTCACCCTTGTTAAGAACATGGGTGTGCGAGCTCAGTAGCTCAGCTGTGTCCGACTCTTTGTGACCCCACAGACTGTAGCCCGCCAGGCTCCTCTGTCCATGGGATTTCCCAGGCAAGAACGCTGGAGTGGGTTGCCATTTCCTCCTCCAGGGGATCTTCGCGACCCAAGGATCAAACCCATGTCTCCTTTGTCTCCTGTATTGGCAGATGGGACCACTGAGCCACCTGGGAAGCCTCTAATGACATGGAACTTGATCTAAATGCAGACCAGAAACACAGAATTGTCATCTTAATTAACTTAACGCTTAGTTTCCTGGGGAGATGGACATACTGAGTGAAGAATTGGGCTTAACAAACTGTAAATTTGGGTGTGTATATTTTGCCACAACAAAGAAGTAACAAAAGTATGTTTTACCGGAAGAAGGAAAGGACAACCCACTCCATATTCTTGCCTGGGAAATCCAATGGGCAGAGGAGAGTGGAGGGCTACAGTCCATGGTATCATAAAGTCAGACACAACTGAGCATTCACACACACACATAGTGCATTCTGAAGAAAGACCATAGGTGTGTCTTAGAATTCTGCATTCAAGGCTTCTTTAAAGATGTCATCCATTTAGTATGAATAGAATGCTAGACTACTAATTTAAAAAAATAGATATGCAACAAGCAACAAAGGTTTACTGTACAGCACAGGAAACTACAGTCAATATATTGTAAGAACTTACAATGGAAAATGATTTCAAAAAAATATATGTGTACATGTACAACTGAATCACCTTGCTGTGTACCTGAAACACTTTAAGTCAACTATACTTCAATAAAAAATATACATTAAGAAAAAAATGTGTTTTAAAAATGGTAATCATATATACAAAACACACCCAGCTTATCCCCGTAAACATCTATTATTTCAATGGTTCATGTCATTAACTTCAGAGGGTCTCATATTTAGATCTATTATTATGATGCAATAATGTTAGCAATAATAGTATTACTTATGTCTATATTTCATCACATTCCTTCAACCTTCTCGTGAAAGTGACAGTTCAGTTGTGCCTCTGCAATCCCATGGACTGTAGCTCCCCAGACTCCTCTGCCCATGAGCTTCTCCAGGCAAGAATACTGGAGTGGGTAGCCATTCCCTTCTCTAGGGCGTCTCCCTGACTCAGGGATCAGACCTGGGTCTCCTGTATTGCAAGCGGATTCTTTACCACCAGGGTAGCCACCAGGGAAGCCCCCTCATTCTTCTAAATGGCATTTAAATTCAAATAGCATAGATAAAGACTTTGTATTAAATGAGACAGCCTTCTTGTTAATACTTCTCTGAGTATCAGAGAAGAAAAAAGTTTTAAAGCAGTAAAACTTTAATACTGTAAAAAAAAAAAAAGGCTTTTGCTACATTAGCAAGAATGTTGTTCTTTCTTCAGTTTTTAAAATGCAATAGTTGCCAAAAAACCATTATTCTCATTCATATTATGACCCTTTATTCCTTTATTCTGGAAATATTGATGAATTTTTTAAAAAACACTGCTCATTACTCGAGAGGGGAAAAAAGCTGCAAATTAGTTGACACTTTTCACTGAAATTAAAATATACTTATTACATGGAAAAGTCAGTTTTATTCATTATGGCTGAAATTGATGAATATGACTATAGGTGAGAAAAGCATAAATGGTAAAACAAAAAATCAGTTTAAATTTAAAAAGTGTCACATATGTAATCTCACAAGAACAGGAACTGCATTTCAGCTTATTTTTATTTTTCTTAATTTTACATACATTACACATATCATACATACATACTTGTTATACAAAAGTTTATACAAAAATCCAAGTAATTTAATATCTTAAAAAGGGAGAGGGACATACTGCATTTGATTCCTAGTAGTATTCTGCTTAAATACTTTTAAATTCAGATTTCAAAGAGACAACAAATCGAAACCCATTAATTTTTTAGAGAGCCCTATGTTCACATAAATTCATCATTCAAGTATATTTTTATTGAAACAGTAAACCATCCGTCTGGATGCAGAGTCAAGCTGAATGAGCCAGGATGTTGAGAAAAGCAGAGCTTTCTCCCGGGGCTGTCATCAGCCTAGAATCAGCTTCTAAAGTACAAGATGCAGGGCACGACTGTGATTTCTAACCTGACACTATTAAATGCCATATTACAGGGCAGACGACGCAGAGCATACCTTTTATGGCTTGTCTACAGATTCTCATTAAAAATATAATACTAAAAAGAATAATCACAATAATTAGAAATTTTACTTTCCCTAATTTCTGTTTTACTCAGTTTGAAAAACAATACATCTTTTTCATTGTTGCTTGGCAACTTGACATCATACCTGAAGGAATAATTTAAACATCCTATGGACAAAATAAATACACAAACTTCTAAAAGATCTTGGTATTGTTTAGTTTACACGGTCATAATTTCCATTCTATGGATATCAATCACAGCAAATAGAAAGAGTTAAAACAATATTCCTCATCAAAGGATTAACATGTTTTTAAAAAGTGAATTGTTGAGGCACAAAAATATGTGATTTGCCGAAGGTCATGAAAGGAATGAGAGGCAGAGGAAACAGCTTGTTTTTCTCTAACTTAAGCATCTGTACTAAAACCCTAGGTTATGCCATCTTGCAAAACTAGCTCAGTGCAAGAGATGCAGAAACTTAGATGCATTATTTAGGAATGTTTAACCTCCACTGCTATTATTGATAAACTTAACTTGAAGGATTTATGTGTAGGATACATGATTAGGCAACTATAAAAAGAACCATGATCACTTTCCAAATTATGAGGCATGGAGTGGGTAACCATTCCCCTCTCCAGGGGATCTTCCCGACCCAGGGATCAAACCTGGGTCTCCTGCATTACAGGCAGATTCTTTAGCAGATGAGCTACCAGGGAAGCCCATAGATTTAAGGATCTATGTTTATAATACATGATTAGAAAATTATAAAAAGAACCATGATCATTTTCTGAATTATGATGCATGTAGTGAGTTATTATTTAAATTTGACACAACTGATTGCAGAAACAAAATTGACAACATAATCTCAAGCAAACAAGTTCAATGAAAGATGCTTCTTCACGTGATTAAAAAAAAAATACTAACTATAGAACCTACAAAATTCAGAATACAGTCCTATAGATACAAACAGATTAATATAAATGTATTAAAGAGTCTTCTGGTTGATCTTTTGTTTGTTACGAAAACGTTCTAGCAAAGCACTCATTATGTTTCCAGGTATTCTTTGGTGCTTATCAATCAGAGCTTGAACAGCATCCTTTGTCTATCAAGCAAGCAAAAGAAAAGCCGTTATTCTTTTAGTTCTCAATGTAGATATTTAGTCTGTAAGGATATATACTAGTGCTTTAATATAGTATACTTTAATATACTTTATTATTATTATTTAATAATAAATAATTATTTATTTATTATCTATTATATTTATACTTTAATATAATACTTTTTTTAATACACTAGTACTTTAAAGAAGTCTTCCCAAACTTAGCATCTATCAATCCTCAGAATGAATGACTTCTTTCTTAGTTTTGTTTTTTAATGTAATACTGTTAATTTAGCTTCAAAAACCTTTCAGCATTCTAAGTATACGAAAAATAACGAAATGTTGCAAACTGTGTTTAGTACAGAAGGTTCTTGAACTTTCATTCATGCAGTGACTCTTCAAGGTGCATAGCATTTCTTTAATTTTTATTTTATTTTATTTTGGACTATCATTGCTTTACAATGCTGTGTTAGTTTCTGGCTGTATAACAAAGTGAATCACCTATATGTGTACATATATCCCCTCCCTCTTAAGCCTTTTTCCCAACCCCTCCCCAATGTGACCCAGCAGTCCTACTACTGGGTATATACCGTGAGAAAAGCATAAGTCAAAAGGACACATGTACCCCAGTGTTCATTGCAGCACCGTTTTTAATAGCCAGGACATGTGAATAACCTAAATGTCAAACAACAGATGAACAGATAAAGAAGCTGTGGTACATATATATAATGGTATGTTACTTAGCCATATTTCCTACATTCACTTCATTACAGTGGAATTACAGATATTGTCCACATGGCAACTTTCTATACCTTAAGATACACCTTAGCATTTTTCTAGCATTGTGCACAGCAATGCCCTACACACAGTAAACACTAAAAAGAACTGAAGGGGGTGAAAATCAGAAGGAAAAAAGTAGTAGGAAGTTTTCCGGCGAGCTCGTTGAAGTTTCACCC